>NC_045598.1:139029583-139333794 GCF_009762305.2 Zalophus californianus | reverse complement strand
TGGACAGATCTGTTCAGAAAAAGATGATGCTGGCAAGGAAATTTCCTAACCCAAATCATCATGAGCCCAGTGTTAGGACTGGTGATTTTGGGACCCATGCCTCTGGCAGATCTCACTTCATAAACAAACACTCCTTTCACCAAGCTTTGAGTGGCCTGTGCTTAATGCTAAGAATATAAGATGACTTATCCCAGAAGGAAAGCTATGTAAGCAGCATGAGCCAGAAGGAGAATGGGTTGAGCAGACCAGTTCTCACAGCTCTGCTGAGAGAACCTAGAGATTCATAGGAAGTTGTTCTATGGATGAACTACGATCCAAAGGAAACAATACATGAGGAAGGAGTGGCTATTTCGTAAGTTAGCAGTGTTTTGTATTACCTCTTCATCTCACACTCATCAATCACAGTTCATTGAACACCGTCTGGGTCAGGAACTTTGCTAGGCAAAGGAAATACCTGCTACCTGCTCCCAAGAAACACAGGATCTAGTTAAGGATATAGAATGTACTTATAAAAATACAAATAACAAAGAAGCAAATATTATGCAATAGGTGATGATGAATAATGCTGAATATCCCAGTTTTAGGGAAATATACCAATGTCAGGCTATTATGATTACCTTAACAAGAGCATAGAACCAGACCACATCCTTGAGGATTGGGGTGGTTTTCTCCAGACCGGAGGAGTTTTCCTATTGTCAATCATCTTAAAAGACATTAAACAAGAGGGCTGGGTTCCAGAGAATGAGTGGTGAGAAACTAGAGGAAATTTGTCTCCTTATGGGCAGGAGCATCTGATATATGAAGAGGACTGAGAATTCTGGATTGTTTCAAATGGTGGGGTTTGAGCTATCCCTGGTGAGAGGAGATAGGCCGCAAGCAAGGCAAAGAACGGACTTCCAAGTGCCCATAGGTGTGTCTAAACCCCAGGTTTAGACAGTGGTTGTTAGGAATTCTCTGACTTAAATGCCTCTTCTTTCAACCATGATGCATCAGTGAAGCCTAAGCAAGAATCATCACTGGTGTCAGTGGTGTTATGGATCATTAAGAAGGCGTGGTGCATGCATTTGGGAAGGAATGATACAAGTGAGAGCAGTCCCTCCTCTCCAGAGCCTAGAGAAGGATGTGCGTGTGGAGGTAAGGAGGGGAAGGTGGGGAGCCAGGGGAGCTGGGCAATGCAAGGAGTACCAGTAGAGTGGCTGTCTCATAAGGATCGGTGGTCAGGAAGGCAGAAGCAGCATGAGGATCCAGTGAAGAAGCCTGGAGAGAAGAGACTGAGGTGTTTGTATCTGAACAGATGAGAAGCAGTACTCTGGGAACGGCCACAAACAGCTGAGGTTCATTTTGATGAACCTCATTTCCTGACAATTAAGATAACGGGAGATCTGCCCTAACAATTTGCATAAAAAGATAAAGTTTGCTTTGATTTGATAATAACAGATTTGATAACTTAATGCTCCACTATTCACAGGGTAACCATTTGTCCCTTTGCCCAGGTCAGTCCCAATTCATGCCTGTCCCAGGGTAATTACCAACAGTACTCATTTTCCTAGCAACAGAGTCCCAGTTTGAATAATAAATAATGTGGTCACCTAACTAAGCACTGCATCAATGACACAGAAAAGAAACACAATTTCAAGAGGGGAGACATCATTGAAGGATGGAGATTAGCTCTGAAATGCGTTCTGAAGGAAGGGAGGGCTTAAAGACAAAAAAGTCATGATTTTATAGGAAAAAGAATAGTATGTGAAAGTAAATGCAATGAGGCATATCTGCCATTTTTTGCTGAGATATACTGAATTCTTTCCATGTGTCACGCACGATTTTCTGTGATTTTATATGTGTGAACACTTTTACTCCTCCTAATAACCCTATGAAGTAGATACTATGACCAGTCCTTTTCTAGTGAGGCACAGGGAGTTTAACTAGTTTACCCAAACTATACAGTGAGATGGTGGCCAAGCAAGAGTTAAATACACAGCCTGGCATTTCTACAATACACCGCCTATCAGAGAGTAATAAGCACATTTATTTTGCTAAACTTTCTGATGAAAGAACAGTTGTAGATAAAGTTGGCAAGATGGATTAAAGGGTCTGCAGTGCCTTGATACAGCATTTGCACTTCATTCTTTACACAGTATGGAGCTAGTGAAGGGTTTTGAGATATTGATTTGAGTAACTCTCATTTTCAGCAGGTTTATCTTTGAGAAAAGCATGCAGAAGGAATAAGAATTAGACATGAGAAATCACACTGGTTTATAATCTCAAATGTATTTTATGTGTTACCCCTCCCTCTGCATGTAGATAGATATGAACATAGGTGACATATTTAAGAATTGTTTGCAACTAAAATTTGAGGAGAATAAGATTAATAATCACAACACAGAAAAAGAAAGTAACCGGGAAAGGGCGACTGGGTGGCTCAGCCATTAAGCGTCTGCCTTCGGCTCAGGTCATGATTCCAGGGTCCTGGGATCAAATCCTGCATCGGGCTCCCTGCTCCGCGGGAAGCCTGCTTCTCCCTCTCACACTCCCCCTGCTTGTGTTCCTGCTCTCACTGTCTCTCTCTGTCAAATAAATAAAATCTTTAAAAAAAAAAAGTAACCGGGGAGGGATACATCCTTTTGTACATACAAACATTTCTTATTTAGAGATATGGATCCAAAACAAAGCTCTAGAGATGAGTGTGAAAGCCTGGAGAAGAGGACTGAGTTGAAGAGGAAAAGGAGAAAGAAACAGTAGGGTTATAAAATGAGATCAGAAATTTCAGTTCAAAACAAGAAAGAATTTTTGAACAGTTCCAACTATCCAAGACTGAACAGGTTTGATGTGATTCCATGAGTATTTGATCCCAAATGCCTCTATTCTAAAAGTTCAACCTATTGAATGTTATACGAAAATTGGAAAGAAGTATAACTGACACAGGATCTATATAAAAGAAAACAACACGTGTTTAGTAGAAGAAAGAATAACATGTGGAGTATATATGTTGTGAGTAAATAGGATAGGTAAAATAGATACTGACCAGATGAACAGATAGCTAGACAGGCAGATAAATATTATCACACTGTTTCACTAAATTTCCCAGTTTCCAAAATGTGGAAACCCAAGCAAGATAAGACTCCAAGAGTTTAAGGGCTATGCCTGAATAATGATTTGCATGGTCCACACATCAGTAAATGGGAAAAGGAAAATGACTGAAGGTTTTAGTAATTATTTCTAACAGCTGGATCTGGACAATTAGTATTTGTTCTTGAGGTTAAAATTGGGTAGTATTTCACATTATTAAAAATCTAGTGAGTATTGGAGTTTGGGGAGATCATTTTCCCTAAAAGATAAAAAATAAATGCTTGAGAGTATTTCTTGTCTCAGCGTATAAGGAAAATGAATTCATCATGCTTCTTTTATAAGCATCAACATTTGGGGCATCTTATGTACAATGTAGTGTTTTCTCAGATGCTAGGATTGTGTATGTGTTTGTGTGTACAATATAAAAATGCAAACTGTATTCCTGAAAATTTTAATTCTATTCATCTCAAAAAATAAACTTAAAAAAATAATTGCTTGAAACATCTATGAAGGCAAACCAATTAAAATCATAAGTATTAGGGGTGCCTAGGTGGCTCAGTGGGTCAAGTATCCAACTCTTGGTTTTGGCTCAGGTCATGATCTCAGGGTCATGAAACTGAGCCCACATGGAGCCCTGCATGGAGCCCTGCGTCAGGCTCCACACTCAGCAGGGAGTCTGCTTGAGATTCTCTCTCACTCTCCCTCTGCCCCTCCCCAGCTCACACTCTATCTTTCTCTCTCTCTAAAATAAATAAATAAATCTTTTTAAAAAATCATAAACATTATATTTACCCTAAAATACACACACACACACACACACACACACACACACAGGGGTGCCTGCCTGGCTCAGTCTGTGATGTGCAACTCTTGACCTTGAGGTCATGAGTTCGAGCCCCATGTTGGGGGTAGAGATTACTTAAAAAGAAAAAAACTTGAATATATACACATGTATATGTATGTATGTGTAGATATATATATATACATACACATACATACACACACACATAAATAGCATAGATATAGTTTCACTTCCCTTTGTATCTCATGGTAGCCCAAATGAAAATTCCAGCAAGGAATCAGACACCTGTCTTCTCATGCTTACGTATTATTTTAAAAAACAATGAATTCCGCAGATGAACAACAATAAAAATATTTTCATTTTTAAGTCATTTATTTCAGTAGAAAGACAACCAAAAGGGCTTTTTTTACTTATATTTTTAGGTCATATGATGAAGTCATTATTTCCAGAGAATAATTCCCTTTCCAATTGCTTGAAACCACTGTCATAATAATTTGATTTAGATTGGAAAGTAACAATCATAGTCTCTTTTCAATTAAGAGACATACTTCATTTTCCAATACCTCCATTTTCTTCATTTCTTCTAAAACTCATTACAAACCAAATAATTTTATTCAGCCCAAGAAACTTCTGGAAACACAATCAAAGGTTACAGTATAACTGAGACGTTTTAAAGTTGTCCTTTATCTTTTTCTTGGGAACATTTTACATTAACAGGTAGAAACTCTACTTTTTTTTTGAAACTCCAACTTTTAAAAAATATTTCCTTAAGGTATAACATCAGTTATAAAAATAAAAATAGGAAAACTATACCTTTTCTCCAGGATTAGGATGATACACTATTAAAGCACATTTTTTCAAGATACAAATGTGTCAAGAAGCTATGACTATTATTATATAGCCAAAGACAGCAATTAAAAGAAAGTTTCCAACTCTTGGTTTTAGCTCAGGTCATGATCTCAGGGTCCTGAGATCAAGCCCTGCGTTGGGCTCTGTGCTCTGCAGGGAATGTGCTTGAGATTCTCTTCCTCTTCTTCTTCTTCTGCCCCTCCCCCACAAAATAAAAAATAAATCTTAAAAAAAAAACTTTTAAAAAACTACAAAGCCAGGTGTAAGGCTTTTTAAAGTCAGCAAAATCAAAATACATTTTTCCAAATACATATTTTTTGAGATTTAAGCTATAATTTCAGCAGAATGCTATTCTTCTGAAAATTTAGTAATCAAGCTGGTCCTTCTACTAGGATGTGTGAGGGCCCAAATGGGACTTATATTTTGAGGTAATATATTTAAATAAAAAGTTGATGAAGGAAAGGAAAAATAATTTATAATTCTTAGCTCTAAGAATTTCACCAAGACTTTACCAATGTAGTTGCCTCATTTACTCTTTCAATAATCCAGGAAGGTTGTTACCATTGCCTATATTTTATGGATAAAGAAACTGAGCCTGCAAAAGACCAAATAATTTACTCAAGGTTATACAATGAGTGAGTGGCAGAGTAAGAATTTCAAACCAGACGTCTATTCAAAATCCTTGACCTGAGGATTCTCTGACCTACTATGCTATAATTTTCCTAGATCAATCACATCAAAGTCAGCACTGAAAAGATGCAGAGAAATATTAGTAGGAGTATATCCACATAGTCATTTTAGAGAATAATTTGCCAGTATCTATTAAAGTTTTAACATTAAAAAGCATATCCTTTTATCAAGTAATTCACTTTCAGGAATCAATCCTATAGAAATTCTTGCTATACAGTAGTATGTCATTGCAACATTACCTATAATTGCAACAAAACAAGACAAAAAAATAGGATCAACCCAATGTCTATGAACAGGGAATTCAGTAGAATACAGTGTGCCCATATCACAGAACTATAGATAGTAATATAAGACTGTGGTAAATCTATGTGTACTTACATGGAAAGATCTCTAAGATATACTTTTGAGAGTAAAAGCAAAATAGAATATTACAAATAGCATGATCTTAGTTATGAGTTATGTAAAAATTACAAATAGATGATAGAGTGACAAATTGAGAAGACCTTCCTACCATGCAATGCTATATTTATTTTGACCTTATGACCATGATTTATCTTTATTCCTAGAAAACCAGCCCATGCCACAGGTCAAAGTCCAAAATTAAATGTCTCCATGTCTTCCTCACAGGTCTATCAGAGCTCCAGGACCAAAGTCACCCATTACCATATTGATCACAAAATACATTTGACATTTTAAACACTTTCACTCAAATTACCTAATCTGGTCCTCACAATACCCATAAGCCAAGTATCCCAGAGTAGTTCAACAATAACAAAGTTATACTATTCTGCTATTTGATGCTAGTATAAACTCATATTTTTAACTCATTTGACAAGCATTTTAGAGGGTTTACTGTGAGCCAGCTTCTCATAATAGGTGTTATCAGACTAGAAAGATAAATCAAATTAGACAAAGATCCGACCCTGAATAAAATAAGCAACCAGGGTATATATGTTGGGGGAGGTGGTAAGTTATAAGATATGTGCACAAATAACGTAATTTTAGGAAAAATGGAATAGGTGACCTTAGAAAGTTACCAAAAAGGGACACCTGGGAGGCTTAGTCAGTTAAGCCTCTGCCTCTGGCTCAGGTCACGATCTAAGGGTCCTGGGAATCAAGCCGTGTCAGGCTCCCCGCTCAATAAGGAATCTGTTTTTCCCTCTCCCTCTGCCTCTCACCCATTGCTTGTGTTCTCACTCTCTCTCTCACATAAACGAATAAAATCTTAAAAAAAAAAAAGAGGTACCAAAATAAAAGCTACAAACTATTACCTCACTAATCTGCAAATCTTGATCCCTGGGGATCTTCTGTAAGGTTCTAAATTCTGAATTTAAGTTGTTCATATAACTTTCTTTGCTTATTTATTTGCAACAGCTCTTTTAGGATCTTAATGATCCCATAACCCTCTAGTATACAACGTGATCAAGTGGCAAGCACACAAAGTTAGAAACAAGTTAATCTAATCTCCTAGTGGGGCTGTTCCATTCACCAGCTGTTTGGGACAGTTCTTTAACCTCTCTGAGGCTTTGTGTAGTCAACTGTATTTTATAAAAGCAGCCACATTGATTCTTCTCTTCAGAACCTTGTCTCTCCTCTATCAAGAGAAGTTAATTTCTTCTCCTCTTGAAAAACTGGGCATTCCTCACAGTCACACAGTCACTTAATAAACAGAATGTGGCAGAAGTGATCTCTCTCTCCCCTCTCAACACTTACCTTTAAAATACATCCACCATGCTTTTAGGCACTGCAAAGTAGTCCATGTAAAAATAACACAGACATCCTTCTCATCCGCCAGCATCAACCCCTGGACTTGTGAGTGGATGAGCCTTCAGATGATCGCGGATCCAGCCCTCAAGTGCTCCATTTGAGCCCTCAGACATTGCGAAGTAGAGACAAGTCATCCCTGTCCGAATTCCGGATCCACAAATCCATGAGCATAATAAATGTTTATTTTTGTGTAATTTGTAGCAAAGATAGAGTAACTGGAACACTCAATTTCCTCATCTGGAAAAACAAAATAAGAAAGTATCTGCAGCAGTGTCCACAATAGCCAAACTCTGGAAAGAGCCAAGATGCCCTTCAACAGACGAATGGATAAAGAAGATGTGGTCCATATATACAATGGAATATTACTCAGCCATCAGAAAGGATGAATATCCAACTTTTACATCAACATGGATGGGACTGGAGGAGATTATGCTAAGTGAAATAAGTCAGGCAGAGAAAGACGATTATCATATGGTTTCACTTATTTGTGGAACCTAAGGAATAGCAGGGAGGACATTAGGAGAAGGAAGGAAAAAGGAAGGGGGGGAATCGGAGGGAGAGATGAACCATGAGAGACTATGGACTCTGAGAAACAAACTGAGGGTTTTAGAGGGGATGGGGTGGGGGGATGGGTTAGCCCAGTGATGGGTATTAAGGAGGGCACGTACTGCATGGAGCACTGGGTGTTATATGAAAACAATGAATCGTGGATCACTACATCAGAAACTAATGATGTACTGTATGGTGACTAACATAACGTAATAAAATAAAATTTTAAAAAAAGTATCTGGAGAGTTATTTTGAGTATTAAATGAGACAACATAAAGTGTTAGTATAGAGTCAGACACATGGAGATACTAAACAAATGGAAATTACTATTATCATGTTAGTCTCTCTCAAAGACTGTCCCTCTACTACATTACACATTATCTTGCCTCTTCCTTTCAACTCTCTGGTGAAAAAGTTCCCATTCTAAAACTGCACCCCTAGAAATGCTCAAGAATTACACCAGCCTGTAGTTTATGAGGAGCTAGGTGGCTTTTAGCTAGCAGTTTGTATAGCCCTGATCCCTTCCAGTAAACTTGAACTCTGAAGGTAGGTATTAACAGGATGAAAGGAATGGTCAAAATAGCCAAGAGTGGGGCAAAGTAAACAAACACTCCTTTGTGATGAACCTGCTTTCTAATTTTTTTCTGTTGTCACTTCGGGCAATATGTACTTGTATAATATCACACACATATACATACACACACACATGCAAATTCACCTTTGAAATGAGCACTTTTATGATTAGAAATCATGATGGTATCCAAAGCATCAATTTAAACATTTCATTTTTCTATCCATTCATTCATTCATTCATTGGACAGACCTTCACTTAGCACCTTGTACATGCCAGATGCTGTGTAGGTACTAGGAATTCAATGATGTACTCTACATGGTCTCTACCCTCAAAGATAGAGAAACACATGAAAGTTCTTTTTGTTTTTTGAGTTCTTTCTTCTCCCAAAAAATCCTTAGCATTTTGCTTACATAAAAATGTGTTTTAGTGGAAGGAGTAAAGATTTAAAACAAATAAGTTATGTATTAATGCATTTTCAATTTCTACTGATATTATCCTCTAGTTTTCACATTATCTTCACTTATTGCTATCTTCATCACTGGCACACACATCAACCAACGCAATATTTCAAGTATATCTGCTTCGCCTTATCATCAGTGAACAAAGTTAAGTCATCACAGTATTGCCATATGGGTACAGATGTTACAGGGCACAGACTGCTGTGCACATGAACTTAATAAATGCTTGCTAAACAAGAATTAAAGTATAATGCTGATGAACACCACGTGGAGGAAGTGCCACCATTGCTTCCCAAGGGAGTCATGTTGCTCATCTGGAGAAAAATCTCCCTGAGTATTCCTGAATGAGCAACACCCCTATCAACTACCATAACTCATGCTGACTCAAAAAGGCAGCTGTACCGAAAACTCCTTATTGCTTACTAAAGTGTTCAGTATTCAGAGCCCAGGAGTGAACTGTACATCCTCCCTTACAGCCTAGCAGGACTAATGCCATTTTGTCATATATTCCTACTTACTCAAGTCTTCACCAAAAATCCAAGCACCGATGTCACCCTTTATCTCATAACCAAACTGCTTTTTACATCCTCTAATATGACCCATTCTCCTCCCTTGTCCTTCCATCAGATTTTTACATAACTGGTTCCCTGTCATTGTTTAGGTCGCACATCAAATACCAACTTCTCAAAGGTCTTCTCTGACCACACTAAGTAGGTCTTATGTTACGCTCTATTATAGCACTATTTACTTCATTCACAGCAATGTCACAATTTGTAATTATAATTTAGTTTTCCTGGTTTATTTGCCTGCAATTTTTTGTTTAGTTGTTTATTACATATGTCTTCCCAAATTAGACAATAAGGTCCATAAAAGTCAGAGATGATACTCATGTTGCTTACCACTCTACACCCAATGCCTAAATTTAGCACCTGATATATGCATAATAAATATACATTGGATGAAAAAAAAACTACTAAATAAAGGTGCCCAAGAATCATATCATTATATAAGCAGAAACATATACTTTGCTCCATTTCCAGGGCCACTATCTTCACACAGGTGAACACCATTTCTTAACTGATTGTTTGAAACAACTTTTAACTGGTCTCCCATCTTCTGTTTCACTACTTCCTTCCCATGTGACTCTTCTCTCTCTACATAGTAACAAAAGTGATTTATAAAAAGTAAACTTGAAGAAGACAAAGGAATTTGAGAATTCTGCTTCTGAGAAGAAAAAAGTTGATCTACTTTTCCTTGTTTTTTCCATTATGTACAACTAAAAATCCTGGGCACTGTGTATACAACAAACATTAGAAGACTCTAAAATGTCAGAAGGCAAATCAGCAGAGACCTAGAGACCCAAGGAATGACAGGGTGGTGAGTTTTCTGGGCTTTATTTTTGCCTCAAATATTCCAGATTTGGAGTTGAAGACCTGGCAACCCAGAAAGGCCAAAACACACAAACAAAAAGAGCTCAAACAAAAGCCATACACCCTTGGAAATTTGAGAAGGAGAAACAGACTTGGAAATGAGAAGGGAAGCAGAAGCCAGAGAGAGGATTTTGGTAGTGAGTGTATGTGTTCCCTTTCTCTCCTCTTCATCCCAGCTCACCTAATCTTCTTCCTCTAGAATCCGGTATTTAGGTTCCAGATCTCCCTGCTCCATCTGCATGCCAATACTTACACCATGGCCACCTACCTTGACTCCACCACTACCAGGCAGGCCCCGATGTCAGAGGATATTTAGAGGCCAGGAATGAAGACAAGGAGAAGTGGCAGGAAAATGCAAGGGCAGATAAGAAGATACTGAACTAACCTCTTAGCTTTCAGCAGTTTTCAAAGTGCCAATTAAGAAGGGAAAAGAGAGAGGCGAGATCTACAGTGGTGTGCCTCTTCATACCTGAGTATACACTGAGTACTTATGAACAGTTGCAAATTTACTACCACATTCAATTAAACAGGGAAGGTTATATGAAAGACATGAAGATGTGGGAATTAACTGACAGAAGAATTTAGTGAATTGCCAAGGTATAGGAAATTTAGGAAAAATTGCAAAGCTGTCAGTGTATCGATTAAACCAAAAAGAAAACTGAGTATTCTTGTTTATTGATCCATGATTACAACCAATGTTATATAAACATATTTAAATATACAATAAAATTTAAGCTGTATTATAATTGCATGTCAAGAAAAAAATCTAATTGGATATACTTTTTAAGTTTTCTTTTTTTAATTTTTAAAATGTTTTAAATTAATTATTTTTTAAGTAATCTCTACACCCAACATAGGGCTTGAACTCAGAGCCCCAAGATCAAGAGTCGGATGCTCTACCAACTGAGCCAGCCAGGCACCCCTAAATTTTCATTTTTAAGGTCCAAGTTCATGTAACTGAAACTGAGTGTACTAGGAGACAACTACAACCTTGAAATGATCATTTAAAATATAAAGTCATTAATGTACATAATATCTTTTGCATATTTTAATCTAGGCTTTTCAAATTCTCAATACCTTTTGATAATATATGCTAATGTTAAAATCAGATTACATATCTCAGAAACCATATTATAGAATTTGTATACAATATCAGTACCTAATTTTGCTATACAATTTAGTGCTGCTTATAATTTTTCTTTAAAAATAAATAACTGAAATGTTAAATTTTGCCACAAGGTGGCTCTTTCTGGATTTTAAAATAACTGCATCATGTACGCAGCTCTAAAAAAATCAACTTCCACATAGAGAACAGAGAACCACATAAGAGAATTATCTCTTACATGTCTTTTAAATAGAATAGTGGCATACAGCCAGTATGGAGAAAGGAGAAAAAAATCTTAGCACAATACAATGCATATGTAACTGAATACTCATTCCATGATGATGTATGCGAGTGTGTGTGTGTGTGTGTGTGTGTGTGTGTGTGTTTGTGTGTAAGAGAGAGAGAGAGACTGTTATCATAATGTATTCAGAAGATACTCCAGCTCCTGAGTAGCTGTAGTAAAATGTGGTACCTAAGGTATCTCCTAAATGGAAGGCACCCTGAATAGGTTCTTCCATCACTCACTTGGAAATCCACCATAGCTCTTTTTTCACTTGTACAGGAATAGATCTCTCTTCAATGTCAGAAGCAGGGTGGAATATGAAATCATTCACTTAAGAAATATCTTCACCCTGGCTTGGTCAGAAGAGCAATGAGACTCTTGATCTCGCAGTTGTAAGTTCAAGCCCCATGTTGGATTTAGAGATTACTTAAAATACATACATAAATAAATAAATAAATAAATAAATAAATAAATAAATAAACAAACATAAAAAAATTTAAAAAATATGTCCTTACTAGCATTTTAAGGAAGCTCAAAATACAAAACATTCATCATTTGACAAATATATATTGGTCTAGACTGTATTCCAGACACTGCAATGGACAACGCAGCAAAGTGATTAAGAACACAGACCATGCAGCCAAATTGTCTAAGTTGCAATGTTCCATTCTTTACTATCTGTGTTATATTGGGTAAAATACTTACCTTATTGTGCCTAGACTTTTCATATGTGAAATGGGTATAATACTACAAGGTTGTCAGGAGGATCAAATAACTCAATAAAAGTAAAAGTGAGAAGAGTTCTTTCCTTACTGAGGCATTTCCAACAAACAGAATGAAATGACTTCCAAGGCTAGTTTAAAAAAGTGATGTAACTTCATTGTGGTTCTCTCTTTCTTAGGATGCTCACCCTTGGAACCCAGTCACCACATTGTAAGGAAACAAGAAACAGGACGCAAGTAAAGGCCATGTCAAAATGTTCTGGCCAAGAGTCCAACTAAAGTTCCAGTCAACTGTGAGCATCAACTGGCAGACAAGCATATCAATCAATAAGCCTACAGTGATTCCAGCTCCCAGCTTTCAAACTGCCCTAGGAGTAGGTGAGCTGTCTCTACTCAGCCCTGTTCTATCGCACTTGCATAACAAAACAACTTTGTTATTGTTTTAAGTCACTAAATTTTGTCATGGTTAGTTACTCATCAGTGGAAAACCAGAACAAGCATTGTAACCAGAAGACCCAGTTTCTTCCTTCAAAGAGTAGTACAGACCAGTAGACAGGGATAGTATGACCGACTAAAAAAAGCATGGACTTTGGAGTCAGGTTATCCACAGTCCCTCTGCTTACTGCCAGCCACCTCCTGATCTCTGCTTCTGCACCTGGAAAATCATAGCAATAATACTTGCCCTCTAAAGATTGTCACATGCCCCAGCAAACAATCTCTCTGCCTTGAGTATTGCCTCTCTCCTATTTATTCTGGGCACCAAAGACCCAGTAATCTGCCTGAAATGCAAATTTGATCCTGGCTTCTTTCCTCCATCTTCCCATCTCCCACTCTTGACATTAAATTTCTAATCTCCTCAACCTTGCTTTCAAGGTCCTTTGTGACCTGGTCTTCCTTCACCACCTCTTCCCCGTCCTGAGCCTTCCTCAACCCTATACTTTGAGGTATTTGCGCTGTGAACTTTTTCTATCTCACTTCTTACATTTCCTTCCAAAATCCAGAGAATTCCCAGGGCCCCATTGAGTCCAGTCTCTACATGGTGTTCCAGCCACGGAAACATGAACCTTGTGTCTGGAAGCTTAAAGTATAGGGCAGATCTTAACTATGAAGTTCTTAAAGAGGTGACACAGGGGTTTCACACAGAATTTCACAGAAAGTTACCTAAGAATTCCCTTTATACAACAATCCTCTTCCTGAAGGTTTTCCATTCTGAGCAGCTAGCAAAATCTTTTTCTCTTTCTTCATACAGCTCTCTTATAGTCAGGTAACTCCACCATCCATTCCATCCCATCCCCATAATGTACCAGCCCTGGTCTCCAGTCTTCCACTCAAGCCCAACAGCCAAGACCTGAGCCAAGGTTCAGGCTCCTAGACTTCTCTCATTTCCTCAGAAGGGAAGCACACATGGAACTTCCTGGGAAAAGCAGTCTCAGCTCCCTCTTGGTTATTAAAAAATAATATCTTTATCTTCCTTATTAAAAAAAACAAAAACAAAAACAAAAAACCCACACAACTACAATGAGATATAACCTTACACTTGTCAGAATGGCTAAAATCAAAAACACAAGAAATAGCAAGTATTGGTGAGGATGTAAATAAAAAGGAACCCGTGTGCACTGTTGGTGGGAATACAAACTGGAGCCAAACTGTAGTAAGCAGTATGGAGGTTCCTCAAAAAATTAAAAACAGAATTACCATATGATCCAGTCATTCCACTACTGGATATTTACCCAAAGAAAACGAAAACACTAATTCCAAAAGATATATGTACCTCTATGTTCACTGCAGCATTATTTACAATAGCCAAGATCTGGAAACAACCCAAGTACCCATCCATAGATGAATGGATAAAGAAGATGCAGTATATATATATAATAGAATATTACTCAGCCATTAAAAAGAATGAGATCTTGCCATTTGAAACAACATGAATGGACCTACAGGGTATAATGCTAAGTGATAGAAGTCAGACAGAGAAAGACAAATACCATATAATTTCACTCACATGTAGAATTTAAGAAACAAAGGAACAAAGACAGAAACAAACAAAAAACCCAGACTCTTAAATACAGAGAACTAGTGGTTGCCAGAGGGCAGGTGAGGGAGGGAGGGGTAAAATAAAGGGAATTAAGAATACAAGTATCTTGATGAGCACCGAGTAATATACAGAACTGCTGAATCATTATACTATACACCTGAAACTAAAATAACAATGTATGTTAATTATACATCAATAAAAACATAGCACATCACTAGATTATGCAAAAACCCTAAAAAGCAAGATCAATCCCCCTCTAACCTTAAAGTCAACGGTGTATGAGAAATTGTACATATCCACATATTCTTAATATTTTGCCCCTAATACACTGGACTCTATCATTCTGTTTTTCACCTTCAGACCTTAGGAAATGCTGTCTTGCCTGGAACACTATCCCCTCACCACCACTTCTTATCCCCGTTCCCTTCACCTGCTTAACTTTTAATCATCCTTCAGTTCTGAACTTAGAAGTTACTTCCTCCAAGAGCTCATCACTGACGGCCCACCCCACAGCCTAGGTTGGCACCCCACCTTTGTGTAAATTCAGCATACCTCCTTTTTTGAACACCCTCCAGTTTACCCAATTATGGTGCTTAATGTACTGTGCTATAATTGCCCATTTGGCCTGTCTCCTCCCAGCTATACTGTAAACACCATGGGGGGAATAAGAATTCTGTTTTGATATATTTTTTGAAGATTTTATGTATGTATGTATGTATTTATTTATTTATTTATTTTCGTTTGGGGTGGGGATCCTGACTCGGGTCTGGATCTCACAACCCTGAATTCATGACCTGAGCCAAAACCAAGAGTCAGACACTCAACGGACCAAGGCACCCAGGCACCACAGTAATAACTGTTTTGATTTGACCACTATATCTCTTGGTTCAGAGGATGGCAACCATAAGTGCTCAATAAATACCTGAAATGACCTATGTAAAGCGGCTAGCACAGAACCTGACACTTAATCCCCAATTCCAATTAAAATTGCTTCTCTCTTCTTTATGCTGATCAGGTACCCTGTTGAGAAATCCATCCTAGCATCAAGAACATGTTAATATTTATTGATTTAAATGCTTACTCCAGGGGCGCCTGTGTGGCTCAGTCGTTAAGCATCTGCCTTCAGTTCAGGTCATGATCCCGGGGTCCTGGGATCGAACCCTACATCAGGCTCCCTGCTCCGTGGGAAGTCTACTTCTCCCTCTCCCACTCCCCCTGCTTGTGTTCCCTCTCTCACTGTGTCTCTCTCTGTCAAATATATAAATAAATCTTTAAAAAAAATAAATGCTTACTCCACTAAACTGCTGACTGAATTCAGTAAGTATAAAGTATTTATTTTTAAATGGCCAGCATTTGGAATTATGCTTCCCACAAACAAGGTACTCAAGGAAAGTGGGCTGAATGAATGATATAGGGAGACAAATATGGAAACAATTTTGATACAGTGTGATAAAGGCAAAAATCTATACAGAGAACAAATAGCAGGGAAGCAGAAATGCCAACTAAGCTTGGGAAAGTTATGAAAAATCACATGAAGGATTTGAAATGTGAGGTTTATGAACAAAATCTTTCAAAAGAGAGAAGAGAAACAGCATGGACCAAGGAAAGGAGGCATTTCCCATTTATGACAAGCGATTCATCCAGTATGTGGACTAAAGAGAGAGAAAAATGAAATAAGGAATTATACAGCTAGACTGGTAGGCAGGGACCAGATCATAAAGGTTCTTGAGTGCTGGCTGCAAGTCTAAAAAGTTTTGCATTTTATCTCATAAGTGACTCAGCAAAAATAAAGGATTCTGAGCAGGTGAATTATAATGCATCTAGCTTTGTGTTACAGAATGCTCACTCTAGCAGCAAAAGTAGAGAATGAATGTCTGGTATCAAGGATACCAATCTGGGGCTCATTGCATTGGTCCAAGGCAATATATGCGCATCCCTGAAGGAAGGTATTTGTAGTGATGAGGGAAGAGAAACCAGTTTTGAAAGGTAAATTTAGAAAAAAAAAATGACTGCCTCTGACAGGGTGTAAAGAATGGAAAAGTGGAAATCTCGGACAACTCTCAAATTTCCTGCTTCGGCTGATCTGGTAGGTAAGAATATCATCACCAACCGAAGTAGCGAGGGGAAGAAACATCAAGGTAGAGAGGAGGGAGACATTAAAGAAATGACAGCTTTGAAGTGCCGATGGGACAGTCAAGTAGAAATACTCAACCAGCTTTTAGAAATAAACCTAAGTGCTGTGCTCCTTCTTTTTCTGTTCCACAGAGGGTATTTCTTCACTCCTAAGGAAGGGAAAACCAACTTTACCACATCTCCAGCTGGACTGTTGTCATCACTAAGCAGCCACAATGAAGTTGGTGCCTCTCCCTCTGGATGGCTAGAGAGGCAGACACACTTCCTCAGTCTATACTAGGCACCACCTAACCGGACTTTCCGCAAATGAATACAGATGCCAGTGGAAATATAAGCTGATCTTTATTGATAAAGAATCCTTCAAAACCATTCCAACCTTTCTCCAAAAGCTATACACAGCTTTATCTAGGCAAGTGACACAATCCAAGCTCTTCTGCCTCTTATCCAGGATTTGCAATATATTCCCATCATTGATCACCCCTCATTACATCATTAACTCTCCTTGTAGAAAATATTACTGTTTTTTAGCATCCCTGTTCCATTCTCCCTTCCTAACCACCTCCAGACTTTTCAGATATATACCCCAACCCCCATGCAACCCATGTACCTTGGGTAAAGCTGATTCAAGGTCTACCTCAGATGGACCTTGGTTGACTTAAGCTAGCAAACAGGTCTATTCCCCTGGCCACAGTCACTAGTGTATTGTTGATCATGTGACTTCAACAGTCCAATGAGGATAAATCTCAGGACTCTTGCTTAGAATATTCAGATGGAAGTTCTTTTTCCCACAAGAATAAACAAGGAAACATACATATTTGATGACTACTGCCAGCCGTCCTACATTGTGAGGTTAATGAGCCTAACACCACAGAAAACAAAACAGAATCGTTAAGTCATCAGATCACCCAAACCTAAAATCTGTCCTGCTTCTAGATTTTCTGGTAATTGTGTCAATACCTTTTCTTATTAAGGTCTCAGCAAGTGTGAGCCATATTTTCTATTATTTCTTCCCCCCAGTCATACTATTTCTGAACCTGGTATTAAAATGTGAAATCAGCTGAATGAGAGAAGCATGGTGCAGGGCACATCCCAGGCTGAGGAGTTGGCCCTCCTGATAATAAGGTTGAAAAATTGTTGGCCAATCTGTTAGCTCTTGTGATGGGAAAGGAACAGCCTCTCTTCGTAAACACTGCATTCTCCAAAAGGGCACACCATCCTCTCTCGTTAGGCTTCCTCTAATATCACCTGGGTGAATTTGATGGTTGGACCAATTCTTTGAACTGGCACCCCTCAATGAAAATTTTAAAGACTGTTGGCTCCAACTACTTGTGCAGTGTACCCTTAGAACACAGAGTACTTAGCAACTTGCATCCTCAGCTTTGGGACTTAGCTGCCATAGGTGAGAAATTTCATTTATCATCCAGTTGCATGTCTCTATGCACATATGCATCTACACCCAACGCCATAACCATAGCCATACCTATACTTCTACCTACATCTACACCACACCCATGCTTACGACTTTATCAATTTACCGATACAAACCTCTACCCATGCACATGTCTGTGTTTTAGTCTGTACATCCACCTGCACACAAACTATGATGTCGTAACACTTGGGTTGTTACAGAAGTTAAATGACTTAACATATGTAGGTGCTCAGTGAATATTAACTGAGTGAATGAAAGGTGCCTGTGACATTTTAATTCTCAATAAAGGCTAGGCATTATTATTTGTATTTATTGTTAGTAAAAGTAGCAACAACTGAGAATCCCAACTTAAGCTTGCTTATCAATAAGGAAATGTATTATCTCAGATAATTAAAATACCAGAAGTAAAAGAGACTCTAGGTAGAGTAAAATTAAAGGTTCAGGGATATGGTCAAGATGCTTTCCCCCTCTTCACTCTGCCATCCTCATACTGGGTTCATTCCAAACTGATTCCCTTGCAGTTACAGGATGATTGCAGATGGCAATCAGGATTCTGTGCTTCCTTGTTCATACCCAATTGAAGAGAAGAGAATATTTCTCCCTAAGCCCAGGAATTAAGTCTTTCTTTCTTCTTGGCCCTTCTTTTGGCCCTTCTCTTCACTTGCCTATGTGGCAAGCAGCCAGAAGCAGCTCAGAATAAAGAAATTTTAAAGGGACTGACAGCTCACAGAACATCTGGGAAGTATGGGAACAATGCAGCTAAGAAAAAAGCCCAAGACCAAAGCCTAACACTAGTCTTGTGAGGAAGCTATGACCACTGAGCATTAGATCCTGTACCCTGAACCACCAACATGGAAGGCAGGGGAAAGGATTCATATTAGTAATGCCTAGAGCATGTATCTATACCTTAGCGGCAAGGGAGGCTGAGAAAACAGATTATCTGGCAATTTCGAATTTTATAGTGGGAAGTCTGCTCTGAACTCTGACCTAGCTGCATAAAGCAGGAATCCCCTAGACACAGAAGGAGATTCAGATAGTTGGCAACCACTGAGGTCCACTGCAGACAGAGCTACTATAGGAGCTTCTGCCAACTTGGCCACCCACACGGTGGCTTTCCCTGGGGAAAAGAGACTTCATGAACAAAACTGAAAAGGCTTGCTCACCAAAATCTGTAACACTTCGGGATTCAAGCAAAAGTGAAAGAAAATTCCCCATTTCACTTGGCAGCAGACTGGTGCACTGTGGGTCCCCAGTCCAGCAGGAGGCAGACAGCCTTACTGGAAGACCTCCAGTTTGCATTCATGGTGGAAAGACTTTGACTCACGAGACACTGAATGAATCCCTGTTAGTGGAAAGGATGGTGTAGAGCTGTCAAGGCAAGCATGACGCAGCCAGCGGCAAAAGCAGTGACAGCAACTCATCCAGCAACGGTGATAGGGAACAATAATCAGAACAGATTCCCTGGAGCATAGAAGATACCCCTGGAGGACTCTTAAGGATATGTAGGAAAGGGAAAATTTACAAGAGACTACATTTCCTTAAAATGAAGAGGGAATTTGAAATGAGCAAGATTTGGGTGTTAACGTTAAAACCCAATGTCTCAGAGACATGTGGATCACACATGTGCTTAAAGAAACATCTGACATCTTATTTCCTGGAATTGGAGCTCTTAGGAGGAGGAAAAGGGAGCACTTTGGCTAATTAGTTTCCTTTTTCCTATACTGAACATGTGAGGCAGGTTTCCTGGAATCCTCTGCCACGCGATTTTTTCAAGGTTGTTTTCTTCTAGACATTCAAATCTCAGCAATTAAGACACATTCTCAGAGAAGTCTGATTTGATGCCTCAGTGTATAACTGCTGCACTTCCCCCTGGCCCAATCGCTCTGATGATATTAATTCTCTTTTATTTTCTTCAAAGAATATAAGTCTAGCTAAATTCTTAAACCTTATTTCTTGTTATGTTTACTGTCTGTCCCCACATAAACATTCACCAGAATGTGAACTCCAGGAGGAGACTGGCTTTGCATATATTGTTACTGATAAATTCCTGTAGCCTTATGACAGTAATTGGCACATACGGTAGGCACTCAACAAATATTTGTTGAATGAGTATGAGTATCCGACTCCTCTCAGAGTTGAGGCTATCTGACACCACAAAAAATTAAAACTTTATGTCCATAAATCTTTATTTCAATTCAAACAACTTTCTCTCTCATTATTAAGCAATCTCTACCTAAAATCCTCCACACCTTTTCTGTCTGGGGCACTCCTTTACCAACTACACTTCTCACTCCCCCCAGACACATACTTCATCGATTAACTCCTTCCCAATCCCTCTGGTTTACCCAGTTTTTCAACAAGGAAGAGGAAAGAAGTGAAACACCAGATCAATACCAGAGAGCAAATCAGAATGACAACAGAGAAGCTAAGGACTGAACAGGCACAGAACATCAGTTTATCAAGATCAATTATTTTAGGAGCCGATGCTAGGATGCATAAATTATACTAGAACTAGGTAATGAACAAAGAGAAAGAAAAAAGAAATGAAACCAAGCTAGCTACCATAGTGTTAAATGGGATGAAGAACCCAGGAGTAGGAGTTTCTGAAACTAAACCCAAAGACCTTGTTTTCAACCAATGTCTTGCCAAGCATGGTTCTTTGAGGGTCAAGGCTCTACCCACCACAATGACAGAGAATGTATGGTATAGTAGGAATCTGACCATGGGCTTTGGAGACAGATAGAACTGAGCCTGAGTCCCAACCTTGCCAACCAAGATAACCTCTCAGAGGTTAACTTCCCATATAAAAAGGACAAGCTAATCAGCCTCTCAGAGATGTAATCTGTAAAGTATCAATTATAATCATAGTACCCGTTTCATGGGATCATATGAGGATTAAATAAATTAATGCAAACAAAATCAATAGTGCAGTTCTCTACCCATACTTAACTGTATTCATTTATTCAGCAAATACCGACATACATTATTATTAATATTGTCTATCGTTTTAAGCTATCTATTGACTCAAGATAATAATAGCTATTATTCATTTTGCCAGGCATCGTACTAAGCACCTAAGAAGCATGATGACTGTACAGGAATTCAGCAAAGTGGCAGGATATAAAATCAATGCACAGAAATCAGTGGCATTCCTATACACCAACAACAAGACAGAAGAGAGAGAAATTAAGGAGTCGATCCCATTTACAATTGCACCCAAAACCATAAGATACCTAGGAATAAATCTAACCAGAGGCAAAGGATCTATACTCAGAAAACTATAAAATACCCATGAAAGAAATTGAGGAAGACACAAAGAAATAGAAAAACGTTCCATGCTCATGGATTGGAAGAACAAATACTGTGAAGATGTCAATGCTACCTAGAGCAATCTACACATTCAATGCAATCCCCATCAAAATACCATCCACTTTTTTCAAAGAAATGGAACAAATAATCCTAAAATTTGTATGGAACCAGAAGAGACCCCGAATAGCCAGAGGAATGTTGAAAAAGAAAAGCAAAGCTGGTGGCATCACAGTTCTGGACTTCCAGCTCTATTCCAAAGCTGTAATCATCAAGACAGTATGGTACTGGCACAAAAACAGACACATAGATCAATGGAACAGAACAGAGAGCCCAGAAATGGACCCTCAACTCTATGGTCAACTAATCTTCAATAAAGCAGGAAAGAATGTCCAATGGAAAAAAGACAGTCTCTTCAACAAATGGTGTTGGGAAAATTGGACAGCCACATGCAGAAGAATGAAACTGGACCATTTCCTTACACCACACGCAAAAATAGACTCCAAATGGTTGAAAGACCTAAATGTGAGACAGGAGTCCATCAACATCCTAAAGGAGAACACAGGCAGCAACCTCTTCGACCTCAGCCGCAGCAACCTCTCCCTAGAAACATCGCCAAAGGCAAGGGAAGCAAGGGCAAAAATGAACTATTGGGATTTCATCAAGATCAAAAGCTTTTGCACAGCAAAGGAAACAGTCCACAAAATGAAAAGACAACCGACAGAATAGGAGAAGATATTTGCAAATGACATATCAGATAAAGGGCTAGTATCCAAAATCTATAAAAAACTTATCAGACTCAACACCCAAAGAACAAATAATCCAATCAAGAAATAGGCAGAAGACATGAACAGACATTTTTCCAAAGAAGACATCCAAATGGCCAACAGACACATGAAAACATGCTCAACATTGCTTGGCATCAGGGAAATCCAAATCAAAACCTCAATGAGATACCACCTCACACCCATCAGAATGGCTAAAATGAACAAGTCAGGAAACGACAGATGTTGGTGGGGCTGTGGAGAAAGGGGAACCCTCCTACACTGTTGGTGGGAATGCAAGCTGGTGCGGCCACTCTGGAAAACAGTATGGAGGTTCCTCAAACAGTTGAAAATAGAGCTACCCTATGACCCAGTAATTGCACTATTGGGTACTTACCCCAAAGATACAAATGTAGTGATCTGAAGGGGTACGTGCACCCCGATGTTTATAGCAGCAATGTCCACAACAGCCAAACTATGGAAAGAGCCAAGATGTCCATCGACAGATGAATGGATAATGAAGATGTGGTATGTGTATGTGTATATATATATATATATATATATGTATATGTATATATATGTGGTATGTATACACACACACACACACACACACACACACACAGGAATATTATTCAGCCATCAAAAGGAATGAAATCTTGCCATTTGCAATGATGTGGATAGAACTGGAGGGTAGTATGCTGAGCGAAATAAGTCAGTCAGAGAAAGACATCTATCATATGATCTCACTGATATGAGGAATTCTTAATCTCAGGAAACAAACTGAGGGTTGCTGGAGTGGTGGGGGGTGGGAGGGATGGGGTGGCTGGGAGATAGACACTGGGGAGGGTATGTGCTATGGTGAGCACTGTGAATTGTGCAAGACTGTTGAATCACAGACGTGTACCTCTGAAACAAATAATACATTATATGTTAAAAAGAAAAAGAAGATAGTAGGAAGGGTAAAATGAAGGGGGGGAAATCGGAGGGGGAGATGAACCATGAGAGACTATGGACTCTGAGAAACAAACTGAGGGTTCTAGAGGGAGGGGTGTGGGGGGATGGGTTAGCCTGGTGCTGGGTATTAAAGAGGGCACGTATTGAATGGAGCGCTGGTGTTATATGCAAACATTGAATCATGGAACACTCCATCAAAAACTAATGATGTAATGTATGGTGATTAACATAACAATAAAATTTAAAAAGAACTAATGATGTAATGTACGGTGATTAACATAACAATAAAATAAAATGTTTAATAAAAGCATGATGATTCTTTACTTTTCACAACAACCCTCTGAGGAAAAACTATTATTGTTGCACATTACAGATGAAAAAAAGTTGGAAGTAATCCAAACAAAAGACCAGAGGTAACCCAGATGGAATTGGAGGTATGAAGAGGTAATGAAGCTCACCTACAAGATGAGCAGGAATCCTGGTGCTGATGTATTAGAGACTTACTACTTCTCCCAAATCTTTACTTTTCACCTGAAAACATTTTTATCTTTTTTAGAAGGATCTCTTACATACTGAGATGTTGGGACCTGGCTCTAGGACTTCAGAAAACAGAATTCTTTCCCCCATGTTTATACCAGGAGTTGGAACATATCTCAAATTTAATTGAGATAAAGACTTAAATGGACAATAATATCGATTCATTGGTCTGTTGAATTTCAGGAGTTTAGCTTTTTCTTTTTTTTTTCCATTTTATTTTTGCTCAGCCTAATGCCTCTTATAGATCTTAGCATTGCTAAGGCTGTGATATCCATTCAGTTATCTGCTTCAGATTTCAAATGATACACATACATTTATATGACATTAGATCCTCAGTGACCTTAGAAATTATCTATCTAGTCCAGCAGTTTTACAAATTACTCTGAACAAACAAAGGAACCCTTTCTCTTAACCAGAGCTGCTTCACTTTGTTTCACAGAGCAGGTGGTATTTCTTTGAAACCAAATGCCACTGAGAATATGTATGCATTTGTCTGTTCAAATTAAACCAAGCTGATCCAGTAAGAAACCTTTATTCACACCTTTTCATTCATTGATTCATTCAGTGTGACCCCACATATGCCAGAGTTTCTGCCAACCAGCGAAGAAGAAGGACATGATCTCTGCAAGAAACGTGCGTTCTAGTCAGGAAGACAGACACACGAGGACAACCACATCCAATACGAGGACGGCTCAGCAGATGCCTGTAGGGCATCTGTGAGGACATGGTTGAGAGGGATGAAGACAAGAATGGAGGTCACCTAGAGCTGGGACTCAGGAATGGGATGAGAGAAGTGGACGGTTCCCAGGCAAAAGCAACAACAAATGCCAGCAAGAGAGAAAACGAAGAGCTCAGAATGGGAAATAACGGATATGGCTGGACTGTGAGAGGCACTGCATGTCAGAGGCACTCAATAAAGAGCCGGTTAGTGGATTAATTAATTAAACTGGAGGAAACAGAAGTCAGTTCATGAAGGGGCTCACAGGCTGACTCAAAGAATTCAATTTTATTTTCTAAACTAGGAGTTGAAAAAACAAATGTCTAAAGGGATTTTATAGGAAATGTGAATAAGTAAAGTGGGCCAGGTTAAAAAAAAATAGTAATCACGGGGACTATACATGAAGTACTTGCCTTATTCGGGTACAATATAAGGTACTGTCAGCACACAGATGTCTAATTTATGATCCTGGCCCTTATGTTGCACACATAAATCAGTACCCACTGTATAATGTGATAATTGCCTCCATTCACATACCAAATACAATAGGATCATTGAGGAGGTACTTTACCTAATTCTATCAGATAGACATTACTGATGAGATTGTATGTGAGACAATTTGAGGAATGAATAGGAGCTCATCTTTCTACTTCCAGCTACACACCCTTCAACCCAATCAGGCTGGTCTCCTCACTGACCCACAACACCCTACACTCTGTTATGTTTTCTCTCAAGTCTTTGATTCTGCCTGGTGTGCCCTGTAACCCTTCTCTACTTATCCAATTCCTACCAACTCTTAAAGGCCCAATGCAGGCCTTCTCATGCATAAAATCCAAGAAGACTTCCCAGATATCAAATGTTACTTGAGAATATACCAGAGGCAAGACACTATTGAGAGGCTGGAAGACATTAGGACATAAAAGTATAGAGGTGCTCAGGAAAGGGTGTCTTATTATTATGTGTGGTGAGAAGCTTACTAGTTTGGGACTCAAGGATTCACTGGCTCCGTGATTATAGGCAGATCTTTGAGCCTCTGTTCTCCTCAGCAGTCTTAGCTCTAAAATAGAGGCTTATCTCCATGATCTTCTTGCTCTCTTTCAATTCTAAAATTGTAATGTGATTTTGTGAAAGAATTTGATCTCTTTTTTGTATTTCCAGTATAATTTCCACATATGCTTTCAAAATTTTCCTTATGTAATTTGATGGGTGGAAGTCACGAATCAATGGTAGGAGTACTGAACAGTGTCTTCTCTATACCATTACAAACGCCATATTATTCCTACCATGGATTTAGGAAACTGCAAAGGTCACAGGTTAATTGCAATAAAGTTGGCTGTCAGTGTTCCCCTGTCACTGCTTTGGTCACCACCTGTTACTTTAAGAATAGGTCACTTGTGGTTCTTTCTTTGGACCCTTCCAATTTCATGGCAGTGAGAAAAAGAGAAGGCCGGTAGATTACAGATCCTGAACATGAAGGCAAAGGGAATACAGAACGGGGAGTGGAAGAAGGTAGTTGAACATGAAATCACAGAAACACCACCTGTGGAAAACAACACACACGAATTAGGGAAGCCATGAGAGTGTAACAAAACAATAACTGAAAAGGAGTTGCTTTTTATATTATTTTAGTTATTATAAGTCACTGAGAAGGAATGTTTACATTTTATCGGCTTTTAAAATTCATATTCAGTTTGCCCCCTTCCAACCTGCTGTAGTAGTTGTACTTTTGGTTATAAGGAGAACAAACTCTGGCTAGGTTTAAGCAAAAAGCAAATCTACTGAAAGTACACTAGGGTATCTCATAACTCCAGGTAAAAGTCAAGAATGGGGAAGGACCAGATCAACTCCAGTGACCTCAGCAGTGGGACTTTATTGACCTTCTTATCACAAAATTTTCTTTATCTGCCTTTACCTCCTGTGACTGCCAGTCTGTATCTTTCTCCCACCCCTTTTAATTCCTAGGAGAGAGCATCCTTTGGACACAATTTAGGTCAAATATCCTCCTCAGGTACAATTAACTGTGACAAAAAACATTTGTTTTAAGACTAATGCATTACAAACATGGCCACCAGGGGCCCAGCCTTATAGAAGACAGACCACCAGTTCCAGGGAAGGGGCAAATGCGGGACTCTAGGAAGCCACCTCAAGAGATGTCTGCCTAAGTATGTTGCACATACTTTTCTTCTATTTTTTTTGTTTTGTTTTTTTGTTTTTTGTTTTACCATTCTTCCCTCTCTCCCCAAACCCTTCCCCCCACCATTACCAGTATCTATATATCATTGTATAAAACTGTTCCTAGAGTTGGCTCAAAATATCCTGCTAAATGTATATATTTTACATAAAATTAAAATAAAGGACATAAAAATGGTCTACTGTTACTCTACAAATTAAAATGTATACAGTGCCATTTGATTGTGTACACTATACAGAGTCATCCAAAATTAACTAAAATATTCCATAGAGACTAGCCATTACATATTCTCCGTCAAAATGTAACTTTCACTCTGACAACCACAGGTCATTCTTTCTTGTTTATTAAAGTTGTTCAGGAGCCCAAAAATAAACCCATAAATACACAGTCAATTAATTTATAACAAAGAAACCAAGAATATAAGATGGGGCAAGGAGAGTCTCTTCAATAAATGGTGTTGGAAAAACTGGACAGCCACATGTACAAGAATAAAACTAGACTAACTATCTTTACACCATACACAAAAAATAACTCAAAATGGATTAGAGACTTGAATGTAAAACCTGAAACCATAAAACTCCTCAAAGAAAACAAAGGTGGTAAGCTCCCTGACCTGGGTCTTGGCAATGATTTTTTTTGGATCCAGCCTCAAAAGCAAAGGCAACAAAAGCAAGAATAAGCAAGTGGGACTATATCAAACGAAAAACCTTCTAAAGAGCAAAGGAAATCATCAATAAAATGAAAGGCAACCTCCTGAATGGGAGAAAATATTTGTAAATCATGTGGGACCTGATAAGGGGTTAATATCCAAAATATACAAAGAACTCATACAATTCAATAACAACAAAAATCCAATTAAAAATCGGGCAGAGGATCTAAATAGACATTTTTCCAAAGAAGACATATGGATGGCCAATAGGCTTATGCAAAAATATTCAACTGTCACTAATCTTCAGAGAAATGCAAATCAAAACCACAATGCGTGCAGGGGATTGGGGAACCACAATGAGTGCAGGGGATTGGGGAGATGGGTTAAATAGTAATGGGGATTAAGGTGTACACTTGTGATGAGCACTAGGTGTTACATGGAAGTGTTGAATCACTGTATTGTATAACTGAAACTAATATTACACTACATGTTAACTAACTGGAATTTAAATAAAAACTTAAAATTTTTCTAAAAAATTAAAAAAAACCCACAATGAAATATCACCCACCGCACACTTGTCAGAATGACTATTATCAAAAAGACAAGAAATAGGGACGCCTGGCTGGCTCAGTCAATACAGCATGCAACTCTTGATCTTGCGGTTGTGAGTTCGAGCCACACACTGGGTATAGAGATTACTTAAAAAAAATAAATTAAACTAACTCATTCATCATTTTAAAAAAAAGATAAGAAATAACAAGTGTTGGTGAGGATGTGGAGAAAAGCGAACTTTCATGCACTGTTGGTGGGAATGTAAATCGGTGCAGCCGCTGTGGAAAACAGTACGGAGGTTCCTAGAAAAATTAAAAATAGAATTACCATATAACCCAAAAATTCCACTTCTGGGTATTTATCCAAAGAAAACCAAAAACACTAATTCAAAAAGATATATGTACTCCCATGTTCACTGCACCATTATTTACAATAGCCAAGATTTGGAAACAACCTAAATGTCTATCAATAGACAAATGGATAAAGAAGATGTTTATATATACATATACATATACACATACACACACACACACACACACACACACACAATACTACACAGCCATAAAAAAGAATGAAATCTTGTCACTTGTGAAAACATGGATGGACCTAGAAGGCATTACACTAAGTGAAATAAGTCACAGAAAGACAAATATCGCTTTAGCTGCCATCCTGCGTCCCCGCGTGTGTGCACCTAATCTCAGCTGGTCCGTCCGAAACCCCCTGAGCACCAACCCCATTCCCCCGCGCGATCCCATTTCTGCTCCAACAAGATGAAAGAAACTATCATAAACCAGGAGAAACTCGCCAAACTGCAAGCACAAGTGCGCATTGGTGGGAAAGGAACTGCTTGCCGAAAGAAGGTGGTTCGTAGAACGGCTAGAGCAGATGATAAAAAACTTCAGTTCTCCTTAAAGAAGTTAGGGGTAAACAATATCTCTGGTATTGAAGAAGTGAATATGTTCACAAACCAAGGAACAGTGATCCATTTTAACAACCCCAAAGTTCAGGCATCACTGGCAGCGAACACTTTCACCATTACAGGCCATGCTGAGACAAAGCAGCTGACAGAAATGCTACCCAGTATCTTAAACCAACTTGGTGCAGACAGTCTGACTAGTTTAAGAAGACTGGCTGAAGCTCTGCCCAAACAATCTGTGGATGGAAAAGCACCACTTGCCACCAGAGAGGATGATGATGATGAAGTTCCAGATCTTGTGGAGAATTTTGATGAAGCTTCCAAGAATGAAGCAAACTGAATTGAGTCAACTTCTGAAGAACATAAAACTTGAAGAAGTTACTGGGAGCTGCTATTTTATATTATGACTGCTTTTTAAAATTTTGTTCATGGATCTGATAAAATCTAGATCTCTAATATTTTTAAGCCCAAGCCCCTTGGACACTGCAGCTCTTTTCAGTTTTTGCTTATACACAATTCATTCTTTGCAGCTAATTAAGCTGAAGAAGCCTGGGAATAAAGTTTGAAACAAGGTTAATAAAGTTCTTTGCCTAGGAAATAAAAAAAAGAAAGACAAATATCATATGATTTCACTTATATATGGAATTTAAAAAAACAAAAACAAAACAAGCTCATTGATACAGAGAACAGATTGGTGGTTGCCAGAAGTGGAGGTGAGCAAAATGAATAAAGGGGTCAAAAGGTACAAACTTCTAGTTATAAACTATGTAAGTTATGAGGATATAATGTAGAGCATGGCAACTACAGTTAATACTACTGTATTGACTGAATATCTGAAAATTGCTAAGAAAGTAAATCTTACAGTCCTCATCACATGAAAAAACTTCTGGAACTATGTATGGTGACAGATGTTAACTAGATTTATCGTGATGAGCATTTTCTCAATATATACAAATGTCAAATAATTATTTTTCACACCTAAAGCTAATGTAATGTGATATGTAAATTATACCCCAACTTTAAAAACTTTTATTTTCTAAAAAAAAGATGTTCAGTTCATTTTCTGTAAGTAAAATCTAGACATTTATCTATACCAAGTAGTCTGCAAGATAAAGAATATATATACTATCTATACCCTGTATGCTCCTTTCAATAATTTGTAAAGGAAGTTCTTCTTGGACAATTTCAACTTTTCTAGATCCTTCCTCCTCCTAACTGTGGTATTTGTACACTTCTGTCTCTCGAAAGTTTAATTTGCCTTGGCTTCCTTGATATTGGACTATCACGTTTTCCTCATTATAACTATCTTTTGCTACCACCTGCAGCTCTGTCCACAAGTGAAGGAAATACTCCAAGGCTCATTTTTTTCTTTCTTTTCTCTCTATATCCTTGCCACTTCAAGACCAAGATTGCCAACTCTGAACTGAAAACTACCTCATGTTTTAGTCCACTGTTTCCACAAAATTCTCTTTTTATGTCTCACTCACACAAGAAGGGCAATATCATCAACCAAAATCATTATTATGCCACAAACCAGATTATCTTCCTATGCTCATTTTGAAATTACAACTATCAATTTTTCCCAGTCTTGGGAATGTTCCAAAGCCTTAGAAATCATGGGATGATCTTTAAATCAAAATGCACAATTCTAATGATAAACAACCCTGTAAACTGTCTAAATTTTGGTATTTGACTATCAAAAAACAGCTTTCCCGGTAACTTTACAGGTCTTCAGATGTGCAAGTCTAACAAGCCTAATATTGTATCATTTGAGATAAAACTGCTCCCTGGGCTGTAAAAAAACAAACAATACCACTCAGCAATTTCAATTATCTGCCAATGATAGGGCGAATAAGCTTAAGTGCAGTGTTCTGTCTTCCCAATCTTAGAATCTATTGTCATCCCTTAAAGCGCTAATTCTAGAAAACAATCTATAATCTACTAGAACCAGCCCAAGCTAGTGATGACAAGTCCCATGATGCAAAGCAGAGCCTGGACCAGTGCTGGCCGTAGTTCTTCCTAGGAACTGTAATCTTCTGATCACCTGTGCGACAAACTGGGAGTTTTAACCCCCATTTCTCAGTTAGTTTATAAAAATAAAGCTAGGGCAGAGAAGGTAGAATTCTCACCACAAAACAAGGCCCAACCCGGCTGCCAAAGAGCCCTGTCGGGACAACTCCAGTCCGCGCCTCTGGGGTTGGGGGGTTATCGAACGGGGAGGGAAGATAAAAAAAAAAAAAAAAAAAAAAAAAAAAAAATCGCCCTTGCGTGACGTCACTTCCGGGAGAGGCGGCCGGGCTTGGCCCCACCCTCCACCTCGCTAGGATCCGGGGCCGGACCGCCAGGGTTGAACCCGGCTGAGGCTGGGAGCCGCTGCTTTGGGGGCGGAAAGTCACGTGAGACTTCTTGGTCCTGTGGGTGGAGAGGAAAAGCTGCAGTTAAGGAGGGTCGGATTTAACCGTCACAGGGAAGTGCGCTCAAACGGAATCGCGGAGTGGGCTGAGGTAGGGACAAGGCAGCGGGCGCTGTTCTGGGCGCTCATGCGAGTGACACCTGCACCCCCGTGGCTGGCGGGCGGCGGGCGGACTCCACCGGAGGGTGGAGGGGCCCCGCGGGAGCCTCCGGGCCATCCTCAGGCCACCGCAGACTCCGCCGAGCGTGTGGGAGGCGCTGGCCTCGCACCGGGCGGCGGAGGTGGCTCCGTCTTGGGGCTCCTGGGAGCCCCGGGAGCTGAGGGTCTCCCCGTCCACTGAGCCGAAGACCCGTGGACTGCTCTGACACCGACCAGGCGCTCCTAGGGTCGAGCTGCGCCTGGGTTTCTCCACTTTTCTCTCGCCCACCCACTTCTCTCTCCTACCGCGTTGCTCAGGCTCGGGCCACCTCACCTGACCGAGCTTTTCCAGTGTAGGACGAAGATGTTAGTCCTTGGAGCATCTCCATGCTAAGGCAAAAGTGAAGACGCTATTAATGATCCCAATACATTTTCTTAAAAGTTTGGGTAGCGCTCACTGCTTTGCACGTCAGTGATTGTATTGATACGCGTCCTCTCTCCCCAGCCCTGGGGCCTCAGGTAATTGGGTGGCAAGGGCAGGGCTATCCCACAGGCCTTGAAAAGGATAAGATTTCAGACTTTTATTTACTTCTTTTGGGGGGAGGCCATCAAGCAGAGCCGAGGAGCAGTGAATCAGCAGTTCAAGTTTCTTGAATCTTTGATGATGAGGAAGGTTGCCCAGAGCCACGTGCTGGATTAAAAAAATCTTACTTCAGCATCTTTCCAAGTCCGGGCGGCTCTGTGCCTACCTTTCTCACCAGCAGAGTTGCCTAGATGTAGTTAAGATAGGCAGGCCCCCCTTGTTATGTGCCATTTCACAACTCTGTAGTTATTACAATTTCTTAGTTTATTATTTAACAACTTGGTGGTAAACCTTTTCTTCATTGTGTAACTATGAGATTCTGAGACAAGATAAACCAGTCCTTTTGACAACAGGGATTACTGGGTATGAGTGATAAGGATTTGTTAAGTTCCCTCAGTTTCTGGCATAGTAGCATTACTGATGATCTGGAAACTATGAAGAACATTTTAACTTTCAATCATTTCATCTTGTTGGATGTAAGTTTGGGTCTTACTTGATTAATTTAATTTGACCACTTTTTTTCAAATACATTTGATCCTGGGTTTAATAAACTTACCTTAAGAACAATTGATATTTACCTTGTAGCATCTAAGCTTGTGGTTCACTGTTACTACTCTGGGTAATTCTTTAGAGTTTCACTAATTAAAAGGAAATGTGAATAATTCTCCCTTTCTTTTCTCCCCTCCTTCCCTCCTTGTACTGTATGGGGAGCTGTCAGGACCCTAAGTAGACAATAAAGCTTCAGAAAGTCTTTACCACTCTTCCTGTTCCCAACTCTAATGTATAGATGATATCAGATTAAAATGAACATTACAGAAATCTATCACAAGGAAAGAAAGTGAAGATTAAAAAGGATGACATGTAATATGAAGGTCAAGAAAAAGAGTGTGGAGTAATTCTGCTCTCTTTACCTTGCAAATGGGAATCCTTAGAGATGATATCTTGGGATTAAATGAAGAGGTTTGAGGTGTGTTTTCATTCCAAATGAAGTAATGGAGTGTCACAAAATCAAAAGAAATGGATGTGAACATTCTGAGGTTTTTTTGGATAATACTCCAAATTAAAGACTAACCTTTCAATATGTTCTTCTCGTTTTTAGATAGTGAATTCCTAAGAAGAAAATAATGGATTTCATATTAGTTGTTCTCTGAGTGTTTGGACTCAGCATTGTGCAGGTTTTTTGCAAAGGCCAAAAGAAGATGGCAACTCCTTATGTCCCAGTTCCTATGCCCATAGGGAACTCTGCTTCCAGTTTTGCAACCAACAGAAACCAAAGAAGCTCTTCTTTTGGGAGTATCTCAACAAGCTCAAACTCTTCCAGAGGCCAGTTAGAGGACTCAAATATGGGTAATTTTAAACAGACAAGTGTACCCGATCAAATGGATAGTACTTCATCTGTCTGTAGCAGTCCCCTTATTAGGACTAAATTTACAGGTGCAGATTCTTCCATTGAGTATTCTGCTAGACCAAGAGAAAGTGAAGAACAAAGTCCTGAAACAGTATATTTGGAAGATAGACCTTCTACACCTACTATACTAGGTTATGAAGTGATGGAAGAAAGAGCTAAATTTACTGTGAGTATTGACTTCTGCTGTACATCAGTAGAAAGTGAAAAATTGACTAACCTGTGTTCTATATATGAGTTAAATTGTTACCTGTCTTATAATTTCTTGAACATAAAATTCGAGTCGTTTTTACACCTGTAAATTCTGTCATGCTATAGTAAACTTTATTTTAGAATTTTCACAAACCAGACACATCTGTGAAACTAGCACACAGATCAAGAAACAGAACATTACCAGCATCCAAACAGCAGCCCCCCCACCATGCTCTCTGTCAGTCAATACCCACTCTCCTGATAGCCTGCATTAATTTTGCCTATTTTTCTACTTTATGCAAATGGAATTACAGAATATGTACTCTTGGTTATGGTCTCCAGCATTGTGTTTGTAAGATCCATCCTTAATCTTGCATGTGATTGTAGGTAGCTCATTTTTATTACTGATAGTATTCCTCTATGTGAATATACTACAATTTATCTATTGTACTGTTGAAGAACATATGGATAACTTCTAGTTTGGGCTCTTACAAATGCTACTGCTATGAACTTTTTAGTCTTTATCACTCATTAAACACATTAACACATTTCTGTTTTACATCTGCCTAGGAGTAAAATTGCTGGATCATATACCTAGCTTTAAAAGATACGAACAATGTGTCAGAGTAGTTGTACTAGTTTATACTCCTTTAAGCAGTGTATGAGTGTTCCAGTCACTCCACACCTGCCCAACATGTGGTATTTTTTCATCTTTTTCACTATTATTTTCTATCCCGGTGGGGAGAGTCATATCACATTGTGGTCTTCATTTGCATTTTTATTGACTAATTAAATTGAAGACTTTTTGGGCCATTGGATATTCTCTTTTGTGAAGTGTCTGTTCAAGACCTTTATTCATTTTTCTTTGGAAGAGTTTTTCCCACTTTGATTTATAATTTTCTATGCATTTTGGACAAATTCTTTGTTAGAGCATACATTGTGACTCTAACATTATCTCTTTGATAATAGTCACAATGTATGATAATCCCTGTGGCTTGCCTTTTCACTTAATGATGCATAAGATAAACAAAAATTTATAGTTTTAATATAGTCCAATTTATTAATTTTTCTTTTATGGTCAGCACTTTTTAAAATTACTCCCAGCTTACAAAGATGTTGTCCTATGTTTTCTTCTAAAAGCTTTCTTGTTGGACCTTCCACATTTAGATCTGTAAACTCACTGGAATTGATTTTTGTCCATGGTGTGAAACAAGGGTCAAGATACTTTTTTTCCCTCCATATGGGATCAAGTAATCAGGCTTTTATTGAAAAAAAACACTCTCTACATTTGCACTGTTGCCTATGTCATAAATCAGGCAACCATTTAAATATATGGGTTTGTTTCTGTGTTCCATTTTTCCCTCATTTGCCAATTCCCCATTGTCTTTAATTACTAATGCATTATGAGAGGCCTTGATACCTGCTAGCTTAAGTAATCTAGCTTTGTTGTTGCTTCAGAATTGTCTTGGCTATCCTTGACTCTTTGTTCTGGGATTATATTGACTCTATAGACTGATCTAAAGAGATCTGACATTTTTACAATACTGAGTCTCTGAATCTAAACCTAATCCATTTACTGAAGTCTTTAACGTCCTTTTGTAGTTTTCAGAGCGGAGGTCTTAGGTTTTTTCGTTAGAGGTTTTTTGTTTTTTGTTTTTTGTTAAGTAATCTCTATACCCAATGTGGGGCTTGAACTCATGACCCTGAGATTAAGAGTCACATACTCTACTAACTGAGCCAGCCAGGCGCCCTCTAGTTTAGATTTATTTCCAAGTGTGTATGTTGTTTGATGTTCTTGATACTTTGTTCTGTTTTCTGTTTATTCATTGCTAGTTTATATATTTTGGTCTTATGTATCAATGTGTGTTTATGTATCCAGAGACCTTGCTAAATACACTTATAATTGAAATAGTTTGTTCTTCCTCTTGGATTTTCTTGATGTAAAGTTTTTATGTTTAGTTCAATATTTCATGCTGTAAGCCTACAAGCAGTATAGAAGGACCTCTGAGAAAACAATTGTTGAGATAATTTTTGTTGTCTTTAGGGAAATGTTTAATTTTTAAAAAGTTTTTTATCTGAGTATATTTGACACACAATGTTACAGGTATACAACATAGTGATTCCCCTTCTCTATACATTATGCTATGCTCACTGTAGATGTCGCTACCCTTTGTCACCACATAACGCTATTGCAGTATCACTGACTATTTTTGCTCTGCTGTACCTTTTTTCCCTATGACTTATTCATCCATAACTGAAGTCCTGTATCTCCCACTCCCCTTCACCCATTTTGCACTTTCCCCTACCCCCTTCCTCTGACAGTCACCAGTTTGTTCTCTGTATTTACAGATCTGATTCTGCTTTTTGTTTATTTGTTTTGTTTTTTAGATTCCACATATGAGTAAAATCATACGGTATTTGTCTTTCTCACTCTGACTTATTTCACTTACATTATACCCTCTAGGTTTATTCATGTTGTTGCAGATGGCAAGATCTCATCCTTTTTTGTGGCTGCATGATACTCCAGTGTGTATGTGTGTGTATGTGTGTACACACACCACATTTTCTTTATCCATTCATCTATCAGTGGACACTTAGGTTACATCCATATCTTGGCTATTGTAAATAATGCTGCAGGAAACCTAGGGGTGCAAATACCTTTTTGAATTAGTGTGTTCATTTTCTTTGGGTAAATACCCAGAAGTGGAATGACTGGATCATATGGTAATTCTATTTTTAATTTTTTTATTTTTTTTCTATTTTTTTCTATTTTTAATTTTTTGAGGAAACTTCATACTGTTTTCCTCAGTGGATGCATCAAATTTACATTCCCACCAACAGTGTATAGGCTTGCTTTTTCTCCACATCTTTGGTAACACTTGTTATTCCTTATCTTTTTTTATTTTAGCCACTCTGACAGATATAAAATGCTATCTCATTCTGGTTTTGATTTGCATCTCCCTGATGATTAGTGATGTTGATCATCTTTTCTTTTGTCTGTTGGCCATCTGTGTGTCTGCTTTGGAAAAAATGTCTATTCAGGTCCTCTGCCCATTTTTAATTGGATTATTTGTGGGTTTTCTTGGTGTGGATCTTTATATATTTTGGATATTAACCCCTTATCAGATACATCATTTGCAAATATCTTCTCTCATTCAGTAGGTTGTTTTTTAGGTTTTTTTTTCATGGTTTCCTTTGCTTTGCAAAAGTTTCTTATTTTTATGTAGTCCCAATAGTTTGTTTTAGCTTTTATTTCCCCTGCCTCAAGAGACATATCTAGAAAAATGTTGCTAAGGCTGATGTCAGAAAAATTACTGCATGTGTTCTCTTTTTTTATGGGTTCAGGTCTCACATTTAGGGCTTTAATCCGTTCTGAGTTTATTTTTGTGTAAGGTCTTAGAGAGTGATACAGTTTCTTTCTTTGACATGTTGCTGTCCAGTTTTCCAAGCACCATTTATTGAAGAGACTATCTTTTTCCCATTGTATATTCTTGCCTACTTTGTCATAGATTAATTGACTGTATAAGCATGGGTTTATTTCTGGGCTCTCTATTCTGTTCTATTGGTTTATGTGTCTATTTTTGTGCCAGTACTATTTGTTTTGATTAGTACAGCTTTGTAGTATATCTTGAAATCTGGAATTGTGATACCTCCAGTTTTGTTCTTTCTCAAAGTGCTTTGACCATGCAGAGTCTTTTGTGATTCTAAACAAATTTTAGGATTATTTGGTCTAGTTCTGTGGAAAATGCTATTGGTATTTTGATAGGGATTGCACTGAATCTGTAGATAGCTTTAGGTAGTATGGACATTTTAACACCATTAATTCTTTCAATTCATGAGCATGGAATATCTTTCCATTTATTTGTGTTGTCTTTAATTTCTTTCATCAGTGTTTTATAGTTTTCAAAATTCAAGTCTTTAACTTCTTATTTCTAGGTATTTTATTCTGTTCGGCACAATTGTAAATAGAATTGTTTTCTTAATTTCTCTTTCTGCTACTTTGTTATTAGTATATAGAAACACAACCAAAAAAAAAACCCAACCAATTTCTGTGTATTTAATATTGTATCCTGCAACTTTACAGGATTTATTACTTCTAGTAGTTTTTTGGTGGAATCTTTAAGGTTTTCTGCATACTGTATCATTTCATCTGCAAATAGTGACAATTTAACTTCTTCCTTACCATTGTTTCTTTTTCTCTGATTGCTGTGGCTAGCACTTCTAGTACTTTGTTGAATTAAAGTGACAAGAGTGGACATTCTTGTCTTGTTCCTGATCTTAGAGGAAAAGCTCTGTTTTTCACCATTGAGTATGATGTTAGCTCTGGGTTTTTCAGATATGGGCTTTATTATGTTGAGGCATGTTTTTTTCTAAACCTTTTCTGTTGAGAATTTTTATCATGAATAGATGTTGAATTTTGTCAGATGCTTTTTCTGCATCTATTGAAGTGATCATATGATTTTTATCCTTCATGTTGTTGATGTGCTATATCACACTGATTTGCAAATGTTGAACCATTCTTGCATCCCCAGAATAAATCTCACTTGATTATAGTGAATGATCCTTACAATGTGTAGTTTAATGCAATTTGTTAATATTTTGTTGATGATTTTTAGCATCTATGTACAACTGAGATAATTTATGAAGAGAGACATCTTTAGAGTTAAATTATCATAAGACTGATGATGTGATGGGAAATTTGCATGGACCTGACTTTTTTTGGAAATTATGATAAACTGGTGGCCCATTTTCTTACATTGACCTACCTTATGCTGGATGAGCATTCATTGAAATGATGTGTGTGAAAATACAAGTTCATAGGCAAATTTAAGGCAGCTATACATAAAGTCTTTAAAAACACTTTAGAGGGGGCGCCTGGGTGGCTCATTTGGTTAAGCAACTGCCTTGGCTCAGGTCATGATCCTGGAGTCCCGGGATCGAGTCCCACATTGGGCTCCCTGCTCAGCAGGGAGTCTGCTTCTCCCTCTGACCCTCTTCCCACTCGTGCTCTCTATCTCTCATTCTCTCTCTCTCAAATAAATAAATAAAATCATGAAAAAAAAATAAAAACACTTTAGAGGAAGAAGTAAATAACGGGTATGAAGTTATTACTATTCATTTATTCATTTAATTCATGTTGGGGGTACCTATTGTGTGTCATGCACTCTTTTAGGTAATAGTGGTACAGCAACTCGAATGAATGAATGATAGATGAGTAAGCATTTTAAAATGCTGGTATGTCATAGGTGGTAAGTGGTATAAAGAGAAATAAAAGAGTGAAGGGAGGGCGCCTGGGTGGCTCAGTTGGTTAAGCGACTGCCTTCGGCTCAGGTCATGATCCTGGAGTCCCGGGATCGAGTCCCACATCGGGCTTCCTGCTCGGCAGGGAGTCTGCTTCTCCCTCTGACCCTCTTCCCTCTCGTGCTTTCTATCTCTCATTCTGTCTCTCTCTCAAATAAATAAAATCTTAAAAAAAAAAAAAAAAAAGAGTGAAGGGAGATAGTTTCCCCGCAACTGGAGTTGCAATTTAAATAACATTGTCAGTCATGGCCTCACAGAAAAGATGTTAGCACTAAGAGGCAATGAGCCACGAGAATATCTGGGGGAAGAACCTTCCTGACAGGTGAGACAACGCAGAGGCCCTTGTGGCTGACAGCAGAAGCAGCCATGGGGAAAGGTGTAAGAACTGAAATAACAGGTAAAGACAAGGGAGTATGACACACAGATCAGGTAGAACATGTAGGCCATTGTAAGGCCATTAGATTTTACTCTGCACAAGATGGCAATCTTTGAAAAGGTTTTAAAGGAAGTGTTACATGATCTGACTTAAGGTTTAAAGACTCATCTGGCTGCTGAGTTAAGACTAGATTTTGTGGAGGAAGGAATGGAAACAGGAAGTATTAAGTTCTTCCAGTAATCCACGGAAGACATGATGGTGGTGTGGACAGGGTGGTGGAAGAAGTCCTAAGAAGTGATCAGATTCTGGGGATATTTTGAAGGTAAAACCTTTAGATGTGGGATAAAGAGAAATCAACGATGATCCCAAAGTTTTTGGGTGAACAGTAGGGTTGCTGTTTAATTCGGTGGCAGGTTTTGAGGGCAAGATCAGGATTTGTTTTTGGACATGCTAGGCTTGAGATGTCTAGTAGACATCAAAATGGAGATGTCAGGTGTGTGTATATATGTGCATGTGTGTCCCAAGCTTATGTATTATGTATATGTATGTAAATATAAGTTGAGTTTAGGGGAGAGGTCTGAGCTGAATATACACGTTAGGGAGTCTTAGGTTTGTAAGATAATTTTTTTCTAGGTATATTTCTTTGAATTGAGCTCTTAACTGAATAAAATATTAGGAATGACTGGTAAGTTCTTGTCATTAGCGTGTCAAGCCTTTGAAAAGTGTTTAAGAACAAAAGTGACTAGGAGGGGTGATAAGTCAGTTTGGGAAGGAGCCATGAGGTGGGCTTCTTCAAGTGGTAATGTTTTGTTTCTTGTACTTGGTACTAGTTACATGAGTGTGTTTGTTTTATGAAAATTCATCAAGTTGTATACTAATGATTTTTGTGCTTTTCTGTATGTATTCTGTAATTAGGTGTGTGCTCCTGCATAATTTACTTAAAAATCCTATAATAAGGGCTATATAAAAAGCACAAAGTAGTGTATACTAAGTTTCCAGTAAAGAGTAGAAACCATAACTACTGTTAGAACATAGAAGAGGGAATGATCAGTAGTGTCCATAAACTTTTCATTGAAAGTACTACTTACACAAGTAGAAACATAGGAGAGCTTTCTAGAGAAGATAAAACACAAAAATCTGTACTTTGTCTTTACTAGAGAAATAGGAGTGCTCAGGGGCCACTGGAGAAAAACTTGAAAGGAGGATTCATTTTTTAAAACAGGAAAATAAAGTCAATATGGATTATGTGTAGATAAACCTTATTATCATATGAAGTTGACTTTTATTATGCATCAGTTATTCATACTCAAACGTTTTGAAGTCAGGTTATTCCTTTTGTTTCTATTAGTAACTCCTAAAAAGAATGTTTCATTAGTATCCCCTTTACAATTATCTTAGATAAGGACTTTCTGCAGACTTTAAAGGATATCCAAATAATCTTCCTCATCTTTATATGTTACAAAATGAATTATTTATATTTACTTCAAAGCTAAAGGAGTCATCCTTAACCCTTGCTGATTCTCCCCCTTAAAAGCTGAAAGAGAGTGGTCCTGGGTGGCTCAGTTGGTTAGGCGGCTGCCTTCGGCTCAGGTCATGATCCCAGGGTCCTGGGATCGAGCCCCATGTCAGGATCCCTGCTCAGCGGGGAACCTGCTTCTCCCTCTCCCTCTGCTGCTCCCCCTGCTTGCGCTCTCTCTCTCTCTGTCAAATAAATAAATAAAATATTTTTTTAAAAAAAAGCTGAAAGAGAGGTCTGTAAGGAAGAAAAATAAGGATGATCTAGTACCTAAACAATGAGTCTTCTCTACAGCATCCAGTAAGACTAGGTGAGCCACAAATGTGAGTCATCTTTGTAATTTAAAATTTCCTTGTAGCCATGTTTAAAAAAGTGAAAAGAACAAATGAAATTATATTTAATAATATATTTTATTTAATCCAAAGCCATTTTAATGAAGTATTTTTACATCTTTTTTTTTTTTGTTCTCAGTCTTTTAAATCTGGTGTGTATTTACACTCACAGCACATGTCAGTTAGGATTTGTCACATTTCAAGTTTTCAGTAGCCAACTTGTGGCTAGAGAGCAACTCCACAGGGCAACTGTGTCTCTCTCTGTCAAATAAATAAATAAAATATTTTAAAAAAGAAAAGAAAAAGAAACAAATCTTGCTTTTGGTGCCTACATTGATTATTTGTACATTTGATGTTCCAAATGATTTCTTTTTTTTTTTAAGATTTTTATTTATTTTTTGACAGAGAGAGAGAGACAGCAAGAGAGGGAACACAAGCAGGGGGAGTGGGAGAGGGAGAAGCAGACTTCCCTGCTGAGCAAGGAGCCCGATGTGGGGCTCAATCCCAGGACCCTGGGATCATGACCTGAGCTGAAGGCAGATGCTAAATGACTGAGCCACCCAGGTGCCCCAAATGATTTCTGATATTTTTTACATACTAATTGTTATGACCTGGGTTGTCAAGTAAAAGTTTTAAAAATATTTGGTTTGGTTTGAAATTTTAAATATCTTTATATACATTTTTTTTCACCTCTCTCTCTTTCTCTCTCTCTCTCTCTCTCTGCATAGGTATATAAAATACTAGTAAAGAAAACCCCAGAAGAAAGTTGGGTAGTTTTCAGAAGATACACTGACTTCTCTAGACTTAATGATAAAGTAAGTACTTTAATAAATCTAAAACGGACTTTTCAGTTTCAAATTATTATCTGTTCCTGACAGTTCTACTGTTAAATATTTGTGGGTTCTCCTTGTTAGCTATCTGAGTGAAGTCAAATTTTGCTAGTTCCTAAGAAAATTAACTATTTTATTTCATTTTAATAGCCTAAAGACCCATCTTTACACATAACTTCCTTTTTTTAGAAACAAAAAATTATTTTTAGTATAAAAGTATGAAAATCTTAAAACTGCTAACAGAAATATAAATGATTATATGGGGGCACCTGGGTGGCTCAGTCGTTAAGTGTCTGCCTTCATCTCAGGTCATGATCCCAGGGTCCTGGGATCGAGCCCCGCATCGGGCTCCCTGCTCGGCGGGAAGCCTGCTTCTCCCTCTCCCACTCCCCCTGCTTGTGTTCCTGCTCTCGCTATCTCTGTCTCTGTCAAATAAATAAATAAAATCTTTAAAAATAAATAAATAAATAAAATGATTATATAATCTTGTGAATTTGATAAAGGTGTATATGATTCCCCAAATCATATGACTATAAGGGAATGAACAACAACAAAAAATATTTCTAACATAGTGTATTAGTTTTCTATTGCTGTTAACAAATTACCACAAACTTTGTGACCTAAAACATACCTGTTTTTTATCTAGTGATTTAGGTGCGCTCAGCTGGGTTTGCCACTTAGGGTTAAAGTCAAAGTCAAGCTGTTGGCTAGACTGGGCTCTTCTCTGGAGGCTCTGAGAAAGTTCAGCTTTTGGGTTCATTCAGGTTGTTGGCAGAGTTCAGTTTCTTGTAGTTCTAAGACCAGGGTCCCCATTTCCTTGCTGGTTGTCAGCCAGAGGTTGTTCTTAGTTCATAGAGTGCTGTCCAGTCTTTGCACATGGCCCCTGCACCTTCAAAGTCAGCAGTAGCAGGTCAAGTCCTTTTTGTGTTTTGAATCTCTCTGACTTTCTCTTCTGCCATCAGCCAGGGGGAAAACTAGACTTTTAAAGGGCTCATGATAAGATCAGGCTTACCGAGATAATCTCTCTATTTTAAGGCCATTTGAAAAGTAACCCTAATTACGTCTGCATAATCTCTTTTAATGTGTGACATAACAGAATCACAGAAGCAACACCAGAGACAAAGATCATGGGGCCATCTGGAAATCTGCTTACTGCACATATGAAACAAAGAAAATAATAAAAACCCTCAATATATTAAAAACTCTTAAAAGTAAATTAGAGTAAACCCAAAAGTAGAAAATACTACAAATTATGTGAACAAGGCAAACCACAGAAGAAATATAAGTGACCAATAAATTTGGAAAACATTTGATATCACAAGGACTCAAAGGAAAATTAAGAAACTATTTTTCACCCATCATGTTAACAGACATTTAAGTGGTATTATCCATTGTTGGAAATATGAATCTTCCTAGGGGACACAACTTCCTAAAGTTGTGCATAATTTTGATACAATAATCACATTTCTGGGATTTATCCAATATAAGAAATCATGGATATGGACAATATTTAGCTCTAAGGATACTTTTCACTGTTTTATTCACTGTTCTTTTCTTTGTGTTTTAATTTGTTTTTAATAGTTAAAAATTAGAACCAACCTAAATTTGGGGAATTGATAGGGAATTGATTGAGTAAATTGCAGTACGAATATAGTAAAGAAAGAGCTGAGATATCCACAGAGCTAGAGGGAAATCAGTTGAGGCAGGTGAGGGTGGTAGTATTTTAGAAACCAGGAGCATTTCTCCAAAAGAAGAAAGTGGTTTATGATGTTTCTAAAAGGCTAAGTAACCTTGGATTTTGTCTTTGGATCAGAAATCACCCACTAATTTTGACAGGTGTTTAGTAGAGGAAACTTTACTGGTCCTATTTTCTGCCATCTGCCACCTTCACTCTCAAAACTTCTAAAGTTAGTATATCCTTATCATTTTTGGTGGTAGGAAACCTATTTATGTGATTTTGCAGTTGCCTGGCTGCCAAAAAGTTTCTGCCATTCTAAAAACCTCAATTTGAATGAAAGGTAAAATATAAAATGCTAAGCTATTTTATCCTTTATTTAGGTATTTATCAAGATGACTTTTTGTAGTATGCCAAAATAAAATATTATTTGTAATGTATTTCCATCATTAAATATGAATTTTACTTACTTTTCCTGATTTCTTATTATTACACTGATGAATTAAAAACCTATAATTCTGTACTTAAAATTAAATAATAATTAATAATTAAATAAGAAGATCACAGTAATTCATTAAGTTACCAGATACTTAGGTGGAATTCTTAACTTTTGAAATTGTTACAATTTTTGTTCATGAAGACTAATTTCTAACAGTTTCAATTTAGAGCTATTTAATCCTTTATGACTTGCTACTTTTCTTTTGAGGGCTCAATTATTATTCAATGTTTACTTCTCTTTACCTCTCTGGATTCATCTTTATATTGCTATAATAGTTCTTACCTTAGGCAAGTTGAGATTTAGATAACTCTAAAGCTTTTAAAGAAGGATGTTCATAGGAATTTAAGTTAGTAAATATCTCCTACATATTCCAAGTTGGGCACTCAAAATTAGTAAGTATCTATGTCAGTGTTCTAGGTACCAGAAAGAGCTCTACCCATCACCTGCTTTTACTGGCAAGAATCAAAAAAATGTGTGTAAAAGACCACAGTCTGGGGGAAAATATTTGTCATACTTACATCTTACAGAGGACTTGTATCCAGAATATATAAAGAACTCTTGCAACTTAATAATAAAAAGATAAATAACCCAATTTTTTTAAACGGAGGGGTTAGAAGAGTTGAATAGATAATTCACCAAAGATATGCAAATCCAAAAAAGCCCATAAGGAAATAGTTAACATCATTTGTCAACAGAGAAATGCATATTAAAGCCACAGTGAAATACTACTACATACCCACCAGAATGGCTGACGTTACAAAGATGGACAATGCCAGGTGTTGGCAAGGATATGGAGCAACTGTAACGCCTGTGTATATACAACTGGTAGAAATCAACAAGTAAACAATTCAGATATAAAAAGTTTAGATGAGGGGCGCCTGAGTGGCTCAGTTGTTAAGCATCTGCCTTCGGCTCAGGTCATGATCCCAGGGTCCTGGGATCGAGCCCCGCATCGGGCTCCCTGCTCTGCAGGGAGCCTGCTTCTCCTTCTCCCACTCCCCCTGCTTGTGTTCCCGCTCTTGCTGTGTCTGTCTCTGTCAAATAAATAAATAAAATCTTTTAAAAAAAAAAAGTTTAGCTGAATTTCATTACTTTAAGTTTATTTCATGAACAAGTCCATGTAGAGAATAGATTTTATAGAATTGATATGTTGAGTTGAACATTGTATTTTCTTTTTTCTTCTTTTTCAGTTAAAAGAGATGTTTCCAGGCTTTCGATTAGCACTTCCACCAAAACGCTGGTTCAAAGATAATTACAATGCTGACTTTTTAGAAGATAGACAACTAGGATTACAAGCATTTCTTCAAAATTTAGTGGCTCACAAAGACATTGCTAACTGGTATGTAACAAACTGAAACAACTTGTTTAAACTAAAGAACAAATATAGGACCATAGTTATTCAAGCACAAAAATACAAAGTAGGAATATAATTACATGTCCTCTCTAATAAGGTAGTACTTGGACTTTTCTTGCTTTTTATCAATAAGAATTTTATTTGGCATTTGATTTGTATTAACCCTTTTAAAAAGTCAGCAAAGTTAAAAATTTTTCAATGTAAAAAAAAATTAAGGGGCGCCTGGATGGCTCAGTTGGTTAAGTGTCTGTCTGCCTTCGGCTCAGGTCATGATCTCCCAGTCTTGGGATCAAGCCCCATGTTGGCTCCCTGCTCAGTGGGGAGTCTGTTTCTCCCTCTCCCTCTTCCCCTCCCCACCCCCTGCTTGTGTGTGCACTCTCTCTCTCTCTCTCTCAAATAAATAAATAAAGTCTTTAAAAAAATCTTTAAGTTAAAAATTCAGTGTACCATATACTCAAACCACCCAAGAATAAACTTGATTTTAGTATTTAGTATTTTAGCAATCATTTAAACAAAGTGGCCCACATATTAGATTTTTGGTTAATATAACATTATATAATTGTGAAGGTAATATTTTTACATTTCTCCAAAGTAATGCAAAAATATGAAGATTGTGAAGTTGGGTTAATGTATATAGAGGGTAAAGTGTGAAAATAAAAACCATTAAAGAGGGAGAGAAAAGATCTATACGGTTTTTTGCTTCTGAAAATATTTATAAGAAAATTGCTTTATGATTTAATATCAGCTGAGTGATTTTGGAATTTACATTATCAGATAAATTTGAACTCTTGATAGTTACAAGCAGCATTTACAAGGCAGCAATAGCATATTGTTTAACTACCTATATCTATAACTGTCTTTAGCAGTTTTTCACATAAGATGGAAAACAATCAAGGCAACCATCCTGTCTCACTTTTTCTCCCCTTTTTTCTCAGTCTTTTTATTTTAATGTATATCACCTTGTGTTACACATAACACAAATGCCATGCATATACATCTTGTTTTTCTAATGTGTGCTGCCCAAGCTTGATGGCTACTGCTTGAGATCTCTGCCAGTCCCCCTCATTTTCCTCTATGAAAGGAACTACAAGCTAGACCCCTTCTCTCAACTCCAGATTCGTATCTGCATTTGCCTCCTTGACATCTCCTTCAGATATCTCAAAGTGGCATCAAACCCAGGTAAAAGCTTACTCTCCAGACTTTTCCCAGTGTTCAGCAGCAGCATTTACCCAGAACCTGGGAGTCATCCTTCACACAACCCTCTCTACCCTTATCCCTTCCTTTATATTTTAAATTCCACTCAAATCTACTTTTCTCCACTCCTGCCATCACCACCCTAGTCTAAGCCGTTATCTCTTACCTGAATCACTGCAGAAGGTTTTCCTCTGGTCTTCCTCATCTGCTCTTATTTCTGTAGCCCGTTGGAGCCACAGTGATCTTTTTTAATGCAGTTGAAGTCATTTTTTCTGGTCCCTGCCTACCTGCCTGTCTTTCCAACTTCATGTTTTATTATTCCTCCCTGACCTTGTTCTCTGTACTTAGCTGTATTGGTCTTTTAATTCTTCAAAATCACCTTGTTCCTTTGTCCCTTAGGGCCTTCAAAGGAAAGACAGTGTTTGTTCCCTGGAAAGACAATGTTTCACACTACCACCCCGCCCAGCCCTGGCCTAGATAATTAATACCTATATATCCTTCATATTTCAGTTAAAGACTTCACTTCCTTGGGCTTTTCTAACCATTCCCTCACTTACCACCACCACCACCAAAGTTCAGTTCTTTCTCATAGAATCTGTACCAGTCCTTCTCAGCTGGTTCTGAGAGACAAATCCTGGTGCCTTAAGTGAAACACCCATTATATGTATGAATTAACTTCTCACCTGTACTTCCAGGATGGTACTAGCTATGTGCCAGTCTTAAGGGAATTGAGAAAATAGTCCCTCAAATCATTGTCCTTAGCATCTGATTCTCTCATGGAATCCCAGCTGAGAAAGGCTGGTTGGTACTTTAATCTCAGCATTTCAGTTTGTAAGTATTTCTCTGATTATTTGATTGTGTTTCTCCTACCGGGTTGTAAGGTACATATGTAATTGTAGGTCATTTGGCTGTTTAGCTCACGATTCAGTGTGCAGCACTTAACACAGTGCTAATACAAGGTCTGTGCTCAATAAGAGTACCTGTTAAACAAATGGCTGGATATTTGCTATTGTATTATTTACAAGAAACAAGTTTGAAGCAAATATGACAAAATATTAGTGATTGTGTGTTCTAGGTGGGGGAACGTGGGTGCTCCCTACTTTTCAAAATTTTTACATCTCAAAAGAAAAAAAGAAAAAAAAGGCTAGTGTTAATTCAGACACACAAAGCAGGAATAAAAACCAACAAACTCTAAAATCATAGCGAGAGCCTTTTGAAGAACATATCTTAGACCGTACCAAAAGAAGACTTTTACAGCTAAAAAGTCAACATATATATCTTATCCCCTTTATCTTCTCTTTTATTCAGTAAACCTTTATGTCTTAGTATTAAAAATATTGTGGTGACTTAAAATCAAATTTATTCTATAAATGACTATGCTCTATTTTTATATAGTGAAATATTAAGTAATATAAACCACATTAATAAACTGATTTTGTGATATCTTGATTTTTTAAATAGTGAAGGCATATCTTAGTGTTGTCTCATTTTTTAAAAAATTATGGGTAGTAGATCTCTGTCTCTAAGATAGGCATACGAGGGACATTTGAGATCCTGTTGTTACTAAAACTGTACACTTTTTTTTAAAGATTTATTTATTTATTTGAGGCTGAGAGGGGCAGAGGGAGAGAATCTTCAAACAGACTCCCTTGCTGAGTGCGGAGCCAGACGTGGGGCTTGATCTTACCACCCATGAGATCATGACCTGAGCCAAAACCAGGAATGGTACACTCAGCTAGCTGAGTCACCCAGGCACCCGTAAGACTGAAGAACAGTGGTAGTGGTCTTGCTCAACTCATAAATAGGTGTCTCAGAGAAACAAATTTTCTTGGCCAAATAAATTAGAAAAGGTTTTATTTGACATTCCTAGAGTATTGAAAGTTCTAAGAAGTCTTACATGAAAGAATGTAGTGTGCCCCACATTTGCCTACTTGCCTTTGTCATGTTGCATCATCAAACATTTAGGGATTACTGTTAGATAAATTGAACTCAAGATGAAGTATTTATGCCTTGTTTATTCTAGAGTAACCACTATCTTTTTTTGTGGGTTATGGGTACCATTATTTATTTCACAGTTTAAAAAGCTTCTGTTTAAAGCTTGAGTAAAGGGAGGAGAAGAAGAGTTATTTATCTGTATCTTAAGCATTTGCTCTGTGTCGACCCAAGAAGGATATGAAAGAAGCTGAGGGTGTACTCATTGGTCTTAAAATTCACTGGAAGAAATTAGGCTTCTGTATGAACAAAATAAAGGAAGTTTATGAAAGGCTACTTTGTATGATATGGATTATAAAAGTAGTAGGAACTCAGAGAAGGGGAAGATCGGTCCTTTGTTCGGTTCAAGCAATACTGGAAGTAGGAAGTAGGATTTGAGAACATTGAAGGCTAAATTAAAATTCTGGGTAGGAAGATAAATATGAACCATAAACAAATAACTAGAAGATATCTAGGAAGTCTAGGATTGCCAAAAGGCATTTATGAATTTCCCCTAAGGGAGAAAAGGAAAAAAGAAAAAATCTCAACACATCTGTATGAAAACCTAAAATAACATTTAAGAATAATCAGTATTTAGGGGGCCTGAGTGGCTCATTCGGTTAAGCGTCCACCTCTTGGTTTTAGCTCAGGGTTGTGAAATCACGCCCCCCTCTGTGGGCTCCATGCTCAGCACAGAGTGTGCTTGACGCTCTCTCTCACCCTCTTCCTCTGCCCCTCCTTGCCACATGCACGCTCGTGCCCTCTCTCTCTCTCTCTCAAATAAATAAATAAATCTTAAGAAAAAAAAGAGTCACTACTTAAAACATCAATTAGTTGTAAATTACCTGTTGATATACCTATTAGCATCCTTTTAGAGTTTGTAATGGCAGCATAGAAAAATTACTATCTTTCCATGGCCAAGTAATTATTTGATATTCTTTATAGATTTATAATTGTAGTCCTTTCACTTTCCTTTTTTTATATCCTTAACACTTCAAACACTTCTTAACATTCATGTTGGCTAAGAGCTTGCCATTACACAACTGGCAGCTCTTAATATGATAACCTCTCTAACTGTAACAAAGCAGAAGAAATAAGAACTGAAGGGATACTAAGGATTGTTGGTCTGAAAGTTTTAAGATAATATTATTTTCAGATGCATTTAGAAAATACAAAGTAAGAAAACAGATTAAAAACTTAATATTTTTAAGATTTCAATAAATCAAAGGATTTATTATTAATTTTGTCTGTTCCATAAATATTTATTTAGGTCTTACTCTATATAAGGTAGTGTAGTACACAAAGGTGTATTAGATACTGATCCTTTACTCAAGAAAATTGAATAGGAGGAATAGTCACCGCAAAAAAACGATCATGAGTAGAGTTAGATCTCTTTCTGAGGGGGAAGAGAGAGAGAACTGTTGACTGGGACAATTACAGGAGGCTTCCTAGAGGGTGACATTTGAGCTGGATTTTAAAGAATTAATGACATTTGGACCGACAAGGAGAAGGTGAATAAGGACCTTACAAATGAGAAGGAAATGAGAGGGAGTATGCTATCAAAATGCAGAAACAAGAAGGCACAGGTCCTGAGCCAGCAGCATGTGACTGTCAAGGTGAAGGATATCTAAAGATGGATGGAGGGGAAAAGTCTTATACTGCACAATTTGGTTATAGTTATTTGCTATATATAGTTATTTACAAATTATATATTATAAATGACATATTTTATATAAGTATAGTTATTTACTGGTTTATACTATCTTATGCTACTTTGAAATTGTTGCATCATTTAATCAGCACAGCAAATATTTTACTATTCTCTGTTTTCAGAAGCACTATACAAATATCCTGATTTACCAAATTTTTTTCTTCTTTTTAATTCTTTAAAATAGAGGGGTTAAATTATATAATTTTTTCATATTACCATCCATCTATAAGGACTTCAGTGCCAAAAATTCATGTTCTAAATTCTATATGTGTTTAAAAAAAAAAAAAGTTCAGGATGGATTTGCATTAACAGCAGTTCATAGTAAAAAAAAAAAAAAAATAGTATAGAAGAATTTACATGAGGAGCAGTTGAAAAAAATGATAATATTTACCCTTTAAAAAGCAAAAGTACTTGGGGGATAAAATAGCCATCTTCACAAATTTGAAAGATTGTGATGGGGAGGAAGATTAATCAGACGATACTTCGCTTTAAAACAGTGTATCTCCAACTGGAGTGTATCTTGTTAAGGTGAAGCCCTGAATCAGCAGGTCTGGAGCGAAGAGTCTGCATTTCTAACAGGTTTCTAGGTGATGCTGATCCAAGGACCTCATTTTTAATAGCAAGACTAACATGTAAAACTAGGAATAATAGTGAGAAATTAGAGGAAGACCCTATCAGTTCAGATAAGAAAGAATTACATATTTCAGGCTATTGAATATAAAAATATTCTGCTTTTTTTTTTGAGAAAGTGAGTTTCTCTTTACCTTAAGTATTTAAAAAGGCTAAATAACCATTAGTTGTATTGAAGGGGGATTATTAAATGGGATATATTGGATTAGATGACTTCTTAGGTCTCTTCTAATGGTAAAATTCAGTAATTCTATAATCCTTGAACAAGAATACTTAAACTATTTTTAAGCATTTTCAACCTGAACTATGTTCTCACGGGAAATTTTTTTAACATATGTAAGTTGTTTTTATATATAAAGATATTATCAAGAGAGGTTAGTCTTAGTATTTTTATAACGAACGAAGAATTCAGTTATATATGCAATAGCTCATATAATGCCAACTCATGAGAACCACCACATTATTGCTAAGATTGGTCAAGTGATTTTCACCACTAATGTTAGTTTGGTAGACATTCAATTATGGACAGTTTTTAAAAATGCAATAAAGCTAAATATTTTGTATTCAGATACCTCTAAACTCCTATCTAATTAAATTGGGTGCAGAGGCCTTATGCAAAATTCGTTTTTTGGGGCTTAGTAGTGAAATAATTTTAGTCAATTACTTACCTGATTTTAATCAGTGTCTTCAATTGGAAAATGAGGTAATTGAGCTAAGTAGCTTCTAAAAGTTCCCTTTCAATTCTAAATTTCTCATATCCTATTCTTTTTATTGTACTCCTCATGAATCTTAAGGTCACACCATCAGAAACAACCAGATTTTGACCTTTTAACTCTTAAGACTTTTGATCTTGTTGCTATCCAGAGTTTACCTTCTTGTGAAAGTAGGAGTATCTGTTAAAACCTAAAATCCATCTCAAATTTGAGAATTGTAGTAGAGTGTTTGTCTGCAACAGTGGATAGAAATTTGTTCTGATGCTCTTAACAGTTGCATTAATTTTTTTTCTAATTGTATAACTCTTACAAATAAAGTCATTATTTGTGGAATACTTATTCTGTGATGTGCTAATTGGTTTGAATATGGTCTCTACAGTCCAGAAACTTCATCTACCTTTTGGTGAAGCAGACAATACTTGATACTGATAAACAGACAATACTTGGCTTGGTAAACAGACAATACTAATAATACAGTGTCATAAGTGCTGTGAAAGGGATCTCTTCAAGGTGCTATGGTAATACATATAAGAATATTGAACCTAGGGGCTCCTGGGTGACTCAGTCGCTTAAGAGACTGATTCCAGCTCAGGTCATGATCTCAGAGTCGTGAGATCGAGCCCCACATGGGGCTTTGAGCTGGGCATGGACCCTGCTTGAGATTCTCTCTCTCTCTCCCTCTCCCTCTGCTCCCCCCACCAGTTCACACACCCATTCATGCACCTGCCTGCTCACGCACCTGGCTCCCTTGCACGCACACGCACACGTGTGTTCTCTCTCTCAGTCTCTCTCTGAAAAAAAACTTTAAAAAAGAATACTGAACCTAACATGGGTAGGAAAGGGGATCTAGTCAGAAAAGACTCCATGAGGAGATAATAGATGAGCTTGAGTCACAAAGAATAAATACAAGTTAGCCAGATAAGGTGGGAAGGATGGGCCAGGAAAATAGCAGCAAGCATGAGTAGAGGTATGGAGGCATGAAATGGACATGATATACTATTTTTGAAGTGTCAGTTAGGAAAGACAGTTAAAACTGAAATGTAGGCAGGTGTTTTATGCCAACACAAAGATCTTGGCTTTGTTCCCTCTTGCTAGAGGAGGCATAGATGGGTTTTAAGCTGGGTTTGACATAAAACGTTTGTTTTTTAAGTACTCTGGATTAGAAGGAATAAAACAACATGGGGACAAAAGTGGGCTAGTAATTAGGCAAGAGATAATCAAGGTCTAAACTGGTTCCCCACTGCCTCCATATTCTACCACAGGATTCTAAATGTGAGCCCTTCAGCCTCACACCCAACCAGTCCATCTCCATTGTGACCCTCACTGTCACCAGCCTTGATCTCTGAGTCCTTATTCTCCAGGCTGTGTTTAATGTCAATTTTTTGTCAATTATTTTCTTTTAGCTGGCAGAGAAAACTGAAGAGAAATACTAACCGATATAACATTTCTGTCTGAAATCCTTGAGGAATATTTTCATGCAGTAGCCTTTTTGTGCTTAATCTGATTTTGATAGAATTGGCATCTAGTATTTTTAGTGCACTTTTTACTTAGTTCTTGATTGACCTTTTAATGAATTGTAGGCATTAGTTTTAAGGGTTTTTTTCTTTTAAAATATACATTTCAAGATGAAAGTACATTTAGCTATTAAATTACTGGGTTTTTTTTTTAAAAATTGAAATGTAAACAGATACATATCTATGAAAGAAAAAAAGTAAAATATAATAGTAAATAGAAGATGAAATTCCCTGGATGAAATAGTTTTTTAAGAAGTTCAGAAATGTAGTAAAACTCTGAAAGAAAACTTTTTTAGAGAATCAGAGGAAGAGATAAAGTTATAGGGCAAATTTGCTCGGATAAAAAAATGCTGAGGGATACCATCTGTGGTCTTCTTATCTTCAGGCAAGCTAAGTCAACAACTGATCTCAATTTTAAAATAGAGTTTTCCCAAACACACTAAAAAGCTACTCTAGGTAATAAAGGGTATAGAAAGATACAAAGTGTTTCCTTACCTTTTAATTCCAGATTATTGGATTTTTCTCTTAGTTTCTCTTTTATCCTGTTTTTCTTACTTTTATTATCATAGCCAAATGGAAGCAAAAGTATTAAAGATTGAATATGGAGGAGAGATGGGGGGCTATACTGAACCTTTCAGTGAACAAGGAGGAAAAAAAGAAAGACTTTCTTCTTAAAAATTGACTTCTAGGGGTAACAGGGTGATGGGTATTAAGGGGGGCACAGGTTGTGATGTGCACTGGGAGTTATACGTAACTAAGGCATCTTTGAACACTACATCAAAAACTAATGATGTACTATACAGTGGCTAACTGAACATAATAAAAAAAATAAAATAAAAACTTCAATTCTCTGGAAAAAAATTAACTTCTATTTAATTTATAGACCATTTAATAATAATAGGCTGGTGTTTACATTTTGTTTGAATCAGTTATTTTGCTTATAAATTATACATTGATAATATGTAGGAAATCATTGAGCAGAACCATGGCACACATAAGCAGTCAAATATTTATCAAATCTAAATAAAGTTCTCTAGTCAGTGATTCTCATGCAGAGGTAAAGGTTTCCTTTTCTAGGGGGGATAAAAAGGTATCAGAATGTCTGTGAAAGAAATTGTTTTCTCAAACATTACCATCTCCCAGAGATTCTTGTGTGTCCCTCTCCTATAGAAATAGAGTTTGAGCATATTGACTGTCTTCCTCTGCCACCTGAGTCCTGTTGAAACTGAGGAAATGTAGTGAAACCCTGAGAAAGTATTTTATAAGTCAGAGTTGTATGGCCAGTTTTAAATTTCATTCTTATGTTACAGATTAAAGAAGGTGGGGCATGGAATATGACCTTGAGCTATATTGGAAAAAAACTTAGGGAATCCATTGGATTTTGTTTGAGTAGCACTCTAGTGAGCTATATAGATCATAAAGATTTTTCTCTTTTTACTGAAGTATTAATTGATATATAATATCCCATTAGTTTCAAGTGTACATCATAGTGATTCAGTATTTTTATACATTATAAAATGATTCCCACAGAAAGTCTAGTTGCCATCTGTCACTACAGAGTTATTGCCAAGTTACTGACTATTTTCCCTATGCTATATATTAGGTGAAGGGGATTAAGAGCTACAGACTTCCAGTTGTAAAATAAATAAGTCATGGGGAGGTAATATAGATCATAAAGATGTTTAGGGAAGGAGAATGAAATAGAAAAGCCACTCCAAAAAAGATATACAGCTGGGTACATTGTCAACATCACTGTGGATCTTGGGCTAAATTTCTACTACAAGTCAAAGGTATAAAAAGAGATACATATATTCCCTTAACTACTTTGTCTCATAGCAGCAGCATTTCAATAATTAGAGTAATTTGCAAACATAAAAATGTTCCTAAAGAATGAGGAAGTCTGGGTATAAAGCTATAAGAAAACAATGTCTCACATTGAGTTATCATATACTGAAAGTATTAAAAAGAAAAAAAGACCCTTATGTAAACTTCTGTGCACTTTCCTTATCAATCTTAAAGGCTGTTCTCAGGGTTTCGTCTAGACTTTTGACCTCTCAGTCCCAAGATCAGTTTATTTCCTGTGACTCATTTTTTGCCTAATAGTTGGTTCTCTAATAATGGGAGGATAGGAGTATAAATAGCTAAACCAAAAGAATGTGTGGTGGTCCTGTTCTTCTCTGTGCTTTTAGACCAATTGCAGTGTTCTAGAGGCCGTGGTTAAAGGATACAGACAAGTTCAATGTTTTCTGAGGGAAGTGACCAGCAAGGGGAAAGGATCCAAGTGAACCATAATATAACAGAAAAGAATTTAAAGATGAAAGGCACATATTTTTGCTCGGAAGACAGATTTAAGGTCTTGCTCTACCACTTGCACTTGTATGGATCATTTTAACTCTCTGAACTTTGGTGTCATTTGTAAAATGGAAATGTAATGCCTGTCTTCACCTCACATGATTATTGTGAAAATTAAATGAAATAGGATATATGAAAGCCCTGTGTGTGAAATGTACTTTAAATTAGAAATGATAACTTTGTGGGGTGATAGAAATGTTAATTAACTTGATTGTAGTTCACATTTCACAGTGTATACTTAAATCAAGTTGTACACCTTAAATAATATACAATTTTTAATTGTCAGTTACACCTCAGTAAAACTGGGGAAAAAATGTTGGTTCCATAAGTGCAGAGACCATACAGGCTGTAAGTACACAGTAAATTTCGTTACAGGATAAAAAAAAAAGAAAATATTAGTGTATTAGTATTGCTTTGGGGGAATATAAGGTTAGAGGAACTGTAACATTCTCAACATGCTTTTAGGGTTATCAGGTGAAAAAGGACTTAGATTTGCCCTGAATGACTCAAAAGCAGAACTAAGATTCATAAGTAGAAGCTGCAGGGAGAAAAATTTTAGCTCAGTAGAAGAAATAATTCTCTAATTTTTAGTGTTTTTCAAACATAAGATGGTTTATTCTAAGAGGTGGAACATTCCCTATTCCTGGAGGTGTTTAGGTATACTCTTGGCTGAACACATGAAAAGGATAAAAAGCATACTATGGATCACATTTTTTAAAAAGCAGCTGGATCACATTTAAGATCCTTGCCATATCTATTATTTCATGATTATGAATACTCAGGTTTTTTCTTGGTTTCCCTAAATCTGTGTCCTTTATTACTTGTATTGTCAAGATGTTATCATCCACAGATTTACTCCTCTTTGTTCTGTCTTTGTGATCTTCTGGATTAATTTCTTAACACCACTCTCTATACTAATTCACATTATTTTTACTTTTGAAAGGCTTCACTGTATATTCCACCCATTTGTCTCTTCAAGACCATCCCCTGTCATCATCGACCCATCTGACCCAGTATGAACCCCAACATACATCCCCTTTTCAGCATAGGTTGACATCTATACAGTACATCAAAATATATTTTTATCCTTTTAAGTCTCCATATTTGTTCTAACATGCACACAGAGTTGCCTCTCAGTCCAAAATTGCTTTTAGAAAGGTGAGTATTTTTGTAACAAGGAAGTTAATAAGTTTTCTACTGTTTTAACCTATTTCTGATAATTGCCAAAGACAATACCATATTACAGTTGCTCCCTTGAATAACACAGCTTTGAACTGCACAGATCCTCTCATACACCAATTTTTTTACAGCATAATGCTATAAATGTATTTTCCTTATGATTTTCTAAATAACATTTTCCTTTCTCTAGCTTACTTTATTGTAAAAATGCAGTATATAATATACAATATATGGGTTAATTGACCATTTATGTTAAGGAGAAGGCTTCCAGTCAACAGTAGGCTATTAGTAGTTAACTTTTTGAAGAGTCAAAAGTTATATGCAGATTTTCAGCTACACAGGGGGTCAGCACCCCTAAACCCTGTGTGGTTGAAGGGTCAACTGTATTTCATTATTTTTAAATTTATGGTAATTCAGAAATGAGTTATTCAGTACTTTTTTCTCTTAAACTCTTCAGGGAAAATATTTATGTAAATTACTGTAATAAACATGATTGCAAGAAAAATCTTTAACTCGTTTCAGAGTAAATACTTTTCAGTTACTTTAGAAGCATCGCCTGACAATGAAACAAATAAAGTATAAATTAGAAATTGTATTTCTTCATAACAAGATAATAACATTTTTAGATTAGTTTAAATTAATAATTTTGGAAGTAATACTGTTTCTATTCATCATTTAGGTTGGTTTCCTATACCATTATTCTGACTTATATTTTATCTCCTGCAGTATGAATTTACAGTCTCTATGTTCATAAGATCTTAGAAAATGGCTTAAAATCTTTGTATCTTCTATAGATTTTATATTTGTATTTGGTTGGTTGTGTGAAAACACATAAACCAACTTGCTGCTTTTGGTATATCCCCAAAACCGACTTGCTTAAAACACTGTATATCTTCAAAGTAACTTTCACTTTCTGTCTTTGGTAAACTTATTTGTACCCCAGCTTATCTTTTTTTTTTTTTTTTCCCCCTTTGAAAAGCCTTGCAGTGAGAGAATTTCTTTGTCTGGATGATCCACCAGGCCCATTTGATAGCCTAGAAGAAAGCAGGGTAAGTGCTGTATTATATATCACATGGAAAGGGGAACAAATAACACAGTACAATAACTACATTGTTTCTTGAATGGGATAGCAAACAGCAAAATATTATAATTTCACACCATCATAGTTTTACACAGAAAGCTTTTAATGTTTGAGTCAAAGGTGTCTTTCATTGAAATACATGAAACCTAGTGCAGTGAAAAAAATAAAAGTTCATACATGTCATGCCATCGATGAAGCTCTAAAATTAAATCTTGCATTTTTTTCTCCTTATTTTTACTATTTGAAAAAAAAGAAAAAATCATACAGAAATTTATTTTACTGCATTGAAAAATGCTATTTGTATGCTGAGTTTTCTTCCATCTAAATATCAAAGTAAAGAACCTACAATTAAAATCAATTAAAATGTACCTTCAGAAGTAGAACTTATTGTCTTGTTATCAGTTCAACTCAAGCTCGATGCTCCTCAAATTACGTTAATTGACGTGTTAGAGTGGCCTATTTCTTGAAGCAATTGGCTAGATTCACAAAACAGATTTGGTAATAATAGATTAGGAAGGATTTTATGCAAGTTTTTTTCCCCAAATGTTCAATGGCATTTAAATGGAACAGATTTAATTGGTAGATTTGTAATGTTTTCAGTTAAACTGAATCTGTTCTATTAGAGTGAATGCCATAGCTTTTTGGAAATAGCTTTATTGAAGTAAAAATTTCATCCATAAAATTAGCTATTTGCTATTCCATTGTAAATGTACAATTTAATAATTTTTAGTAAATTTATAGAACTATGCCACCATCACCATAATTCAGTTTTAGAAATTCCCTTGAAAAAAATTCCTGCAAGCCGTTTTGTAATCAGTCCAACACTCCCAGCTCCAGACAACTACTGATCTGCTTTCAGTTTCTACAAATGTGCCTTTTCTGGACATTTTATGTAAATAGAGTCGTGTGTGAGTGAGTGTGTGTGTGTGTGTGTGTGTGTGTGTGTGTGTGTGTGTGTGTGATCAGTGTTCAATATACATATTTTACAAATGCAGTATGCATAACATATACAATATATAATCTTTACATCTACATTCTTTCACTTAGCATCATGTTTTTGAGGGTCAACCATGATATAGCTTCTATGAATATATAGAATATATAGCAATACTTTCTGTTGCTGCATGGTTTTTCATTGTATGCATACACCACATTTTGGTTATCTAGTCACCAGTTGGGCATTTGAATAGTTTCCAGTTTTGTGCTATTTTGAATAATGCTGCTGTGAACAATCTCATAGAGGCTTTGTGTTGACATTTGTCTTCATTCCTCTTGGATTGATCCCTAGAAATGGAAGATTTGCTTATATGGCAAATTATGTTTAACTTTTTAAAGACACTTACAAACTGTTTTTGAAGTAGCTACACCATTTTACATTCCCACCACTAGTATTTGAGAGTTGCAGTTTATCCGTGTCCTCGTAAATGTGATTTATCTGTCTTTGGAGTGTAGTCATTCTTGTGGGTGTGTAGTGGTATTGTACTATAGTTTTAATTTGCATTTCCCTAATTTTTTATGTTGGTCACTTTTTTTTAATTTGATCACTTTTTCATGTGTCTTTTAGCCATTTATATGTTTGATGAATTGTCCGTTTAAGTCTTTTGCCCCCCCCTTTTTTTTGGTTTGGCTGTTTTATTGAGTTGTAAGACTTCTTTATTTTGAATAGAAGTCCTTTATCAGATATCTGATTTGCAAATATGTTCTCCTGATCTGTATGTGTCTTTTCATCTTCTTAATGATGTCTTTTAAAGTACTAATGACTTTAATTTTAATGAAGTTCATTTTATCATTTTTTTTATGGCTTATGGTGTTGTATCATTATGAGCTCTTTATCCAGGGGCACCTGGCTGTCTCAGTCGGTAGAGCATCCAACTCTTGAACTCGGGCTCATGAGTTCAAGTTCCATGCTGGGCGTGGAACCTACGTTAAAAAAAAAAAAGAACTCTTTACCTAACACAGGATCACAAAAGTTTTCTCCTTCATTTTTATTCTAGAAGTTTTATAGTTTCAGCTCTTACATTTAGTCTGTAATCTATCCTGACCTGATAGATATTTATAAGATATGAGGTAAGGGTCTTAAGTTCCTGTAGATACCTAATTGTACCAATACCCTTTACTGTGTTGGCACCTTTATCAAAAATCAAATAAACAAAGGAATGGGTTTGTTTCTGGACTCTTAATTCTCTTCCATTGATCTAGTTACCTGTCCTTATGCCAGTACCACACAGTCTTGTTTATTATAGCTTTCTTATGGTTACTCTTTACATAGTATATCTCCCCCCCGTTTTTTTTTTTTTTTGCTTTCAGCTTGTGTCTTTCAATCTAAGGTCTGTCTCTTGTATATAGCACATAGTTGGGTCTTGGTCTTTTGTTCAGTCTGACATCTTTACCTTTTACATCTGCCATTTTGCAGTTTATTTCTATCTGTCTCATCTGTTTTGGTCCTCGTACTCCTTTACTGCCTACTATTGTGTGAAATAAATATTTTTTGTATGCCAGTTTGATTCCTCTATAGCAATTTTTACTTTTTTATTTTTTAATGGTTGCTCTAGGTATTACAGTATGCATCTTAACAGTCTACTTCAGAGTAATGCTTAATTCCAGGGAATTATAAACTTAGCTCCAATACATCTTTTGCGTCCCCCCACTTGGTGTTGCTATAATTACATATTTTTTTTAAGTAAGCTCTAGCCCCAGCACGGTCCTGAGATGAAGAGTCACATGCTCCACTGACTGAACCAGTCAGACACCCCTATTATTTATAACATATTTTAAATCTATGTCATAAACCCAGTAATACAGTGTAATAGTTATTTCTTTATACAGTCTTTTCTCTTATAAAGAAATTAAGAGAAGAAATGAGAAAAATATGTTATAAACTCTTTTATATTTATCCATATATTTACTATTTCCAGCCCTCTTCATTCCTTGCTGTGGATTGATATTATCATCTGGTATCACATTCTTTCAGCTTCAAGGCCTTCCTTCCATTAGTATTTTTTGTAAGGCAGGTCTGATGGCAACAAATTCTCAGTCTTTGTTTACTGAGAATGTTCATTTATGAAGGATAGTTTTATTGATAGTTTTTTTTCTTTCACTGCTTTGTGTCATTCCTCTGTCTTCTGGCTTCCATTGTTTCTGATGAAAAGTCAGCCTTTAATTATATTGCTTCCATGGACATGATGAGCCATTCTGCCCTTGCTACTTTCAAGACTTTTTTCTTTGACTTTCAGCAGTTTGATTATGATATATCAAGGTGTTTATCAAAATTTGGCTTCATTGAGCTTCTTGGATTTTGCAGATTAATGCTCTACGTCAGACTTAGGAAGTTGTTGGCCATTATTTCTTCAAATAATTTTTCAGTCCTTTTCTCTTACCCTTCTCCTTCTGGGATTCCCATTATCCATATGTTTGTATACTTCACATTGTAGTACATGTTTCTGAAGTACTGTTCATTTTCTTTTCAATCATTTTTCCTCTGTTCTTCAGACTGAATAATTTCTATTGATCTATGTTCAAGCTCACTGACTCATTTTTCTGTCATTTCAATTCTGCTGTTCAGCCCCTCATGTTAATTTTTCACTTCAGCTATTGTGCTTTTCAATTTCAGAATTTCTATTTGCTTTTATTATTATGATAATTATTCTATTTCTTTATTGAGTCCATACTGTGTTAATTACTGTGGCTTTATAATTTTTGAATCTGGCAAGACAAGGTTTCCCTTCCTTGTTCGTCTTCAAAATTGACTATTTGTTTTTCCATATGAATTTTAGAATCAACTTGTGAGTTTCGTGAAAGATCCTGGTGGCATTTTGTTTGGAATTATAGTACATTTATTGATTAATTTTGAAGAGGAGAGTCATTATAGAATTGAATCTTCCTATCAAGAAGATCTTTGCTTTATTTAGGTCTTTTTTAAAAGTCTTCAGTAAAGGTTAAATTTTTTCCTGAAACTTTTAGGGAAACCTGTAGAATTTATTATGTTGGGGTTTTTTAATCATAATTGGTATTTTTATGATATTCTTTTTTTTAAGATTTTATTATTTATTTGACCGAGAGAGAGAACAAATAGGGGGAGTGGCAGGCAGAGAGAGAAACAGGCTCCCCACTGATCAGGGAGCCCAATGTGGGGCTCAGTCCCAGGACCCTGAGATCATGACCTGAGCCAAAGGCAGACACTCAGTGACTGAGCCACCCAGGTGCCCCTATTATATTTTAATTTATTACTGTTCCATTATTGTTTTATATATATTTTATATGTTGCATCTTCGGTGAAATCTCTCATTAGTTTGTAGATCCTTTTAGGTTTTCTATATATATAATCCTTTCCCTTGAAATACTAACAATTGTGGTTTTCCTTTTTAATCCTTAATACTTTTCATTCATTTTCATATTTTTTTGTGCTACCTGGGATCTTTAGAGTTAAATAGAAGCAGTTATGGCAAACATCCTTTTCCTCTGTTCTGACTTTAAAGGAAATTACTCTGTTTTTCACCATTGGATATGATGTTTCCTACAAGCAGCTGGAAGTTGTGGGTTGTGTTTGTTTATATCTTTGTTTTTAGGTTAAAGAAGTTCTATTTCTACTTTGCTAGAGGTTGTGGTATGTGTATGTTATTAATACTTTTGCTGCTGTCTATAAAGATGATCATATGGGTTTTTTTAATATGATATGTCATAAATCACACTGATAGATTCTCAAATGATAAAACATTCACTTCTGGGATTAACTCATTAATTCAGCATTTTTTTAAATTGCTGGATTTGGATTATAATGATTTTATTTGAATTTTTACAATATAATTTTCCTCTCTGTTATTGTCATTGGATCTGGCATCAGGATTATACTAGTCTTACAAGTTGAGGAATAGTCTCTTTTTCTTTTCTCCAGAACCATTTGAGTAAGATCAGTATTGTTCGGTCCTTGAGTATTCATTAGAACTCACCTGTAAAACAACCTGAGTCTGATATTTTCTTTAGTTTGTTCAGTAGTTTTATGGGTAGATTACAGCTGATTAAGTTTCTTTAATGAATAGAGTTTATTCAGATTGTCTGTTTCTTTAGGGCTCAATTTTGATGTATTTTTTTTTTTAGAAAATTGGCCAATTTGTGGGCGCCTGGGTGGCTCAGATGCTTAAGCGTCTGCCTTCGGCTCAGGTCATGATCCCAGGGTCCTGGGATCGAGTCCCGCATCGGGCTCCCTGCTCCTTGGGAGCCTGCTTCTCCCTCTGCTTCTCTCTCTCTCTCTCTCTCTCCCTCTGTCTCTCATGAATAAATAAATAAAATCTTTAAAAAAAAAAAAGAAAATTGGCCAATTTGTACAGATTTTATTTTTTTTTAAGATTTATTTATTTGAGAGAGAGAGCACATGAGAGGGGGGAGGGTCAGAGGGAGAAACAGACTCCCTGCTGAGCGGGGAGCCCGATGCGGGACTCAATCCTGGGTCTCCAGGATCATGACCTGAGCTGAAGGCAGTCGCTTAACCAACTGAGCCACCCAGGCGCCCCAATTTATACAGATTTTAAAATACATTGATGTAAGGCTGTTTTCTCATGATTTTTAAAAATCTCTTAACATATCTTTAATTACCAAAAGTAGGTATATTGAATTCACTCATAATGGTTGGTTGTTAATTCTTTTTTTTTTTTTTTTGGAATTTGCTAGTTGAAATATCCCTAGTGAATCATTCCTTTTATTATTAGGTAGTGACTCTTTTTGTGCCTCAAGTTTTCCACTTGAAATGCATTGCTCTGAGATTAATAAAACTATGCCTTCTGTGAGGGAGAAAGCAGATTTGCCTGTTGCCTGAGAAATATTTTTCTATCTTTATATTTAAAGTGTGTTTCTTGGGGCACCTGGGTGGCTCAGATGGTTGGGCATCTGCCTTCAGCTTGGGTCATGATCTCCAGGTCCTGGGATTGAGCCCCACGTCAAGCCCAGCATCGAGCTCCCGGCTCATTGGGGAGTCTACTTCTCCCTCTCCCTTTGCCTCTCCCCCCTGCTCCTGCTCTTTCTTTCTCTGTATCTCTCTGTCTCAAATGAATAAATAAAATCTTTTAAAATAATAATAATAATAAAGTGTGTTTCTTGGGGAGCCTGGGTGGCTCAGTCAGTTGAGTCCGCCTTCGGCTCAGGTCATGATCTCAGGGTGCTGGAATCGAGCCCCAAGTTGGGCTCTCTGCTCAGCGGGGAGTCTGCTTCTCCTTGTGCTCTCCCTCTCTCTCTCTCTCTCAAATAAATAAATAATCTTAAAAAAAAAAGTGTGTTTCTTGTCAGCAACAGAGAAGTAAGTTTTTGGTTTTTGATACAAACAGAAAAATCTGTTTTTTAAGTGGTGAGTTTATTGTGATGTGTCCAGTAATTACCAATATATGTGTATTTATTTCTGCCATTTTATTTTGTACCTTTTATTTACCTTGCTTTTTCTCCTTTCCTTCCTTTTATATACTTAATGAGTTTCCTTTCTTCCCTTTTCCCCCTCTACTCTTGGCTTCTAAGCTCTATATTCACTGTCTTTTATTTAATGGCCATATATTGTTCTCATCAAATAATTTAGAACCAAGTTATTTACAGCCTCCCGAAAGTGAGCCATTGCTTCCTTTAATTACCTGCACACTTGTCACTTCCTTTCGTCACCATTCCTAGTTCTTTCATCTTACTCCTCCCATTGGGGCTCAGTTAACTGCTCTTAAAGTACATCGTTTAATAGTTGTTTCAGTGAATGTGTGTTGGTAATGTTTAGGTCTTTAATGTCTGAGATTTTTTAATCTTGCTCTCATTCTTGAAGTATGGTTTAACTGGGTCTAGAATTCCACCTGGATAGTCCTTCTTCTCAGTGCTTTGAGGTCTTTCCCGCTGCCTTTGCTGTAGACTGCTGCTGTGAAACATCTATTCTCAGTTCATTGTTGTCCCCTTCTAGTAAACTGTTTTTGCTTCCTAGTATTTTAGAGACCTTCTCTTTGATTTTACCATTTGCAGTTTTACTATTTTTTGTGTGGGTGGTGTTTTGTTTTGTTTTGTTTTGTTTGTCTTCGTTGGGATGCATTATTCTTCCCAAATCTGAAAATGCTAGTATTTAATCAGTTCTGAAAATTTTCTGCTGTTTTCTCACTGAGTATTGCTTCTCCTCATTCTCTCCATTCTCTATTTTAGGAACTCAATTTATAAATATTATGTGTTAGTTATTTTCCTTTTCCATCTGTCTTAACCTTTCTTTCATGTTATCTGTCTCCATCTCCCTATGTTTTATTCTTCAGTGAATAAATTCTGTAATTTTCTTAGTTCTAGCTTCCAGTTCACTCCGTTGTCTTCAGACAAGATTATTCTATTTGATACTTCCATTAAGATCGTAATAATATTGGGACACCTGGGTGGCTCAATCGGTTAAGCATCTGCCTTCAGCTCAGGTCGTGATCTCAGGGTCCTGGGACCGAGCCCTGCATCGGTCTCGCTTCTCAGCTGGGAGCCTGCTTCTCCCTCTCCATCTGCCTGACATTCCCCCTGCTTGTGCTCTCTCACTTTCTCTGTCAAATAAGTAAGTAAAATCTTTAAAAAAAATGGGGGGGGATCTTAATAATATTGACTGTACTTTTCATGTCGACATTCTTTTATTTTATCTCAGATATAGTTGATTTTTTTTTAAGATTTTTTATTTATTTATTGAGAGAGAGAGGGAAGAAGGTAGAGGGAGAGGCAGACTCCCTGCTGAGCAGGGAGCCCGATGCGGGACTCGATCCCGGGACTCCAGGATCATGACCTGAGCTGAAGGCAGTCGCTTAACCAACTGAGCCACCCAGGCACCCAGTATACTTGATATTTTTTAATAGTGGCTTTAAAAATATATTTTCACGTCGTTCTACATGTTCATATTTTATAATCTTTCTCTAGTAATATGCTATTTGAAGTTTATGGAATTCTAATCCTTCTTTTCAGTGGACGATATCCTAATGTGTTTTGTAATTTTGAATTATAAATTTACTTTGATTATAACTTTGTCTCCAGGAACACTGAACAGCCAAAGTTGAGGGTACATCCTTCCATAGAAGTTTGTTTGCTTCTGCAGAGATACCTTTAGTATCATTGATCCTGGACCATTTTTATACTATTTTCTAAGCTTGGGTATTTCTGACTAATTGTGATAGTATAAATTCAATCCAAAGTCCACATGAGGCATTAGCCCATGGTTAGAGATTCTTCCGGGAAGACTTTACCTCTCCCATGTAGAGGCCAGGATGAGACAAACATTCTTCCTTGATGTATTCCTATGTTGATGAGTGACTTTTATTAATGGCTTAGCTCTTTAGAGTCCTTACTTTATTCCTGGGTATCTCATTTTTCTTGTCACTAGCCTTTAAAATGTGCCTGACTCATCTCTTGTTCCCTCTTGGTGTTTTAAAGTTCAAAGTTACCAAAAAGAAACCTCTCATCACTCCTCCTTTGCCCCCTACCCAAAGCTGTCAGTACACATGCTGGTGGCACTTGTTTTCATTTCTCTTCATTTTTGTTCCCTGAGACTTACCTCTATTTCTTGCCCACATAGCTGTTTTAAAAGTTGGGTTTTTTAGCTAGGTGTTTTATAGCCAGAGGCCTTAGTTTGTCTGGTCACCCATACTGTTCTCAATGGAAGTTATGTGTGGTTCATTTATTTTGTTTTTCTGTGTTCCTAGGTTCTATTTGCATGATAGTTGAACACTGTTCAGTTTTTTTCATAATGTGAATATACCCAGATTTTTATATTTGGAAATGTTTATAAGGTTCATCTTATGTCATTAGGTAAAAAGCAAGCTGCAGAATGATATGTATTATATACTTCCATCTATATAAAGACAAATATTTGAGAAACTGAAAGTAATTCAGTTGGGTGGAACATGGGGTTATGCAGAGGACCAGAGGAAAGGAAAGGTAAATACAGCAAGCTATGAAGTTGGGGTAAAAGGCATATGTCACATCATAAGGTACTTCATTTGCCAAGGTAAGATATTTGGCCTTATTATTTAGGCAGTATTAAATCATAGGTAACATGATCAGATCTATTTGTAAGAAAGCCAACTTAGATTGCCAAAGTAAACATGGGTAAGCCAGTTAGTTTACTGGTGATGTAGTTTGGTTAAGAACTGAAGACTGTAGAAATGAGAACAAATGACAAAAACCCAAGAGGTATTGATGAGGCAGTAGGGGATGAGGGGAAGGGAAAGGTGGAAAGTCTTAGTTATCCTTGGGCCATAGAAATTAAGGAAATGGACTGATCTAAGATGCCTGCCTGGTGGCTTTGATGATGAGGTAGTAGAATAGATATTCCCTTGTGAACACTATTTGACTTGCCATTGGTACATCTAATTGAAGAGGAACAGTAGATATATGAATGATGTCTATGCACTCAGGAAAGGTTGAGGGCTGGAGATTAACAACAACAACCACAACAAACACATTGGAGGATGATCGCATATAGTAGAGATGAGAGCTGAAGTGTTAACAGTAAGTGCAATTGCCCAGGGATGACATATAGAGCAAGAGAATATATAACCAAGGGCAAAACTTTGATGAATGCCCACATGCAAAGAACAAATTGTTGAGGCTGCATACATACTATTTTGATTATGTTCCTTAACTCTTCAAATAAATGCTCTTGAGGACGATACTGCATAAGTAGTTAATTTTTTTTTGCATTTTTTGTTTGTTTTTAAGGCTTTCTGTGAAACTTTAGAAGAGACAAACTACCGTTTTCAAAAAGAACTACTTGAAAAACAGAAAGAGGTGGAATCACTGAAGAAACTGCTAAATGAAAAGCAACTTCGTATAGAAACTCTAGAGAGCAGAATCAGGTGTATTGTGATACTTGCATTTTTAGACTTACTCATTAAACTGTTACTACTCTGGGCTAAATGCCCTTTGCATTTTAATATGACTTAGGAAATTTCCAATTCCAAAAGTCTTAGACTCTTGGTGTACCTTTTTTGTAGATTAGGAAAATTGCCTTTTGATGATTTATTTAGAAGGTTGAACATTTGAAGGATAGGAAACATCAGAAATATAAGCCTCTAGCTGTTCAAGATAAACATTATTCATTTTAACCTGTTTAAATGGTATCTTTGTTTCTAGGCATTTCTGCCAACTTTTCACATATGAAAGTTGTAGTTTACGTTCTTGTCAGCATACATTGAATTGATATTAAAATCATTTTACATTAATCATAAGTACTAATTTCTCTGCTGACTCCCAGAGTCAGCAATCTAGTAGCCATATTAAGAATAGCTAGACTACTACAGTTACATGTATTCACAAAAATAAACCAATACATACTTTATTTGTAGAAAATAACTTGTTGCTCTAATTTGGTTTTAGAACATTGTCTTTAGAACCTGAAGAATCACTGCACATGTCAGAAACAGAAGGTGGACACATCCCAAAGGTGGAGTCCTCCACACTTGAGGTTGATCAAGATGTTTTGCATGAAGAATCTAGGTAAATAATATTTGGTTTATTATAGCCTAATCATCTGAATAATTAGAGGGAAATAGTCAATAACACTCTAGAGAGTGTTTTTTTGTGTGAACTCAGTGTCATTCTATCGGGAATCTGCTGAGCAAATAAAGACTATAGATATTGTAGGCTCTCCCTAAAAATGAGTCTTTGTCATCTAGGCTGTAAACATTATTACTTACTTTGAAGATATGTCTAAATTAACCATTCAGTTAATTCCTTAATTTTGTAAAGCTTGACAAATTAATCTCCCTCAGTCTTTTTCCATTCAAAAAGTAGGATAGTGTAATAGCAACAAGCCTGCCTACCTAACAGGAATGATGAAAAGATAGTATATTTGAAAGCACATAGAATATTTATTACCTATAAATCCAGAGTCATTATTAATACTTTAGTGGTAGCAGCTAAGCTATAATTATGAGAACAGATTTATGTTGGTAAAGGTCATTATAAACTGGATTTTTAGTGATAAATGGTAGTTGGGAGAGCTGAAAGAGTTAAAAATATATCTCCAAAGGTGTTGTCGGGTAATGACAACTTAAAAATATAAAATTTCTTGGAGCGCCTGGGTGGCTCAGTCGGTTAAGCGGCTGCTTTTGGCTTGGGTCATGATCCCGGGGTCCTGGGATCAAGCCCCGTGTTGGGCTCCCTTCTCAGTGGGGAGCCTGCTTCTCCCTCTCCCGCTCCCCCTACTTGTGGTCTCTCTCTCTCTGTCAAATAAATAAATAAAATCGTTAAAAATATCTATATAGGGGCACCTGGGTGGCTCAGTTGGTTAAGCGGCTGCCTTCGGCTCAGGTCATGATCCTGGGGTCCTGGGATCGAGCCCCACGTCTGGCTCCCTGCTCAGCGGAGAGCCTGCTTCTCCCTCTCCCTCTGCCTGCCACTCTGCCTACTTGTGCTATCTCTCTATCTCTCTGTCAAATAAATAAAAAAATAAATAAAAATAAAAATATACAAAATTTCTGATCAAATATTTAAATATTCTTTTCCATTAAATATTTTCCCATTAATATTTAAATAATCTCTACATTAGATTAAAAAATTTTAAAGGTAATAGCGAAGTGAAATAGCATGTATCTTATCTCTTCGTTGACATCTTTCTCTTTTCTTGCAGAACTGATGATAAGCCATGCTTAAGTTTTAGTGAACCTGAAAATTCTGTATCGGACATAGAAGTTGCAGAAGTGGCATACAATGCAGAAGACTAATACATGACAAGCAGTTCCTTCCATGTATATGTTTAAGCAAATTTAGAATAGAGTGGCAAATATTTAAAAAGAAAAAAGACTGAAGCATTTACAGAAAACAAAGATTGCACATGTATTAAAGTTTACATAAAGAAAAGTTTTTTTAAGTTTTTGGGATAGAAATGTATTCACTGCTGCTTTAAATTGCCTTTTATCCAACCTTTGTATTTGATACACTAAAAAAAAAATCTAATTAGAGTTCTGTTACCAAGACTCAATTCTTAAATAATGTGCATAAGTTATTTTGGTATTTTGCCATATATTGCTCCAAACGAATATGTGTGTGAGCCCTCTTGTGTGTGGTGTGCGTGTTTGTGTTTGTGTTTAAAATGCCAATTTTATCAGTTAAATGGACATTAAATGCATGTTACTATCTGGTTGATATATACTTCTTTTTATCTCTGACATAATGTATTTTCATTAGTGGTTTAAATCAGTGGTAAAGATGAATTAAGTTTTAAATATTGACACGTTTACCATTTGTAAATAAAAATTGCCTGTTTGCAATGTTATTGCTATTTAAAAAAAAGAAAACTTTCTAATACCAAAGGAAAACTATTACAGAGAGCTATAGTAACATATAATAATGTAGCTAAAGTGATAAAATAGCCTTGTTTTTAAAAGCTGATTCATTATCAGAGTGCTATAGTAAGTGTCTAGTTTATTGTAATATGTTGTACTTGTTTATTTTCCACATATCTTTATCTCAAATCTCTACCTGTAGAATCAGTGAGTTGTCCTCTTTTGGAATACTACCTCTTTTTGCTAATCAAGGTATACTCTTTTGAAAATAAAGATTCTAAGCAAATAGGGAGTTATACAAAAAAATACAAAATAAAAAGCCATATATACTATAAAGTTCCTTAACTACATTGACTCCTGGGATTGCATTTTTATTTCTGTATATGTGAATATGTTGCTATAATGTATTAAGGCTGATTTTCCTTTTAATATATTTAGCCAAGTGATGCACTTTATGATAATTAAACTCCTTTGTGCCAAGTTTAATTGGTGAATTTCTTTAGTAAGTGGAGTTAAGAAAAAGAATTATGTAGTGCCTTCACTATTTCACTTTTATACCAGTCTGCTAGGGTCTGTGAGTCAGCTTTATGAAAAAGTGTTTATTTCAGATTTGCTTATATTTGTTGAAAGTGCCTTGTTTCATTTTTACTATATGAAGTTACTCATTTATTTTCTATTTCCACTGCTTTGCATATTGCTGTTAATAAGTGTTGTTATCCTACTAGCATTTTGAAATCCTGGTTGGTATATTGAACTGCATGTGCTTTCTAAAAGCTGAGGGAAACTTACTGGGAAAATAGAATAACAATCTCCAGTTTTGTTTTCTTCACTATCTAAAAGTTTATCAGTATCTTGATGTACATATTAAAATGTTAAAATTCTATTTATGTAGATTAGAAGATCAAGTGGCTGTTGTCAACTTTTGATCTAAAAAGGAAACTGCTTCTTACCAAAGTACCAAAAATTTTAAAAGCCTTTGTCAAAATGCACATGTTCTCAGAGTATTTTCCACAAAGTATACAAGAAGTGTGTTTACTATCCTGGGAGATAGGAAGAATATAATAAACTATTCTCTTTGTTCATTTCAAAATATTCTAGACTTAAAAAGGCTTACAAAGAACAATCATTTAAATTAATATAATTTTTAGTCTAATGACAAGATGATATTTGCTAAATTCCAGATATTATAGTGCTACGTACATGTCTGTTTTAAAGTGAACCATACACTTTCAAAATCTGGCCTTTCAGAAGATTGTATGTAAAGTTTGGGATGGGTGAAGAAAACCTCTTTTAATTAAATAAAACACTATTTATATTTAGAATTTACTTTTTTTACTTTTATGAGATTTTATTCCCAGTACTATATTCATTTAATAAATTATTTTTTCAGTGTAGCAGTAGCTGTGCTGTTTAGATCTTGAATATCATTTTTCCCTTCAATTTCAGTGTTCTCTCTATCCCTTGTAATTATTTGTAAATTTCATTGTACTTAACTGCATTTCACAGATGTGGAATGACTGTGATTTTTTTTAGGTTTACATTTTATATTACTGATCATTTTAAGTCTTTGTGAATAGGTGCAGTGTACTTCAAATGTAACCAAAATTAATAAAAAAAATTGAACATAATTCAAACAGGAAACACTTTTGTGAATAATCTTTTAACTTAACCTTTTAAAAATTAAGTTCATGTGTAGGTAGTAAAACCATAAACCAGCATTTTAAAATGTGCTTTATTTGTCTACTATTCTGAGAGTAGACATTTAAAGCACATTTATTTAGAAAACCCTGTTCCTCAGATAAACAGTCTATGTAGTCTACTTCAACTATTTGTGGTATTAGAAGGGAATAGTGGTCTTAGGTCTAAAAATAATTTGTGTAGTTTTGAAATGGGTTTTCTTACAGGAATAGAGGAGTTTGAGGATTATGTTAAAAACAAGTCTGTATTCTCAACCAGTAAAGAGAGGCGTCTAAATTGTATCCTCTGGGAGATTTTCAAAGAGCTACATATTTGATCCACATTTTAGTTCTTCCAAAAGATAATAGAATTATGTTTACTGCATTGCACTTTGCTTCTGTGCGGCTGGCTTCTACTAGCAAAACAATCATCAGAACTTGGATTTTCAACACGTGGGTTTTTAAGCTGCTATACCACACTCTGCCCTTTATGAGGACTCATGAGAGAAAATTCTCTTAGGTTTCAGCAGCAGGAAAACCAGTGCTTTTCTTAAAGAATTGATTTGTTTTTATCTTAAAGACTCTATTACTGTCTTTCTCTTTTTTGATTTGTTTTTTTTTTGTTTTTTTGGGCAGCCTTAAGCCAAATTGTAGTTTGCCTGTAGCTTCCATATAGAACCTTAGGAGTTGTACTTTTGTGTAGTAAACATGACTTTATTTTTCTTATTTTCTCAACCCCAATTTTCCTCCCTATTTAAGATCTTCAATTAGAACAGATGTATTTTTGTTCTGATTAAAGTCTCAGAATTGAATGATATTTTAGACTACATTAGGTAAGAACTTGTCAAGGCCTGTACTAACACAATTACTGCACCATTAAGGATGGCAGTAATAACACAAAGCTAAATTATTCTTCCCTTTAAAAGATGTTCTTAAGTAGGACCAATGAATATGGAACGCAAACTTAGAAATGCTAGCTAGTGGTAAGCTATGTTCTTGGTCAAAACACAATATTGATAAACTCTGTTTATGGTTTTAACCATAGCCTCAAATTAGAAGACCCCACTTACCACTTCCCTGTGTATCACTTACAGAAAAGTACAATAATGTCATTAGCTCCACACAAAACAATAATAAACAATACGGCTAATGTATACTCAATAGCTAAAGTTAGTGTTTTATTGTAATAGATACAGATAAGACTTGGTATAGACTTTGCTCTAATGAAATGTTTGCAACCTAGCTAATTGTAATCAAAGAAGTATTAGTGAAATGCTGGCTCAAGTTCTTTGCTAACGTGAAATGAAAAGCCCACGTTGGGGTGATTAAGCCCATATCTGGAGGATTATTAGTATTAGCTCGTCTGCCAGTCCAGTTTTCCAGTAACCCTCTATAGCAAATACCACCATTCATTGACTAACCCAAAAGTTTCTTTACCCCCTCCAGAATAGGAATGTGATAAACCAAATAAGTCATTTTTCTCAGCTCCCCTTGCAACTAGGTCTGAGCCTGTGACACGATTATGGCCAGTGAGATGGATAGAAGTATGCTGATAGCTTCTGGGAAATCACTCGCTTTTCCTGTAAGAGGGTAAGTTTGCTGCTCTTACAGCCTCTCCCCCTTCCTCTTGTTTTGATCTCAGGTAATGTGCAGGGGTACTCTGGAAACCATCTTGCAAATAGGATGTGTGACAAGTATGAGGGAAGAGCAAGGGAATCAGAGACTAGCCACCTGTGAAACCACTAAAAAAATTTTTTTTTTGTTAATTGTACCAAGATAAATTAAAAATAAAGATAATTTTTAATTTGAATTATAGGTTTAACCTTAGGGGTAAAATGCTTTTCAAACAAAGACTTCTACCTGTGATGATATTGTATATTTTGTTAGTAAAGAAAAATGATCAAAGGAGAAACACTTTTTTTCTTGAAAGCTAAAAGAGAACCATCTATTAGACCTATCAAAGATCGCTTACCAACAGAAATTTATTTTCTCACAGCTCTTGAGGCTGAGTGCCAAGATCAAGGTACCAGCAGAGCTGGTGTCTGGTGAGGACACTCTGGGTTACAGAGAACAAGCTCTCTGGTATCTCTCATAAGGACATTAGTCCTGTTGGATCAGGACCCCACCTTTAGAAGTCATTTAACCTTAATCACTTCCTTGGAGGCCCCATTTCCAAATACATTCACACGAGGGGGTTAGGGCTTCAACACATGAATTTGAGGGAGGCATAAACATTCACATAACAGTATAGGATAGATCATTTAAATGCTTACAAAGATATTTCTCAGTTCAAAAGATTAAAGTAGATATCCTGTTCTTTCATTTGTCCATTGAACAAACGTTGACCATCTACCATGTGTCAGCTCTGGGTTATAAAAATTGTTAAGCACATGAGCCCTTCAAGGACTTCAGACCAATACAGCTTTTTATACAGGCTGGTCTGTACATTGTGCAGCATTGTGGCAAGTGTGGTGGTAATTGTGGTATTTGTGATGAATTACGGGAATGAGAAGGCTGGAAAGAAGGGCAGATATTGGTCAGCAGTAGAAGTGTAGAGCTTCAGCTGCTGCTTAAAAGTAGAAAGGCATGCCAAGCAGAAGAGTCCGCTTCAGCCTGTGCAAGTGGCAAGGACCATTATTCTCCCTAATTCTTTTTCCCCAGTCCGATATATCAATTCTAGCTCCAAAGTAGAAGCCCGCTTCCCGGCTGTGATAGGCTGAAGAGGGAGGCAGGAACCACACTGCATACCTTAAACATTTTATTTTAACTTAATGCACATATATTCATTTGCCAAAGCTCAAATGGAGATACAAAGCCCTTCTTTGGCATGGTTTTACTGATGAGTGCTTCTGATTTTCTCTCTTGCTAAGCCATATCCCTAATTCATTTTCTGATTCCTAGCTTTAGTTTCTGTACAGTGAAGGCATAAGATGTGTATGAAGGAATCTATGGCAGAAGGCACAATTTTTACCGTTTTTTTCCTCAATCCTCTACTGCTATCTTGCCTACACTTTTACCAAGTCTTTCCAAACTGACCTAGTTTTCCCTAGAATTGATCATTTGTTCTCATATTTCATTGTTTTATATAATATTAATAACCTTATTTAAAATTTAATTTTAGGGGCACCTGAGTGGATCAGTCAGTTAAGCGTCTGCCTTCGGCTCAGGTCATGATCTCAGGGTCCTGGGATAGAGTCTTGCATCAGGCTCCCTGCTCAGCGGGGAGTCTGCTTCTCCCTCTCCTGCCTCTCTCCCTGCTTGTGTGCCCTCTTTCTCTCTCTCTGTCTCTCTGTCTCAAATAATAAAATCTTAAAAATAAAATAAGCTAAAATTTAATTTTAAATATAGCTAGCATGCACAAATTTGGAAGCCAACAGGTGCTTGGAAATCACACAGTTCTCCTGGGAAGAAAGAGGAGTGTGCAGGTGTTCTAAGAAGAAACCAACTAGCCACAAGCATTCAGGGTGTCCTGGGTGTCAGCACATTTTATATAGAAGATGCCGAACTTCGGCAGGTCAGTTATGAATTGATCACCAGGATCTCCCTTCCCTGCATCCACCTTCCCCCCACTATAATCGTCTCCTATGGCAGCCATGGTTTTCTTTTTGAAAAACATAAATCACAGCATTTTTTTCTCTATTTAAAAACTTTCAAAGGTTTCTCATCATATTTAATATTACAGCATTCAGACTTACATGGCCTTCAAACATGATTTCACTCTGCCAATTACTCTCCTTAATGGCAGTGCACACGGCCCCTTTTCTGTTCCTTGAGTCTATTAAGGTCTTCTTCCTCCTAACCTGGCCATATCTCCTGTCTACAGTGCTCCTCCCAGAATCCTGGCAGGCTCTTCTCTTAAGTCAGATTAAATATTACCTCTGTAGGCAACCTAAAATAGTTCAAAGCAATCACCTCCATCTTAGATTTCTTTTTTTTTAAGATGTTATTTATTTTAGAAAGAGAGCACGAGCAGGGAGAGGAGGAGAGGGGAAGGGAGACGGAGGCGGGGAAAGAAGCTCAAGCAGACTCTGTACTGAGTGCAGAGCCCCAGGTGGGGCTCCATCTCACAGCCCTGAGGTCATGACCTGAGTCAAAACCAAGAGTTGGTCACTTAACCAACTAAGCAACCCACTCGCCCCTTAGATTTCTTACTTTTTTACCTACCTCCCCAGTGCATCCCAAAAAGCAAGGCTTTGTCTTTTGGGGTCATGACCCCAGGGTCCTGGGATCGAGCTCCACATCAGGCTCCCTTTCTCCTCTAATCCTTGCTCTCCTCCATCACCACCAAGCTTAGGGGAAGATCTGGCACATAGTAAGCGCTCAAAAGTACTCTGAATGAGGGCACCTGGGTGGCTCAGTCGGTTGGGCGACTGCCTTCGGCTCAGGTCATGATCCTGGAGTCCCGGGATCGACTCCCGCATCGGGCTCCCTGCTCAGCAGGGAGTCTGCTTCCCCCTCTGACCCTCCCCCCTCTCATATGCTCTCTCTCTCTCATTCTCTCTCAAATAAATGAAATCTTTAATAAAAAATTTTTTTTAAAAAGTACTTATTGAATGATTAAGATAGAGGGCTAAATTACGGAAATATTAGAGAAAATAGAGGTATTTGAAATAAAATTGAGTCTTGGGGATTGATACTCTGTGGGTAGATTGATATGCTACTAACTGAGGAAGAGAAAGACAACAGTGAGATTTAGGGAGGCAGGTGGTAGATTGGGACATGCTGGATTTGAAATACTATAGGCAATCCAAGGCAGTTGGATACAACCATCCAGAAATTGGGGAAGGCCTTATAGAACTCAAATCAGATTAATTAGGAGATATTACCCGTTTTGTTCTTCATCTCCCTTGTCCATAATACAGTGGTATAAAACCTATTAGGGACTCCTACATTAGCAGTACTGAAATGAAGAAGACCCACAGTGCATGACTTCATGTGTACTATGGTGACAAGTGTCATGGAGATATGTCTGATGGGCCCAGGTGTCTCATTCAGTTAATTTGTTTTTCATTCCATAAGTAATTTGTTATCAGAGAAGATTATGCTTTTCTTCTTCCTGTAGAGGAGATGCAATAATAGCACAATATCACAGAGTTTGTCTTTTTTTGTTTAATATTTAGTAATTCTTTTTTAGATTTATTTATTTATTTATTTGACAGAGAGAGACACAGGAAGAGAGAGAACACAAGCATGGGGAGAAGGAGAGAGAGAGAAGCAGGCTTCCCGCCGAGCAGGGAGCCCGATGTGGGACTCGATCCCAGGACCCTGGGATCATGACCTGAGCCGAAGGCAGACGCTTAATGACTGAGCCACCCAGGCGCCCTACCCTATATTTTATTTATTTTTTAAAGATTTATTGATTTATTTTAGAGAGAGTGCGAGGGGGGAGGGGCAGAGAGAGAGGGAGAGAGAATCTCCAGCAGACTCCCCACTGAGTGCAGAGCCCAACACAGGGCTCAGTCTCACAACCCATGAGATCATGACCTGAACCAAAACCAAGAGTCGGACGCTCCACCAACTGAGCCACCCAGGGGCCCTATACCCTATATTTTTAAATTTGGAAGACTCGAATAGGCTTTATCTGGTTTACAAATGGTTTATGTTCTAACCACATTTCCAAGTGCTGCATTCGATAAATGGCAGCTTATCAAACTAAACTTAAAATGACATTTAGATTAATCTATACTATCCTGGAAATTTGTATAATGTTTGCAATGGGACAGAATGGTTTTGAACTGGTAATTAAATCATAATGTAATGACATACTTATCTAGACACACGGGGCTTGAGGGAAGCAGTTTAATTAGTGATGAAAAGTAAGTAGAAATTTCTGTAAAGAATCTAATGGGAGATTGCAAAGTGAGCCAGGCCAAACACAAAGAGATGATGCAGTTTTGAAGTCTGCTTAAAAAGGGACAACTCTGACCACTTCAACTAAATAAGCCAATGAGCAGTGCAAAAGATTTGCATAAGGATACAAGTGAGCAAGGAGATGGCTCTCCTTGTCCTCCCCGGCTCCTCATGAAGGCGCACCTCCTCCTTAGTGGTTCCTGCAGCACACGTGGGGTGACTGAGTGCACCAGGTCACAGGAGTAAAGAAAGCACTGGCCTTCTGTGCCTTCCGTGCCTTCCGTGCCTTCCGTGCCATCAGCCTGCAGTAGGACCACGTCAAGCCGTAAAAGTCTAACTCATGCCATATAAGGAAATTCCTCGCAGTTCCAAAATACCTGACAGTGCTGTTTTTTAAGTGTCTTCTTGCATGCAGCGGGCCAAGTCCTGGCCTGCCCGCCCCTGGCTCATAAGAAGGTGGCTGGCATGGAATTTCTTTGTTTAGCCTAAGTCTATCAATCATCAGCTCTAATATTATGCTTATTAATCAAAATAAGGTCTGTTTTTGCTTAAAACAGAATAATATTTTTACCGTGGTAACTAGACAGGAATTAGAAGACAGCATGGAAGGAGTGACAGTTGGCCCACAGTTGGATTAATTCAAGTCTACATGTAAAAGAAGACAAAGCAACCACAGCTCATGGGCTCAAGCCCCCATGGGTACAGAAAGCTGAGCAGAGGAGTATGCTGGATGCACCAGGCAGACAAAAGCAGCCGGGCACTCCGTCTGGGACATCCATAATGTGGTACGCGGTAGACCCTTCAGATACTCAGTCAATGGTTAATTTAATTGGCTCTTGGAGAAGTTGGTTTTATAATATGTGAACAACTGTATGTTCAAAATACTTTAACTGTAGGTACTGAAACAGAAATATATTTAGGAACATCTTTAATTTTTTTAGCCAGATAATACATGAATTCCTCAATAAAAGTTGATGTAGTTTACATTGATACATATTTACAATGCCTTCCTCAAAATAGTTTTTTAAAAATCTTTTGGGTTTTACTTTTCTAAGCATTTCATATCTACAAAATATTTCCTAATTTTCTCCAGTTCTTAGAGCCCCAGAACTTTGCAAGTTCACTTGCCTCTTACTCCATTTAAGAATATACCTTAAGGGGCACCTGAGTGGCTCAGTCGTTAAGCGTCTGCTTTAGGCTCAGGTCATGATCCCAGAGTCCGGGCTCCCTACTCCGCAGGAGGCCTCCTTCTCCCTCTTCCACTCCCCCGCTTGTGTTCCCTCTCTCGCTCTGTCTCTCTGTCAAATAAATAAATGAAATCTTAAAAAAAAAAAAAACCTCTAAAAAAAAAGAATACACCTTAAAATTGAACAGACCTGTGTTTGAGTTTTGGTTCTGCTTCTTACCAAGTGGAGCGGATTATTTTGCTTCTCCGAGCCTCGGTGCTCATATAAAATGAAGATAATAGTGCTCACTGGTTTGGTATGCTAAAAGGAGGACCTATGAAAGCAGGTGTCAAGTGCTCAGAAACATTTTAGGCATTGTCCTCAATTACCCAACACTTTGTCACCTGTATACATGCAGTCATTTAATCAGCAAACATTACCAGCCATCTACTGCATGGTAGGGCACGTGCTTGGCACTTGCTGCAATGAACAAGGCCCTTTATGACCCAGCTCTTTGTGTGACCTTCTTTCTGGGATGCCCAGGAAGTTAGACCCATAGTGCCTGGTACATTCCTCCAGCAGAGTACTTACTACTTTGCATTGTACTCCTTTGTTTTCGGTCCATCCACCACACAGACTCTAAGCAGCCCTTGACTGCTTATGCCATAGTGCTGGGATACACATGCCAGGGGCTCAATATATTTGTTGCACATGAATGGATTGTGACCACCCTTGGAAATAACATTTTAAGATAAGGTATTTGGAACTCCTAACCCCCAGTCAATTAATACTTTATAAACTACTCACAAGTAATATGGACCCAGAGGGTCTATTCTAACTAGGAGCACTTCAGAAATTAGCTGGTCCAAACAGCCTCAAGCACAAAGCCCCTCTGTAGAAAGTCCGCTATGCCCACAGAAGCAACAGTGACCAGGAAAGCTCTCCTGCAGTGGTTGTAATGTGGCCGTTTGCAGACAGACTCTACCTCCCTAGACACGAATCCTAGAACTTGTATGCCTGAAAGCCCATCAAGTCTTCTGCTCCAAACCTCTCATTTTGCAGATGAAACCTCAAACCAGAAAAAAATCACAGGAATGCAGTAAGCAAGTGGTGGAGCATCATGGAAAAAAGTCTCTGTGGCTCCCAGTCTAGGGCTTCTCTTTCCTATGTTTGGTTATAGCTCTAAAGACTTCATGAATGATGTTTCATAGCCATTATCTGTGAATTCTTCTTCTCCACAGCCAGTGAAGGGAGAGTTCTCAATTTTGTCCCTGAGCCCAGGTTCCAGTTCTCCCTCCTGGGTTGAGGCTGACAAAGGATGTTAGAGAAGAAGGGTCATGCGTCACACTTTAATACCAACAGCAAGGATGAAGGACTTCTGACATGAACCTAGCTGCATGCATCATACCCACTTCTCTGAAGTCTTTGAAAATCGCTGCCCCTTCCAATGCCTGGAACCTCATAAGTAAGGAGAACTGTTCCTCTGAAGTAATGGAAATGGGAGTCACTGCCACAATACTGCAGTCTTTCTGCCAACGAGCTCTTCCCTCTGAGGCTGCTTGTTAGAGAAGTTACCTCTGTTGTGTAACTTGTGGCTGAGCAAGGTTGTTGGGTCCTATAAATTCTGTGAGTAGACCAGGGCATCTCCTGAGGGCCACCCCAGGCCTCACTGCAACCCTGATCCATTTGTTGCCCCTGGCAGCGTCGCCGCACAGGTCTGCCAGACGCCCTGCAGTGCGAGATGAAGCAAAAGCAAGGATTCCAAAGACTACTTACTTTCAGTTAAACCATATGGCCTGTCTAGTTGCCTAGTTTATAAAGACCCATTTTCAATTCTAAAGTTTCAATTAATAAAATCCAAACTGCTATCAATTTCCCACAAACGGAGCCTCCTACGGCGGATTTCAGCAGACGCCAGTCGTCGCCATTCCGATGAGCTTAGAGTGCCGCCTAGTGGGAAGGATGTGTAGTAGCGCTTGATAACATACTCCGTAGAAGAAAACATCACCAGGGGAGGGGAGAAGTCAGGAACACGACAAATTGAAAATCCCAACAGTCTCAGTACTCCACTGCTGTTTTACGGGTTTGTCAGACCTAAAGGAGATATATTCCAAGATTTATCTCGACTATCTCACTTAAGAAAGTGTACTACCTGAATGAGGGTATTCATCTCACCAGATCTCAACTAGCCTAAATGGGATTCTATTTCATTTACCATAGAATATTTTGGTAAATTTGTGTGTTTAACTTCATAAGGTAGGAACATGAAATTGACCCACGTCTTACCCATTTTTTTAAATCTGAAATGCTTAAAAGTCATTATCAGTCATTATCAGCTAAAAAGTCATTATCAGGGCTCCTGGGTGGCTCAGTCAGTTAAGCATCTGCCTCCGGCTCAGGCATGATCCCAGGGTCCTGGGATGGAGTCCTGCATCAGGCTCCCTGCTCGGCAGGGGACCCTCCTTCTCCCTCTACCTGCTGCTCCCCCTGCTTGTGCTCTCTCTCTCTCTGACAAATAAATAAATAAAATCTTTTAAAAAATAAAAATTAAAAATAAGTCATTATCAAGTTTTAATAAGCTTTTCTATTTATTCAATTGTTATTTTACCTATTTAATAGGTACACAACATTGACAGGTGCCTGTTTAAGTTCTTTTTTTTTTTTTTAGATTTTGTTTATTTATTTGACAGAGAGAGAGAGCACAAGCAGGCGGAGCGGCAGACAGCAGGAGAGGGAGAAGCAGGCTCCCGCCGAGCGGGGAGCCCAACGCAGGGCTGGATCCCAGGACCCTGGGATCATGACCTGAGCTGAAGGCAGACGCTTAACGACTGAGCCACCCAGGTGCCCCTCTTTAGGTTCTTAATTGTTCTGTATCAGAACTCTTCCCTACATTTTCATTTTCTCACGTGCTCTTTATTCCTTTACAGAACCTTTTTCTTGTTCTTTATTTTTTTTACTTCAGCTAGTTTTCTAAAAGTGGCATTTTGAAATGCCTTATTTTGAAAAAATAAATTTTTTTCTCTTACTCCATATCTTCCTTTTGAGGAGGAGTTTGATAATCCGAGAGCAGTAGCTTTGTTCGAATAATTAAAAGATGGAAAGCTGCTATTTTACTAGATAGAAATGGGACATTTTCCCATACTGTCAAAACCTGTCACAGAAGCTAGAAAGCCTCCTGGATTTTCTACTATTCTCCTGCTCCTTCCTCAGTTGAATTTCCACTCACGGGATGTTCGCCTTCCTCTTCTCGCCACAGCTGCAATTTTTCACTCCAAACTCCGACTCTTCTACAGGCTATCCTTCGCTCTACAGCCCTCTAATGATCAAGTGGCTCTGAACACCTCAACTTTGATGTCCAGAGCCAGACTGACCCTTTTCTTCCCCAGCCGTCACCCCAGGACTGCTCCTCTCCTGATATCCCTTATCTCATAGAAAATGGCCCAACTATATGCCAAGTCACTCAAACAAGAAATCAAGGAATATCTGTGACTCCTTAGTCCCCTTTGACCTTCCTCTATCTCGAAACCCCATTGCCATGCTCTCAACTCATGCCAGCCTCTCAGTTGTTGTCCCTGTGTTCAATTTGCCCCTCTCCAATCTTTTCTCTATTTTTGTGATAGATTAAACTTTGTAAAATGCAAATTGATCAACACTTAAGAGTCCTCCATTGAATCCCAAACACTTTCAGCATAAATCCACACTCCTACACCAGGGTATTTGAAGCCTTCATCATCTGGCTCCTTGTCTTCCCAATCACTGCCCTCCACCCCGTGTTCCAGCTGTCCCAGATGCCAGCCTCCACTTTCCTATCCCCTTGCCTTAGCCACTGCCCACTGCCTTCTCAGACGAGTTCCTTCTGGACTCAACTCAGGGAACAGGTTGTCCACAAAGCCAGCCTCAGGCATCCATGCAACATTGAAACACTTTCCACATTGCATCGCACTGCCTTTTTAGGCGCTGGCCCTCCCCCAGCTAGACTTCTAGGGCAGGGACTGTTGTTAGCCCTTTTTGAAAACCTAATGCCCTACAGAGTGATTGTTATATTTGTCGGAGAAGTTGTGACCGAGACGATAATGGAGAACCTCCGTGACTTCTTACCGTGTGCCAGGCATGACATGGATGTTACATGGATGTATTGGTATATTTAATCTTCTTCTTGACTCTATAAAGATATTTTTTAAATATTTATTTTACAAATGAAGAAAATGAGAGTCAACAAAGTTAAACAAAATATCTGAGGTAACTGTGGTGGAAGCTGCAGTTCCAAATCCCCTTTTAAGAAAGGACTTACCCCTCATCTGTTGACGAGTTCATCTACTGCACTGCTCAACCAGGACTATGCCCTCTCTCCAAGGCAACCACATTCAATGGGGGGAGCACGTCCACTCAGTCTCCCTTCAGATCATCTCATGGGGTCAGCTAAAGCCTCCTTGAGACTGCATTGCACCTCAACTTCTAGTCAATCGTCCTTCCCCTCTATCCTTCCCTGGGTGTCGATGCCACAAGCATTCCTAAACCAACCTGTCTACTCTCCATCTCCCAGTCAGCTTCCCAGGGACCCTGGCTGGTACCAGCCACACAGCTAGTAAATGATGGAGCCAGCAGCTGGACCGGATAATCAGCAGCTGTGCTCTAGGCCCGCTAGACCACCTGCCTCCTCTGATAAATAAGCCTTGCTTATTTTTGTATCCTTGGAATTAAGCATAGGTACTCAGTAAATATTTGCCAATTCACTTTTCCATCTGACTTTGGAGCCATCTGTTTATAGTTCTTGACCACAAACTTCACAATCTAGTCTGTTGCCGTGAAGAAGCAGGCAAAATTCTAAAGTTCATGATTCTAGGATCAAGTCAATCGATGGTAAATGTAATTACTTCAAACAGTACAAAAACATTCCCTAATTTCAGACTTTTTTAAAATTTATCGATACTTTAGGAAACTCAAAATTTTAGCAATTATACTTCTACTCCTCAAATACAAGCCCAATCCAAGTCGTATTTATGTTATTTTACTAAATACCTTTAAGGCTATTAAAAAGCAAAATGTTTTAAAAGTCTGGCTTATTCAGAAGAGCATGTGACTCTTGATCTCAGGGTCATGAGTTCGAGCCCCACGCTGGGTGTAGAGATGACTAAAAAAAATAAACAAACTTAAACAAAAAAAAGGGATCCTGGGTGTACAGGGAGTGTCCATGTCACACATTTAGCCTCCCTGCCCTTTAAAATCTGCAGGGGGTGACTTCAAGCACCACAGCCATCTGAAGCCTTTGGCTACGACAGAGCTCTAGGTGCTGCCAACAAACATTTTTGGGTAAAACAGCTCAAATTCCTTTTAACTTTAGTTTTAAGATATGATCTTGAACGCTTCGATCTTGACTAAGACCTAAGCTACAGTAGGGCTAACTTTTCAAATAGGGACTTGGGGAGCATTCTTTACAAGTGTTTGAACTGTTATTGGCTTAATCTTTTTTTTTTTATGTTATGTTAATCACCATACATTACATCATTAGTTTTTGATGTAGTGTTCCATGATTCATTGTTTGCGTATAACACCCAGGGCTCCATGCTGTACGTGCCCTCCTTAATACCCATCACCAGGCTAACCCATCCCCCACCCCCATCCCCTCTAGAGCCCTCAGTTTGTTTTTCAGAGTCCATAGTCTCTCATGGTTCATCTCACCCTCCGATTCCCCCCCCCCCCTTCATTTTTCCCTTCCTTTTTGGCTGAAGTTTGCTCTCTTTCTCTGCAAAGAGGAGGAAACGTCCTTTAAAAAAAAACTATCAGATAAAAAGATTAGATAGATAGATAAATAAGTTTTAAGAATGCTATGTGGCTCAGTTTCCTAGGAGCTCATTACAAAGTTTTAGGCTTCTGCAACTTTTCATTATCTAAATTAAAATAACCTGGGAGAAATACCAATAAGAGTCTAAGGTTAAACTATGAAGTGTTCACCCTTTTCACAGTCTGGCTCTCTGCTGCCCTCTACAGCCAAGGAAAGGCAAGGAATGGTCCTTTCTTAGGTCCTACTACTGGCCTGGGACTATTTCCTCAAGTATTTTATGCCTGTGTGTGTCACCTTGTGAGGGAAGCACTAGTATCAGCAGAGATGTAGGGAAGAGTTTAAGGAGATAGGTATTAAATGAAAGGAGACCTGAATTCAAATTCTTAATTTTAATTTAGCAATTATGTGGCCTCAGGAAGTTGCTTAATGTCTTTGAGCCGCTTTCAAGCTTACTATTAATGGCTATTCATTTTATTACCTACTATATTAAAACCTATTCCATAACCATGTTTTACAAACTAAATGAAATATTAAATAAGACCCTTTGCACTTAGTGGCATGTAGATAGCATAGACAGATGGTGATAACTGTTATTTAAGATACCTCTGTTGCTCTGAGAATTGACAAGAGCATGAAGAAAACATTTGTTAAGCATTAACTTTGTACCAAGTACTGCACTAGCTTTACATACATATTCCAATTCTTATGACAATCTGATGAGATTAATGATAGTATTCCTATTATTTCATTAAAGAATTTCAGCCTCAGAAAGATTAGGAAAGTTTCCCAAGGTCACACTGCTAGACTGTGACCTACCTAAGAGCAGGATCTGTGTCTTGTTTAAATTCCCACCATCTATCATGGAGTAGTCTTTGGTGAATGAACACATGAACAAATGAATGAATGAATTGGGCAACATATAAATGAAATATAAGCTTTATTTTCCAGGTAGTGCAGACTTTACATATGTCACATTCAAGGAAACAAGTCTTACTGAAATATTAAGAATCATGTAGATCATTATTAGGGATTCATAAAAGGTACAGAGTGTTACTCATGACCTTATGCTGAATCTGTTGGTTTATACAATATATTTTGGTTCCAAGTGTTTCATGAAGTCTGTGGCCAATTATTAGCTGACCATTATTGGAATAGAGACTTCAATGGACACATACAACAAAGAATACAGACTTCATAAAATTAGTTCAGAAAAGTAACTAAACAAACAAGTACAAGAATCAACAACAAACACTAAAAGTGGGTTATACTATTCAAATATATAATATTCAAAATGTCCTGTTTTCAACAAAAAATTGTGAAACACACAAAGGAACAAAAACGTACGGTCAACACACAGAGGAAAAAAACAAAAACAAAAACCCACAGTGGTATAGAATAGAAACTGTGCTTTAAAAAGCCCAGATGTTAAACTTACTAGATGAAGACTTTAAATTGGCTATTTTAAATATGTTCAAAGAGCTAAAACAATTTCTAAAGAACTAAAGGAAATGATTAAACTCTCCAGTTAAAAGGCAGAGATTGGTGAACGGATTTTTAAGAGCAATATCCAATTATATGCTGTCTACAAAGGACTCACTTTAGACTGAAGCCCAGGTACAGACTGAGAATAAAAAGATGGAAGAAGATATTCCATGCAAACTGTAACCAAGAGAGACCTGGAGTGGCTATACTAATATCAAAGAAAGTAGGCTGTGACACAAAGATGTTGATACTGAAGGGATGGCAGGAAAACCAGAGGAAACCTCTAACTTGTACTTGACTGGAGCTTGGGATAGAGCTCATGGCGAGAAATACACATGATGACAGGACCATGGTTTATTAAACTGTGTGTGTGTGTGTGTGTGTGTGCACGCGCGCGCACGCACATACACGTGCAGGTACCTTCCCCACAAATTTCCTCTACTCAGTAAGACCACCAAGCTATCCCTGCAAAGGCAGCAAGCAGAGGTTCGCAGGTGGGGGGGTGGCACCAGAAGTGCTCACTTCATTTGTCATTTGTCTCCCTCTCAGGAATCTCAGTCTAGTGCTGCCTATTGTCCAATGTCTGTAAACTATTGTTTCGTGTATTTTGTCCAGTTGTCTAGTTCTTTGAGAGTGGGAAGTAAATCCAGTTCCTGGATTTCTATCATGGCCCAAAAGATGTAAAAAGTTCATAGTCATTCATTCAGTAAATATTTATTGAATACCTACTATATATTAGGAACTGTGCAGAGTCCTGGGATGCACTATCGAACTGGAAGAGGCACAGTTCATGCCCTCATGGGGCATGAAGGGAAGAACAAAAACAAGTAAGCATTCAAGCAATATAAACCCTGATAGGTGATTAGAGAGAGAGCAGAGTACTGTGAAAGCATATAATAGGGAGACTTGATTTAATCTGTGCAATCAAGAAAAGCTTCCCAAAAATAAAGAACATTTTAACTAAGATTTAAGGAATAAGTTTTGGTATGTGTGTGTGGACAATGGGAAGACTGCTAAGAACAGCATATGCAAAAGGCCTGCGGCAGGATGGACCCATTAGAGATCAAGTCCAACCCTTAGAGTTCCCAATGAAGAAACAGAGGCTCAGAGTTTATGACATGGCTGATCATACTGCATTAGCAGCAGAGCAGGGGCTGGGATCCAGGACTCTTACCCCCAGCTGTCGTGTTCTATCCATTCCAGTATGTAGCCCAGCAGATGTAGGGAATACTAGAACATTTTATATGATGACATTTGTCATTTTTATGGTCCATGACATATTATGGGCAATACATAATTTTGTCATTTATTTTCACTTAAAAATAATTATGACCAAAATTTTATTCATGATATACTTTTAATTGCCTCTATTTTTATGTATTTACAAGGAATATGCCATAAAGGGTAACTAAATGTACAAGAAAGCACAGAATAGAAAAAACATGAACATTCACATTTTCAGCATGCTGAAGCCACAACAGCATCATGATGGCCTGGGAGTGTTAACATGGCTTCCTAAGTGGCTAAATTATACCCAGGAGATCCTCGCTCAGCAGTGTAAGCTGTTAGTGCTCTCAAACATTTTGGGAAATGCATCCATTGCCCCATTCCAAGCTTCATTGCCATAATAAATGTCAATTAAAGCTCCTGTAAGATTTTAAACTGCAAAACTCAAGTGAAACTACTTGTGTATAGACTCACACAAGACTTCCCTAAATGAAGTCTCTCCTACAAGAGCCATGGTATATTTGCATTTACCATGGGATAGATATGTTCCAACAGATACACACAACCAACTTGCATTCACTTAGAAAAGAAAGTTATTTTCTCTAGCTATCAACACAACCCTTTTACATGGCTTATAAACTGTTACATGTTTTATATGTTAATAGAAATCCATTTTCTTTCAACAAATGTATAGAGAGCACTACTATGTGCCGGGACTGGAAATACAGTAGCATGTAACAAGATAGAATGCCCCATCCCATCAGCATGGGGAGATCCTCCAAGATGCTAGCAGAAAGTCCCTTTCCATCCCTGACTGGATGTCTACACATGATTCTTTATAACTTTTATTTATAAGGCTTAAAAGACAATTACTCATCCAGTGAAAATATAAAACAGGGTCTTTGTTAACTTCTGAACATGGCAAAAACATTTTTTTATGTCTTATGTACAGCTCACTGATTTGGGTGTCAACGAATTCCATTTCAGTTTAAGTAGCCCAAGCTGCCAATTGTTTGATATCATCATCCTCTTCTGCCCTCCTGGAAGACGCTGGAACATAAAATGGATAAAAATTAGCAATTGGTGACATTCACACCTGCAGGTTTGCATATGGATATTAAAAGGTATATATTTATGAAACAAAAAATAAGTGCTAAAAGGGATCGACCTGGCTACTTATTTCAGGGAACTATCTGACCACAGGCAGTTGAGGTGGGCGACAGACCTGCTCGGGATCGATGTGCAGCGGAGGACGCGCCTGACATTCTCCCTGGCATTCTATCCGGCTGTGCTGGGAGGGAGGAAGAAGGCACATTTGGAAGCCGGATATTTGTCATCTTCTTATTTAATTCTTCCTGCTCCAATTCTTCAAGTTCTGCCATCAACTCATCCTGAACATACGAGAAAGAAAGAATTATGGAATTAACGTTTCAAGAAGTGGGTTTCCTCAAACACGATAATAAGAACATCTGCTACCCAATTGATATGTGAGAACCCAGTGAAATGGAATATTTATTTTAAGACTAAGTCTTTTTTGCAACACTGAGCAATGATTAAAAAAATGAATATTTTGGGTTGTGCAAATTTGTCGTAGTTAATCTTATAATACTTCAGTAAACAGTTATTCAACTAATTTGTGCTAGCTGAATATATAACCTCCACAGTTTCTAGGAAATTTACACCTTGCCTGTCTTTCCAACCTATCTTTTCCTTTCTACTGTAACAAATTAAGAATCTGTAAAACTTTAATTGGAGCAAATATTTTCATCTTGGCTAATGCTTTTGAAAATAAAACAATAGGTATAGCAAAACCATAATGTACAGAAAGTAAAAAGAATCAAAGATACTACGGTTTCTCTGTAAAATTACCAAAGCCAATATAAATCATGCTGTGTTGTTTGGGTTTAGAAAACTTCCAAGTCAACCTAGGTACACTGAACTTCCTTCTTTTAGCTATAGTCTCAGAGAGTCTGGTTTAATTCTAAACTGTTCTCTGCCTGAAGAAACTTAGACAAGACCAGTTTGAGACTTTAAAGGCATAAGTCACCTTATGTCAGATATGAGATAACTGCAGTAGTTCAGATCTAACTGGCTCCATGAGTACTCAGGTAGAGTCCAACCCCCCCCCAACTCTGAGAGAGGTTGGGAGTCGAAACTAAACTTGTCATTATGAGGATTCTAACACTGTCACTATTAGAAATGACCTAAGGCGCTCTTATACTCAACCAAGGAGATTCTTTGTTTATTCATTCATTCATCATTGAACAAATTTATTGAAAGCTCATTCGTGGTCAGGTGCTGAGTTCAATGCTGGGGATGAAAAGTTGAATCAACAGTCTCTACACTTAAGGAACTCATTATCGAATGGGGGAGAAAGGTAATAAATCATTATCTTATATTAAAGTGAGAGTAACAATACCCTGGGCCAAGACAGGAGATACTGAAGTCAACCACAACATCTGATCAAGTCAATTTATACCAGATGTGCAGCAAGCTTAACGATTGTCTGACCACTGTTAAATCTACCTCATGAAAAGGAAATAAATCCTGAAAGTATATGTCATCACTTTCACAGGCCATGTGAAATAATATGGCCAGTGTACTTGTGTGCTTTAGGTTTTCCACAGGCAATATGAATAAAGTGCCCTCAGAATGAATACTCTGATGCCTACTTCTGCTCACAAAATAAATGGGAACAAATATAGTAAATACAGTAATGGCAGCACACACCATCTACACTGAATGGGTGCCCAGAACTGCCGATAGCACTTGATAGTTATCAACAGCACCGAGAAGATATTGATATTTTCTCTTCAGCAAATATGACAGAATAATCATCTCTTCCATCAATTATAGACTTTGAGTACCGAACACTTGTTCACTAATAAAATAATTTTAGAATTTAAGAAACTTCAGAGATAATCTAGCAATACAGCAATTTTTCTTTTACAGATGAGAAAACTAAGGGTCAGAAAAGTGAAGAGACTTACACAAAGTTGAGTAACAAATGGCAGAACCCAGATGTCCTTGTGAGCCCAGAGCCCTTTCCACCGCATCGAAATGCACTCATTAGATGCTTATTAGTCTAACCAGGGCTAGGCAACATTTTCTGTAAAGCACCAGATAGTGATATTTTAGGCTTGCTGGTCACATACAGTCTCTGTTGCACAGCCTTCTTTGTTTCTATTGTTATTGCTCTTATTTTCTGCAGTCCTTTAAACATGTAACATCCTTAGCTCAGACACCATACAAAAAGACCACGGGAAGGATTTGGTCTAAAAGCCAAATTTTCTAACCCCTGGTCTACACCATTTGGGGAGGGGGGGATATATATTTTTTATTTCAATTCCAGTATAATTAACATACAGTGTTTTATTAATATCAGGTGTGTAGTATAGCGATTCAATAATTGTAGGCATTACTCAGAGCTCCTAATGATAAATGCACTCTTAATCCCCTTCACCTGTCTCAACCCCTGCCCCCATCCACCTGCCCCCTGGCAACCACCAGTTTGTTCTCTATAAGAGCCTGGTTTTTTGTTGGTGGTGGGTTTTTTTTTTTTTTTGGTCTCTTTTTTTTCTTTGTTTTGTTTCTTAAGTCCCACATGTGATGGTCTACACCATTTTTAAAAGTTGTTGACACTCGTTCCAAATGTTTCAGGTTTCCATGGAACCACATCTTACTTAGTAGATACATCATTTTTAATACCACATAGATGTAGGAAGTCAGATTCTTTCCCATACTAGTCAGAGAACTGGAAACATTTCAAAACATATAGTAGTCCTACTTACTTACGTGTGCTTTGAGTAGAACAATTGAAATTCACAGTACAGACACTACCATTATAATTATAGTCTTTATTATTGGATTGATTAATCTAAATGGAATGTGTGTGTTAATAATGCCACTCTACATTTATTTTGTCTCATAGCCTGGGTAATAAACAGAGGCAGACTAACCTCTAATTTAACAACTACATGATATGTCTGTTCCTTGCAGAGTGACACAATCTGCTTTGTTTTGCCCAGATGTGTGAGCACTTGATTCCTTGTAATGGTGCCATTTAGGTTTCAACCATTAAAAGTCATTAACTCTACATAATCACATGCTGCCTTGCTTTAATAGCTGAAAACTTAATTAGGGGGTGGTTTGCTAAACCATATTAATCTTTCTTTTAAAACAGGGTTACCAGCACTTCATTTCCCCCTTAAGACAAGTACATCACTAACAAATATCACTTATTCTTTAATGAAATTTAAGAAAATATTTAAGAAACACCGCCAGCTATATATGGGAGGAAGTTATCCTTTTCAGCAACCACAACACTCTGTTCTTTACACTGTGTTACCTACCTCATCAAAGTCATCACCAAATCCAACCCGCTGAGAAAAGGCTTCTGAGATTTCTTGGGCAATATCCTGCTGCTCTGTGATCTCTTGCATCAAATCATCTATTTTGTTCAGATCCCTGGGAGATAATATACTATTGAAATCTTTTAGAAGTTTACTTTAAAATTATGAGTTTAGATATAATCCCATATGAAAAATGAGTCAATTTAATGTAAACTCTTAGTTATTTCAGTAGGATAACAAAATTTTCTGGTGATAAGATTTATCAACTTTAAAAATAACTTGCATTTCGGGTGCCTGGGTGGTTCAGTTGGGTTAAGCAACTGCCTTCAGCTCAGGTCATGATCCTGGAGTCCCAGGATCCAAGTCCCACATCGGGCTCCCTGCTCAGCAGGGAGTCTGCTTCTCCCTCTGACCTTCCCCCCTCATGCTCTCTCTCTCTCAAATAAATAAGTCTTTAAAAAAAATAAAAATAACTTGCATTTCAAGAAAATTAATAATCCTATATTTGCACATGTATTTTAAATATCTGATAAATAGCCATTACATTTAGGAGTCAATAGAGACTAAAACTAACAATATTTGTAGGTGTATTTTGAAATTTTGACTGGTAGGTAGGGCATATGTAGAATTTAATAATATATGCTGCTGTGTATCAAGTCAGCAGGAAATGGTGCCATGGACCACCAAGGATCACCATGACCAAGATAAGCTGTGGCAACATTGAACAGTCACTGACAGCAGCCTTTTAGAGAAGCTGGACTCTGGAACCAGAGATTTTTCTAGAATGCCTCATGGCTCTGAGATCCTGACTCCCTGAGGGCTTTCCCATAGCTGCTGATGCCAGAGGGAGAACACTAATGAGAACAGGGTGAGGCCTAGGAAGTTTCTAGCACCTGAGCGCCAACCCCCACCCCGGCCAGCCCCCTGGACCCTAACCACCAGCCTAAGCTGTCAGGGTCTGAAGGCCAGGATCTGGACTGCTTCTCTACCACCCTGTCTCTGAATCATTCCTCCAGCTCTGAAACTTGGCCAAACTGACGGAATACCAGAGAAGTGACAACTTCCCTTATTATTAAGCAACCTAAACACTGAAACTGTGACTCCCAGTGGAATACTTTGCAAGTTTCCCAGACTCTATATATGGGAAAAGCCAAGAAGTTTTACATAAAAAGTTTTCTTTTAGCATCCTCCTATCATCCCTTATTTCCAATTATTATAACTACATTTATAACAAATACACAAGGAACTTATTTATGACAAGGAATAAAGTCTGGGCCTGAGATTGAATTTTTCTCAAAAGGCATACAGTGGAATGGGGCTGCTCAACTACCTGGGGTGAAAGGCTGTGATTCTGTGATGCAGTTAGCACCCCGCTTATAGCAGTGAGAGAGGATTTTGACTCTGATAATGACTCTAATGATCTTTCTGAAGCTGTCAAAATGACATCTGATTGTCAATGAATTATCAAGGCAAGAAAAAGTCAGCAAAGATGTCTTCACTGGCCCCAGCCTCCCACTTTCCCACTTTTCCCATCCACGGACCCTTGTCTATATCCCTCAGGCACTCATTGTTCTTGTGCATCTTTGACCCAGATGTCACTCTCATATCCAATCTCAGGAAAGGATCAGGTCCCAGGCATAGATTTCCTAGTGTAGATGTAAAGCAAATTATCACCAGCCCCACTACCACTATGAATATTGACACTGAGGGCTTACTCTGTGTCAGAAACTATGCTAGGTGTATTGTATCTAGTATCTCACTGACTTTCACAATGACTACACAAGGTAAGTACTATTATTATCTCCAATTTACAGCTAAGGAAATTGAATCAGGGAAAGGCAAAGTAATTTGCTCAAGGACAGCTGGTAATGAAACTGGAATTATAACTCAGAAAATCTGACCTCAAATCCATCTCATTGCTATTATTCTAGGTCAGTGTTTCCCAAACACCTGTTAGTATCAGAATCACCTGGGGAACTTGGTGATTAAAAACAAAAAGGCCCAATCCCTACCTTTCTTCAAGGAGCCTGGGCATCTGTGTTTTCTTTTGTAGTTTTCCAGGTTTGATAACCAAAGTTTGACAACCATTATTTGATAATTCTAACACTCTCGCACATGTTGACATTTAGGCCTTTTTAAAAATATAGTGTGATTCATGGAACACTACATCAAAAACTAATGATGTAATGTATGGTGATTAACACAACAATAAAAAAAATTTAAAAAAAATATATAGTGTGATGGGCACCCGGGTAGCTCAGTTGGTTAAGCATCTGACTTCAGCTTAGGTCGTGATCTCGAGTCTTGGGATTGAGCCCTGCATTGGGCTCCCTGCTCAGTGAGGAGTCTGCCTGTCTCTCTCCCTCTGCCCCTTCCCCTGCTCATGCTCTCTCTCTTTCTGTCTGAAATAAATAAATAAAATCTTTAAAAAAATTTTTAGGGTGCCTGGATGGCTCAGTGGTTAAGCGACTGCCTTCGGCTCAAGTCATGATCCTGGAGTTCTGGGATCGAGGCCCACATCAGGCTCCCTGCCCAGCGGGGAGTCTGCTTCTCCCTCTGACCCTCCCCCCTCTCATGCTCTCTCTCTCGATCTCTCACTCTCATTCTCTCTCTTGCTCTCAAATAAAATCTTTAAAAAAAATTTTTTTAAAGCCTATAGCATGAAAGTGGTGGAGACAGGTGGAGTATCAGACACTATTGAGACAACTGGGAAACATAAGGGCAAAATGAATGTCTTCATTTTCTCATGGTCTTTTTTTTTTCCTAGTCTAACTTCTAATCTTTCTTTGATGGGGCATTCCATTCCAACATGTCAAAAAACATCAAATGAGTAACTCCATTCCTGCCAAAATCATCATATAGCTCCAAAGGCTCTTCTCAACATTGAGGGAATTTATGACTTGGAGGGAGACCAAAGTCAAAGTCACTCACATGTTTTCATGAACCGCTTTCATCACTTTTGACGCAAAGCCCATGTTTCTTAACACCTCAGTGTTGGTGTGTGAATTTTCCAGGGCTTCTCTCTGGAACTCAATCGTGGAAAGTGTGCCATCAATCTGAGTGAGCTGCTTCTCAAACCTCTTCTTTCTCTTTAGTGCCTGCAATGCAGCTAAATAAGGGAGAAGCCACATTTATAAGGAGAAAGCCCAAGCCACTTACTCAAGAGACATTTGCTCAACACCAACCATAGACTCAGCATTCTTGATCCCTACAGACACCGAGGATGCCAAATACAGCTGACAAACTACACTAACATTTGTCCTTTCAATCACCTGCACCAACTACCACTCCCTCAAACATTTTGCTATTCTTTTCTTCCAAAGATCTGGCAAGAGGATGAAAGTGTCAGTTTTCATATTCCATTAAAATATATCTCAGAAGTATTTCTGTCAGTATAGGATTTTAGAAAATGAATAGACAAAAATATGAGTAAAAATCATGCAGTAGAAAAATAAAACTTTAGAGGAAGAAAAAAATCATAGTAACTGTCTATTCTAGCCCAATTTCTTTATTTCAGAGACAAGCTAAGTTATGTGACTTTCTTGAAGGTAGACAGTGACTGGCAGCTGGAACCAAACCTAGGATGATGAGGTTCATGTCTTGGTCTAAAATGATTATGAGATGGTCAGCAAGTTTACATCTAACCATGAGCATCCATAAAATCAACACTGTTAGAGTCATACTCAAGGATTAGATGGCATGCTGGTAATAGAAAAGAGAGTTGCTTTCAGCGAAATATCCAAATACCCTCCTGTTTAGCTCTTTACCTGCTTCATTTGAAAATCACAAAACTGAGTCTTTTTGACTCTGGCACTCCCGCCAAAAAAGACCTTAAAATAGGAGTTTTGATAGGGTATTTAAGGAGAGTGCAGGAAAACAGCAGCAGAAGAATGTTAATATAAACATAATTAAATGGAATTGGCAAAAGAACTCCAAATAGCTTTAAGGTTTCAGAGTGAAGCACGTAAGTTACTGCAACAGAGATCTGAGAGAAGGCTCTCTTTGAACTCTGTTTTGATCGATTTATTCTTATAATTCCAAGAGATTTGGTTTACTTATTCTAATGCTTTTTGTTTGGTGCACAAAGACTCATAGCCATTACAGTTTCTTGTCAGATTTTACTGGCATCAATATGAAATATTACTCTACGTCCCATTTAATCCTCTTTGCCTTAAATTCCATTTTGTTTTATATTAATGTTTTGGCTTTTTGTTACAATTTGCCTATAATAATTATGGGGACCTCTATTTCAAAATTGTTTTCCATTTGCTCTATTGCACCTATTACAGATAGCATAGACTTGAATATGTAGTTTGTGTGACTATTTTCAACCCATTCAGATAGTCTCTATCTTTTAATGTAAGATTTTAACTCATGTTTATTTATTGTGATAACTGATACGTTACCTAATATCGTCTTTTTATTATCATCTTTTTGTGTTTTCTGTTGTATTTTTTGTTTACTTCTGCTGTCTTATCTTTATATATATTGATCAAATTTGTTCATTTTCCCCCCTTTAATTTGTTGGACAGTTATATATACTAAATTTATTCTCCTGGGAATACTCTTATATTTTAAAAAGACACATACAATTGAGTTTTCTATCCACGTTGAAAATTAATCAGTATTGATAATTTACTGTTCCCAAATAAGATTCCTTTCTCACCCCAGACCTTCCAATGTTTGACTGAAATAACTGCAATTTTATTAGTTCTAGATGATTACTAGCTGTTTTCACTATCCTTTCAACTTTTAAGGAAACTTTTCTTAACAATTGCATTAAGTTCGACAGATTTTCTTACTAATGATTCTTGTATCCTACATCATCCTTTCATGAATATTTTTACTTCGCTGGAATAAATATTAAAGTGGGTTTTTTTTTTTCCAGAAAAGGTGCATAGATATAAGTTCTCTAAATACCTATAGGTCCAAAGATGTCATCTTGTTTCAAACTTGAATAATAGTTTGGAATTGTTTTTACAGAACTCTAGGTTTAAAATATTCCAAAAATTTTAACTGTTCTATTGTCATTGGGTAATCAATATTCCAAAGTTTGATAATAATATTATTTTTATCCCTTTGTAGAAAATTTGTTAGCCTATTTCCTCTTTGGAAATGTTTAAGATTTTCTTTTTTACCTTAGAGTTATGAAATTTCACCAGCATAGGGCTAAGTGTGTGCCTTTTATTTTTTGCTTCTCCCAACTAAATATTCGGTGAGTTGTTTTTTTTTTTTTAATTCTGAAAAATTAAGTCTTCCTTCAGCTTGGGGAAACTGTATTCTTTAATGTGTTTTATTACTTCTTCCCCCTCCATTATTTCTCACTATTTTCTTCTTATTTTTTTCTTAAGATTTTATTTATTTGAGAAAGAGGGAGAGAGAGAAAGAGAACACAAGAGAACATGAGCAGGGGAAGAGGGAGAGGGAGAAGCAGGCTCCCCGCAGAGCCTGAACCAAACCTAGATGCTTAACAGACTGAGCCACCCAGGTGCCCCTGCCTACTTTCTTCTGAAATCCCTATTTATTTTTGTTATTTTTTTTTTGAAATCCTTATATGATGGATGTTGGATTCCTTGGCTCTATCCTCCAATCTAATAATTTTTTGTTCTATGTTCTGGGATAATTCCTTAACTTTATATTCTGAATTACTAATTAGTCTTCAACTACATTTATTCTACTTTTTTACCCTCACTTATTTTTAATTATGTTTTTCAATTTGTAAGACCTTTTTCTTCTAGTGGCTCATTTTTATGGCAGCCCATTCTTGTCTTATAATTCAATAGCCTCTTGAATCTCCCTGAAGGTACCAACACAAGTTTTGTCTCTAACATTTTTTATTTCCTACATTATCTCTCTTCTCTTGGGTTTGGTTGTTTGCTTTGCTTATCTTAACCCTTTCTTGCAATTACCTTTCATCAAAATTCTTTTGAGTCTGTGTTAAAAGCTTTCATTCATAAATGAAAGACTAGAATAGTTAGTGTAAGTAGCTGGGCTTCTTGCAGTTACATAAGTGTGTTTTCCCATGAGGTCTTGAAAGGCAAGGTTGCCCGGAAGCTCTGTAGAAGAAGTGGGTGTGGTATTCCAAAGGAGGGAGCAAGCAGATGGACTTGACAAAGAAAGGCTTTTTTTTTAGGTGTGGAACATTGTTCTCTATCTCCCTGGTGAGTGGTAACTATCTTCCCATCTCTCCCTGCCCACTGTGGAAGTCCAGGGTTATCAGGTTCTGCTTGGCTTCCCTCTCCAGGTGCAAAAATCACAATTGAAGTCCCTGCTAAATAGCACTGACACTTATTTAGAAAACAGTTTTTATTTGTTTAACCTGTCCTTTAGGAAAGAACTAAAACAATTTTTATTTTATTTTTTTTTAAAGATTTTATTTATTTATTTGAGAGAGAGAGAATGAGAGACAGAGAGCACGAGAGGGAAGAGGGTCAGAGGGAGAAGCAGACTCCCCGCTGAGCAGGGAGCCCGATGCGGGACTCGATCCTGGGACTCCAGGATCATGACCTGAGCCGAAGGCAGTCGCTTAACCAACTGAGCCACCCAGGAACCCCTAAAACAATTTTTAAAAAATTATCTGCGTAAAGGCCTTTCTATGATATCACACAATATCCCCTGTAGAGAGGCTCATCACATTAATGACCAGAGCTGTGCAAGGGCTTTCCCCCCGACATGGGAAGAATAGTCAGTTGACCCCCCCATGCTAACACCCTACCTGTGGATCCATATCTACTGCTGCATTTATCACACTGTATTATAATTATTTGTAAAACCTATTGTACCCCATCTCTACTACACCAGTTATAAGCCCTTTGAAGAAAAATGTAGTATCCTATTCTATTTCCCCAGTACCTGGCCCAGGTCCTGGCACACAGCCAATAAAATACATAACAAAAATTAACATTGAGTATTTGTGATATGCCAAACTAGTGCTAAGTACTTTATGTGAACTGTCATTAACTCTCACAAAAACTCCAAGAGTAGATGCTATTATTGGTCTACTTTCCAGAAGATGAAATGAATGAATATTAAATAAATAAATCTGATAATTTTGTAAAAATAGAAATGACAGCATGGTAGGGGCGCCTGGGTGGCTCAGATGGTTAAGCGTCTACCTTCAGCTCAGGTCATGATCCCAGGGCCTGGGATCGAGCCCCGCATTGGGCTCTCTGCTTGGCGGGGAACCTGCTTCTCCCTCTCCCTCTACTGTTCCCCCTGCTTGTGCTCTCTCTCTCTCTCTCTATCAAATAAATAAATAAAATCTAAAAAAAGAAAGAAATGACAGCATGGTATAATAGAAAAAGTATGGCCTTCAAGGCCAGAGTGTGACTTCTGTCAACAGGAAGAAGCAGGAACTCTAGCAACAAGGCAAGCATTAAACCTGATCTACCGGAAGCAACCCCGTAGGCTCGGGTCCATGGTCACCCTGCCCCATCTCCCACAGCTCAAAAGAAGCAAGAAATCTGGATTTGCATGCAAAGTCCTCCAAATTTAAAATCTGACTTCCATGTTTCAAATCACCTTGGGTGAGCAAACCCAGTGATTTCTGCAGAGCTGGATCTGGCCCCAGGACACCGGACACCTCCTGTGACTTCTGCCTGGCACAGGATGCTTCTCCCAAACACAAAGACAAGAGCCGTATGTTCCAAAGAACCAAGAAATATACGTGAAGAGTCTCCTCGTGAGCTGGTTCTCACATGAAATGATGATACCTCAGGCCCACCAGGAGTTAGACGGGCTTTGATTTTGTTTTCTAATACACAATTTGGGAAAAGAAAACAGCTGCCTATTTTCAAAGACAAGGAAAAAATATTGCAAATTTAGCAGTGCTCCTGATTTGGCAAAGAAGGACGTTTTCAGAGCCATGTAATTTAACCTGTGTAGGAGGTGCAATTCAATGTTCAAACTCCTGTATGTGCTTTTAAGCAGCGGGTGAGACCTGGACAGCATTCTTTCTAAAACAAAGGAATCTACTGTATTCTTTTGTGGTGGAGAAACAGCCAGGGGTTTTGTCACTTCGCTTCACAGTGACGTTCCTTCAGCAATGGAATCGCAGAACAATGCCCTGTACGGACTGCTGTTAAGGATACATGAAGAGTCCTTACTACTGCCCAGTGAGCATGGCGGCTGAAACTTAAGAATTACTCACTTGAACCAAAATTCCACCAGCCTTAGGTCACTTTACTCCACTACTACATGGCCAGAGGAGGAAGGCTTTCAGTCACCTATGAAAAATGACTAGAAATGGCAGAAAAAAGTTAGTTTCATTGTTCATGTAATATATAGGGCATCTTGGTTTTAAAGGTCAGTCTGTTCTTCACTCCTTGACAGCATATACATGTGTGCATTGTTAATCCATTAGTTGGCAAAAAAAGAAGAACCTTTTAGAAACCATCATCTCTAGTGACGATGGACAAACCCATGTGTGAAATATGAAACTGCATTATGACAGCTCTTCTCTCTACCAGGAATGGATGATCTTTAGAGAAGTCCTAAAAGATGGGGCCTAGAAGAAAAATCCCAGAGAGTGCTTGAGAGACATATGTCACACATAATTGGTCACCTCGTCTTCTGCTTTTAACTGCAAAGTGTCATAATCATGTCGTTTTATTTGAGACCCTTTAAGGTGAGCCCTGTTCTTACTCACATACAAATTACTTCATTAATTAAAGAATACCTTCTATTTATGGCACCTTGCTTTAGTTCTTGAAAAACACAATCTGAATAAGCATCATTCATGGTAAGCATTCTACAAATGGAATGAAAACAAAGTGTCTCTGTTCAAAGTCACAGGCTAGATTGAAAACAGCTGGGAGAATACTAGAAAATTGTAAGGTTCATTTGGCCCAGACCACCCCATCATGAATTTCCCTGGCCTTCTTCAGTTTAAGAAAATATTCTCATCCATTCATGTCAGCCAGCCCAGGAATATATACTGAAGATCTACCATGCGGCCAGTACTATGTTAGGTACTGCAGGGACAAAGAAATAAGGCTATAATCTCAGAGGGTCAAATACAAAGTGGGTGTTCAACCACTTACTCATCATTGAAGAAGCATTTAGTAAGCATCCATTATCTTCCAGAAACTGTGACTGCAGATAGTAACGTGTGTAAGTTACATCTCAGTAGCTGAGGAGACACAGAGGGAGAATAAAAGGGGCCATGTAGAAGGTAGGTGGGTGCACAGAGGGAATGGACAAGCTCTCTCTGGAGGGTAAGGGAAGGTGCCACAGAGGAGGCAAAATGGATGAAGCCTGGGTGATGGTCTACACGTAGATGCAAACAGCAAACATGACGCTCAGGAAGGAGCACAAATGATAAAAGGTGTCATAGGATGGATTCCTCCTGGATATAGGATATAGAAGAAGCCAGAAACCTTAAACCCCAAAATAGAGCAATTCACACCAGCTTGCCACACTGACTGGATCTTATAAGTAACCTCCATATTTTCAGAGGTCTCACCAATATTAAATGTCATAAAAAGGGTAAAGAGCAAGCTAAAAGACTAGAACACAGCAGTGATGTGGCGTATTATACAGTGGCACAGCAGAGGCCTGAGAAAACAGTAGAAAGGAAGGAGATTGGAGAAAGTAAATAAGAGATATTTTGAGGAAAAGGACATTAGGAAGCGGAATAGTGCTGTAAGCAAGCCAGTAATGTTGGACTGAAATCTGTAGAAAAAAAGAGAAATGGTGATTGATTAATATTCTAAAGTATAAAAGATTAGAAAGAGGATAATTAGCACCCTCTCCCATCTCCAGAAAGATAGGAAAGGACAAAGGAAGTTAAATGACTTTCCAACAGAAATGACACAATTCTTTTTTCTAAAAAGCTCACAGCTACTTTTGGAGATGAAGCAGTTCTTACCACCAGGATGTTGCACAAGAGATTATTAAATCTGAGAGTGAAAAGTCATGACCAAAAAGTGCTATCAGCCTTGAGTTGTCAAAAAAGGAGGAATGCTTGCATAAGACTCATTTTATATATCCACTGGAATTCTTATTTCTTATAATTAATTGCTTCTAAGGTCGATTGCCAGGCAAGTTGAATTAACCTGCTATTGGAACAACATACCAATGTAGTAATTAAAATATACTTGATATTCTTTGTAAAAACCCAATTAAATGTTTGACCATGCAGAATATATAACTGACTCAATGGATGAGTTTTTTTACTGGCTACTGGTATTATTAGTAATCTCACACATTGGTAACCTCCAGGGCCTGCTACTGCCTAAAATGTAGGGAAAATAGTATGAGTATGAAACTAGCGAATGTTAAATAGAAAAAGTCCAAAATAGCAATTATGCTTAATTCTAGAGGGTAGACATATGCACCTATAAATGTAATTCTATATTGTGTGGGTACATATATACATGTGTATATGTACCTGTGTGTATTTATATGTGTGTATATGTGTGTATGAATATGCACATATGTATGAATGCGTATATACATATGTACGTGTAACAGAGTTCTATTTTCTACTTATAGGAAGTATTCCTTGTTCATATGATGCACCAATATCTCCTACTACTGTATCCGTGGCTTACAGGTGCTCCTGAGAACCAACAAACTATATCCCTACAGCGCCCTTCAACTCTCACCGCCTATGATTCTATGATTATTGCCTTGAGATCCTATGATCAACAAATCATTAAAAATATATAGCTCCTACCCTCAAGATCACTATTCCTATTTGAAATTCTTTAAGAATAGGTTTACCTTGCAATGGGTGATGAACTACATTATTCTTTAACTTTGCAAGTTTAAGTGGCTGAACAATACTCAACAAATGAAGGTAGTTTATATAAATAAAATTTTTCAAACTGCTCACAAAAAGATAAACCAAAGGCTCTTATATATGTGATCTTTAAAATATGTATAAACTGGTTTAATATAATTATAATATCTTTTCTTGCTGTAGTTAACAGAGTATAAGTTTTGAGTTAGGATAATATCTTTGTTCAAACTCCAAGGTTATATTGACTTTCACTTACACGTACTAAGTATATGGCAAGAATCGGTCATGGAATTTGCACTGCTCACTGAGAAAGGCCTATTCAACAATGTTTTTACTGCTAAAGCAAATAAGACACACCCATTATGGATATGTAGCATATAACACTATATGAAAGAACCAAAAAGATTCACCAGAAATTCATATTTAGAGAATAAAATGTCAAAAGTGTTTGTCGAATATTTGGTTGCAGGATTTTATTCCTCTAAATTTATATGTGAGCCAAATGTAAAAGTATACCTTTTATTTCATTTAACCTGGATGGTTGACATTAAATTTTAATTTTCAAATATTTTAACTTCTACTGCAAATATCCCCAACTCTTAACAGAGGATAATCATCTTCTCCTTTCCTGTCATTTTTATACCACCATTCTTGTTTCCTTGCTTTTGGGGGGTGGTTTTGTTTTGAGGGTAGTAATCACAGCATTGGCATTTAAGTTACTAGGTCACTAGATTGAGGGAGAGTTGATAGAGGCTGCCCGGAGCAGGTGACAGTGGGGCTTTAGCGAGACCCCATCCTCTCACTGGAAATACCCACAAGTTAGAGACACCTGGGAGAAGGGCTTAGCAATGGGCTCAAAGATTCATTGGTTTGGGTTTAGGAGCTCTCACTGCTTAGTCCAAAGCATAAACTTTGGACTAAGTCCTAAATATTTCCAATAAGCAATTCCCTATTAGAACCATTTGTTTGAGGTAAGAAATCAAGATCTCTGGTATAGAAAAGTCAGTTATTCAGGAAATAGATTACTATTTGCTTTATATTTATTCCAGACTCTTGCTTTTTTGTTCCTTCTCCTTCTGCACACTTTTAAGCCAATTGTGTGTTTTTTGAACTTCTATCAAACAATAGTCAAAAGAAAATAGGAGAAACTAAAATTACCAGTTTGTACTAAAAGTTCTGGTTATAGTTTACTAAGACAAAAGATTGAGAATGGAGTTTTAAAAAATAAATCCTCGATATTACCTTTATACTTTAAGTACCTGTGATAATTTTGTTCCTTAAAAGTACAAATAGAGGGGCACCTGACTCAGTCGGTTGAGCATTGGACTCTTGATTTTGGCTCAGGTCATGATCTCTGGGTCATGGGATGGAGCCTGTGTCAGGCTCTGTGCTCAGTGGGGAATCTGTTTGAGATTCTCTCCCTCTGCCCCTCCCCCTGCTGTGTGCTCTCTCTCTCTTTCTTAAAAAAAAAAAAAATCTTAAAAAAAAAGTACAAATAGATTCACATGTACTTAAACATATTACAAAAAATGAATCCCAAAATAAGTCACTCTCGCCTTTTCCAAACCTGATTGCCAAGCAAAGCACTGAAAACTTAAAAAATTCAGTATTAGACCTTGCCTTATGTCTCATTAATTAGACTATCATGCATTTGTCCCATTTTCTTGAAAATGAAATCTGATCTGAAATTAGTAGTTCTAAGTACTGAGAAACACACAAGTAATTCTAAGTACATCTGAGGGCAAGCTTACAATGATCTCCTGCTATGGTTTCTCAAAATGTATAAATCATATGACTTTGGCATAATCATGGTGTTAATAATAAATTTTCTACCTTGTTGTGGGTAATTCAATTAACTGCAAAATAACATATATCAAGGAAAATTGTATTCTTTGTATAATGTAAGTATTTTGTGAAAAGCTCTATTATCCAGCTTTGTGAAACTTAAATGAAGAACAATAATATTGACTACTCCAGAATATATAATGCTGCTCCAAATTCATGAAGAGGAAAAAAAAAACAACAACAAAACTTGATGTAGTTACATAACACAAGAAACAGTACCAATTACCCTTCTAAAAGTAGCTACAACAACACATCAGCAAACTGTCAAAATCTGTGCCACAGATACTTGAAAGAACGCTTCTAGAACAGAAACACCCTACACTCTAGTTTCTGAGAAATTAGAAAAGAAGACAATGATAACTAGAAGCCAATATAAGCTCACAAAGATGAAAAATATCAAACTAATCTCATCGGCCTGTTTTCTTTGGATTACTAGATGCTGACTCAAGGAAAAAACCATAGACCACCTGCTAGCCTTCTAACATTATGCACATTGAAATCAACCAGAAAGGCTTGAGTATCACAATCCTGAACTTATCCCAGATTTCTCAAAATAAAATCTCCTGGCGTGGCATTTTAAAAAGCTCTCCAGGTGAATCTGGTGAAGCTAATATACTCTCAGTTCATAAATCAGCATTTGTGAAGCAGAGGTGTGTGAATATAGTTTGGTTTTAGGAATATAATCCACAAGGTATACTGAAGCATTATAAGGGAAAAGAGAAAAAGTTGGAGAAATAAGATGATACTAGCTAGAAATGTAGATCAGGTATCTTCATAGCTAGATGAATAACTTAACTCACTGAGTGCTGATCTATCAAATTGGTAATCATGCCTTACTTGAATCCTAGATAAAATGTTACTATAATGTAGAGGTTATCCTGGAATGAAGTCCCTAGAAGCATACCATGAGGGTCTGTCCTTGGGTTCTGTCTTATTCAATATATTTTAACAAAGACCTTGACAGGAAAAAAAAAAAAAAGCTGTTGATCCAATTTGTGACTGGTTCAACAAAAAGAAATAGCTCATACATAAGACAGTAAAATTAGAATTTTAAGACTTAACTGAAAATAAGGAGATATTTAACAGAAATAAATGTAAAATACTGAATGCAAGCTTAACATATTGATTTAAATGGGGAGAGGGTAAATCCGGCTGGGATTTTTCACTCTTTCCAAATCCACTGGGGAAAAGCAACTGATCCTCATCTGAAAAAGCACAGGCAAACTGAGGCTGTATTAACAGAGCAAAAGAGATAAGAAGCCCAGGACATTCTGCTGGTGGTATCTAAGTGGATGCATGAGGATGTAAGTCTACTAGGATCCCTGCCAGGGCTCAGAGGGGGAAGGGAGGTAGTAGGAAAGTGAGAAGTTTTAATACTACAGATTAAGTGAATAGACTCCCAGGGCCCATTCAGATATTTTAGGTTTCCCCACCATGGGGTAAAAACCCCATGGGAGTTCCTGAGGTTGGGGGAAAGAAACTGGGGGTGAAAACTGAGGAAGTGTCACATTTCCATCGATCTATGTTTTCCAGAAGAGGGAAGAGCAGTTGACTGGAGAATAAGACCTGACTCGCATATGGGTTCTTAATGCCCCAGGAATAAAACTTTCTTTTCGGGATGCCTGGGAGGCTCAGTCAGTAAAGCAGTTACCTTCGGCTCAGGTCATGATCCCAGGATCCTGGGATTGAGTCCCACATCGGCCTCCTTGCAGGGAGCCTGCTTCTCTCTCTGCCTGCCGCTCCCCCTGCTTGTGCCCTTTCTCTCTGACAAATAAATAAAATCTTTAACAACAAAAAAACTCTTTCTTTTCTCTGGCCCCAGAATACACGGAGTATGGTACAAAAGAATCAGATAATCAGGGGCACCTGGGTGCCTCAGTTTGTTAAGCGTTTGCCTTTGGATCAGGTCATGATCCCAGAGTCCCTGGATCCAGACCCATGTCAGGCTCCCTGCTCGGCGGGCAGTCTGCTTCTCCCTCTCCCTTTGCCCCTCCCCCCTGCTCGTGCTCACGTGCTCTCTCTCGCGCGCTCTCTCTCTCTCACACACACACATTCTCTCTCTCTTTCTCAAATAAATAAATAAAATCTTTTAAAAAATCAGATAATCAGAGGCAAGCAAACACTCTAAGATGATGCTTGGTTGTAATTTGAATACTGGAGAACTCTGAGACTCTTCAAAAGGACTACGGAGTCACAGTACCACGTGAACTTCCCTCAAGAAAACTAATTCAGGCTGGCTAATGAGGATGTCAGAAGCTTCAGAAATGTGTCTTCAGCAGTAAACAGAAGGGAGGTGGGTAGATATTTCTCATCTGGGTCCCTGAGAAATGGAGGAGGAAGGAAGCAACACCAAGCACGGTGAGGGAAGAAAACAGTAGAGGGTTGATGTTTCCAGGTTAGCAGCTCACCGAATACTAAATGCCTCCTCAGTTCCCAAGCTTTAGTGGGCATCAGAATCACAGTGTTATCTGTTCAAAGTTCAGATTTCTGGACCCTACACTCAACCTACTATGTTAGAACTTTGAGGGGGTCCTTGTGAGTGCACATTTTAACAAACACCCTCAAGGAATTCTGATGCAGGTGATCTGAGGGCCACATTTTGAGAAACTCTCTTAAGAAGGTCACCAGGTAAGTGATATCTCCCAAGGGAGCTTCCCTCCATCAGGGCCTTCTGCATTCTGCATCAGTCTCTTATTACCTGAGCCATGCGTGCTTTGCCCCGAGTACTTTGGCAACAAAGCTGATACCCAGCTGACACAGATGTGATTCTTTTTATACAGAAGTCCTTCTGATCCTGTGTCTGAGACTGAAGAATTCAACTCCATGATGACTATAATAAAAAGCAAACTTAAGAGCACAAGGAGGTTTGTACACTAGGTTAAAACAATGCGATCATGCTCACACCCCCAACTCCAAGGAAGACCAAGTCTGCATCATGACTCTGAAAACAAATTCAGACTTGCCAAAAAAATAAAAATAAAAATGGAAATAAAAGATCCCAGGCTTTGAAGTGAGCTGGCTTACTCAAATAAAAGCCTCTCTGCCTTAGGGTCTCATTCATCAGCTACCTGATGAAGAGTTGGAAGGGCCTCAGCTGCCAGGTTTCACCAGAATCATGTATAATGATACTGAGGAGGGTTGTGGCCAAATTCACTCCTTCCTAGTCTCAACCTTTCATCTCGCTCAGCCCACTTCCTACAGCCTGAGGCCTATGGGTAACCCAGACTGGATCCAGCCCCTCCATATAATTACATATTTGACATTCCTGCTCAGCCTAGGACAAGGTAAGGAACAGAGGCACCTAGGATGGAAATTTAAGAGGCCAATCACTCTCAGGGTCACACAGGTGTGTGCTAGGGGTCTCTCTCACCTCCCCCTAGACCGGGCCCTGGGAGGCAAACCTCAGCACAGTAAGGGGTAACTGAGAAGTGCCTGAGGGAGTTGAGGTCACAGAACAGGAGATACAGAGAAATGACTGCTGTCCTCAAATATGTGAAGGGTCTTCACATGACAGATGGAGTGCATTTATTCTATGTTATTCCAGAAGACAACAAAATTTAGACCACCAGTAAGTGGAACTTAGTAGGAAGCCAATTTCAGCTGAAAAAAAATTACTGTGATTACAATGGCTGCTAGTCCCTGGTTATCCCAGTGAAGTACACAAGTATCAGCACCATAGATGCCATGTGAAAAAAAGTCAGGAAGCATTTCAAGACGAAAGGACCATGTATTCCTAGCTTGTTAACATTACTATGGATTTAAGTTCCCCATCCTTAACCCTGGCCACAGGGAAGAATCGCCTGGGGGCATTTTTTTCTTTTTTAAGATTGATTGATTGAGAGAGAGAGTGTGTGAGTGAGCAGGGAGGAGCAGAGGGGGAGGGAGAGGGAGAAAGAATCTGAAGCCAACTCCACACTGAGCATGGAGCCCAAGAAAGGGCTGGATCCCACGACCCTAATATCTTGACCTGAATGGAAACCCAAGTCAGACGCTTAACTGAGTGAGCCACCCAGGCACTCCCTGGGGGCACTTTTTAAAAAAGACTGGTGCCTGGGTGCCTGAGTGGCTCAGTTGGTTAAGCGACTGCCTTCGGCTCAGGTCATGATCCTGGAGTCTCGGGATCAAGTCCCGCATCGGACTCCCTGCTCAGCAGGGAGTCTGCTTCTCCCTCTGACCCTCTCCCCTCTCATGCTCTCTATCTCTCATTCTCTCTCTCAAATAAATAAATAAATAATCTCTATAAAAAAAAAAAAAAGACTGGTGCCTGAGCCCCACCCCAGTCAATTATATCAGAATCTATGGGGTTGGGACCTGGGCATCAGGGTGACTTAATATACAGCCAGGATTGAAAACTGCTCTTGATGACAGTGCTCAAAAGAAAAAGATTAAGTGGTTTGCAAAAAGTTTGCTTTTCCACAAAGCAGATGACCAGTTATAAACAAAGGGTAATCTACGTAAACTGCATTTAAAGAATCTCTGAACTCCAATTTTTTTTTCTTTCTTCTTTTTCTAATATGGCTACTAGAAAATTTTTTTATTAGTTTCAAAGTAGAATGTAGTGATTCATCAGTTGCATATAATACCCCGTGCTCATTCCATCAAGTGCCTTCCTTAATGCCCATCACCCAGTCACCCCATCCCCCCACCTCCAAAATTGTTAACCAAATTATAAATCTCATTCCAAGTGTTAATCTTTTAGATCAACAGGGCCTTAAATATCATGCGTGTTGCAAAGCCAATTTGGTCGTGCACACTCAGGTTCTTTTTGGTAGATTACGGTAACTACCAAAGAAGTTTAAGGTAAGAATTAGCCATGCCTGCCCAACTTGGTATGAGATACAATAACAGCAAGTTTCAGACTAAATTCTGCATAAACAAACATACACTGGCAAGCAAAAACAGTTTGTTAGCTTGTCCCATTAGCTCAATGAAGTCCTGACTGGACATCCTTTCAGGAGCTCCAATACACCCCATATGAAAGGCTCATTGAAGGCAGCAACATTCCCTGATAGGGTGTTGAGCCCTGTGGGAGGTGCACTCTGTCAAAAATACACTTGAACCAAGAACTGGACATGGCACTGATCTAAGATCAAGCTTCAGGTACCCTTCCCTTCTAATGTTAGGTTAGTTATACACCTAGTAGATTTTTATCACCTGTTCTTACAATGGGAAGCAAGGAGGTGTCTCTAAACTATTTTAGTCAATCAACATATTTAGAATATCTGTAATTTCACCAATGAGATTTCATTTCTAACATTTATTATGCTAACTTAGAAGTTACTTGCTTTACCAATAAAACCCATTTTTGACATTCAGAATGCTGTCAAAACTTCTGCTGTAGAAAAATAGGTCACTGAAGAATTTGTAGTGGCCAGGACTGTGGCCCTTTCTGATACAATGCTACTTGACCATTCAACCTACTATTCTTGGCAGCATGCTAGCTGACCAACCATGTCTAGAAGTAAAACTTTAACTGCATATATATTATGTCACTCAGATTATAAATTACAGCCCTTATAGCACAATATACAGTCCTGTATAATATATAGCCTTGTATAACACAAGGCCCATTTTGTACTAACTATATTGGGCCTGATAACACTATGAATGTGAAAGAAAATATTTCTTGGTAGCTAGTGGAAAACAGAAACTATGTGTATATTGAAGTTATCTGATTTATTTGGAAAATGCTGATATTGACAGGGTTTCTAATACATGGGCCTGTAAATGAGTTCTTTCCATAGCTTAGAATACAGATGAACTCATGCTAAGTAGCCTCTTTCTACTCCCAGAACCACTGTAGAACCAGGCCTGGGCTAATAGCAGTGAAGTTCCCAAGGATAAAGGATAAAGAATAAGTGGCTTTTCTAACCTCAATTGGTTATTTGCACATGATACATGCATCTGTTACTTCTCTGATTTAAGGAAGTTAGATTGATGCTCTTAAATTAATGTTCTCTTTAATTTTGGGGGGTCTTAATAAAGCCAATTTGTAATATATACTTTAGTGCACTGCCAATTGGAGAACATTTCCGAAAAAAATCAGTAAAATGTATATTACCTTATATTTTTGTCTTCCAAAAGCAAATCTACATTTTCACCACTTCCTAGAAGCAGATGTTCAATTTTTAAGATTTTTTAAAAACCAGTATTTACTGTAGATAAAGCGATATACAGACCCGAAAGGATGACAGAGAGACATCCCTTGACAGACATTATGCAAATTTCAGAGTGCATATCAAACTGAAGAGGAAGAACAGAGAAGCAGAGCTGCCCATGACTTTTTAGCAGGCCATAATGGCATGGTATCTCTTTAGAAATTGCCATTAAATAGCTCCCCAAAACATTTTCAGACAGAAAGTAAAAATAGAAACCAGCATTTAACTGTAAAACAGGCTAGAATGTCGGAGCAGAGCAGCGTCAGAGAAAAATGAAACTTGGCCTTTTTATCGTTGGTGGTAAGTGGACACAAATGTATCAGGCACATTTTTTATGGGAAACAGCAGGGTTTTCAAGGTCAGCTCCAGAAGACGTTATTCCTTTCCTGCATTAAACAATGGCAGCGTCATTTAGGGCTAAGTAAATCTTCCCAGGGCTTTGTTATGACTAAAGAAGCCTGACTTGTGGATGCAAGTTCAGGGTTAGGTGGTGGGCAGAGTCCTGGACTGCAGCTTCTATTTGAGTCTGCCATTACAAAACCACTTTTTTTTTCTAGTGTTACAAGACCAAATCATTTCAACCTTTCCCTGGGTTTTTATACGTGTCACTGTGCTGTTACATCTATTCTCTATAAAGAGAGCAGTACACTGAAAAAACCAATTAACTCTGGAAAATAACAAAGGGTTCAAGGTGTGACAGGAGCACCAAGAATTCTTACTGGTTCAAAGTCCCTTGCGCAGTAAAAACCAATGATACGAAATATAATACTTAGGTCCCTGACTTTTTTTTTTTTTAATAATATCTCAACTGCAGAACAGCCAACTAAACTCGTCAATGGCTTGGGAGCAAGGCAAACCAGAACATACTAGAATATACTTCACTGGAGATTTCCAGGCACGTTAAAATGTGTGATTCAATACATATAAACACACAACAGAAAACTTGATATTTGAGGTCAGCGGGGCTGGACTAGGGTAAGTCAATACAGGAGTCAAATTTAAGGGGGAGGGGCAAAAAAGTCAGTAATCAAGATAAATAATATTTTAATGTTTTTAAAATTCAAAAATAATGCAACAGAATTCACGATGGACAAAATATCACATTTTTTAAAAAGAAAGTTAAGCAAAAACGTGCCTTGTAGAACGACATAAGAGCCAGAGGTAAAAAGAAAAAAAAACAATAATACCGATTCTGTCTTTATTTAAAATTTTGATATTTTGTTCATTATCGTTTTTTGAATTAATTCTGAGCTTTTTTGTTGTTCGGCCTCATTGGAACTCCCAAACATTTTGCCATCCAGTATTACGCCTTGTTCAGCTGACTCAAGTTTTGGCCCTGGGGGTCAATACCAGTTCCTAGAAAGGCTGTGGGAGTAAATCTGGCCACCTGGGGAACAGGTGCTGTGGGCCGGATTGTCCCCAAGGAAAGCGCTGGAGGCGAAGGGTGAGAGCTCACTCCTGCGGCCAGACCCCAAGCCTACCTCGCTTATTCTGCGTGCCGTGCTTCTTGGCCAGAGTGAGTTCCCTCTGGATTCGATTTTCCAGGTACTCTTGTTTCTTGCTCAGCATCTCCTCGGTCTCCCGAAGTCGGGCCAGGGCCTCCTGGGGGCTTGGAGCAGCTCGGCTTTTAGAAGAGCCTCCCCCTTTAAAGAACTTGCCCAACTTGCTCATGGCTGTGGATTTGAGGGGTGAGCGGTCCCGGGAGTGTCTCAGGAGCTCCCCGGGCCGCGTCGGGGTAGCAGGTAAGCGAGATCGTCCTCTGGTCTCGGCGCGGGGGGCGGGGGGCGGGTGGAGGCAGAACTAAAAGGCAGCGCTCCTGGGAATCAACAAGTCTTCGGGGGCAGGTGACACAGACTCCTGGGCATTTCCTGGCGGCCGGCTGGGCCCCGCCCCTCGGCGCGACTGGGGCGGGGAGGGCAGTGGAGTCGGAGGTGCCTGTCCCGGCCGGCGCCACCCGGCCCTCTGGGAGTTAAAGGAGAGCAGGGGGAAAGAAAGTTGAACAGATTGACAAGAGTGCAACTAAGTTGCCCCTTGATCCACACTGAGGACACACACAGGGTTGAAGGATTGACTAGTTGGCAAATGGCTCACAGAAAAGCGAACCAATTTCCTAGGGGTCTCCTCTGAGTCCTGAAAGTGTGCTTTACCGACCCAGATTAAATTAAACAAACAAACAAAACTTGATTCCACACATGTGTTTTTGCTTGCGAGTGTGTTCGTGTAGCTGTATATTATGTGTGAGGCAAGGGCTTCCAGGCCATTTATCTGACACTTTGAAGCAGGTCTGTGGGCAAGTGGTTTACTCTAGGAGCAACTGGTCTGACTGGGCTTGTCTCTGCAGATATAGACTCTGGGCAGATTGATGTGTGCCTGGCTGCCAGTTGGCATGGATCGATTCTAGATCATCCTCACATGGCTTGAAGTGGGTGAAAGATGGTATTCCTCTTTTCCTAATGTCAGGACTGAGTGTGATTGCTGCATTCAATTCTGTAATTAAGCATCTGAAGCTTTCAGTGTGGATGTTGGTGTATCAAAAACCTTTAATGAAATGCCCTTGTGTTTGTAAATATCTTCACAAAGACACCTAAGAACAAAAAGGAGAGAGCATCCTAGAAAAAAGAAACATTCTGTTCATGCTCACTGTCTCAGTCCTGTTTATTAGAGCTGCAAGCAAAGAGTTTGGTAAGATGAAAGGACAGCAGTAGATAATGATTATGGATGATGTAATACAACTGAAAACCTGTGCTGAGCATGCTACAAAGACATGGAATATGGAATTGAGCCTATGTTCTAGTTTTGAAGGGCTAGTATATACTCCCACATAATACACCCCTATTTGAGCAACATTACCCAACATCATCAGAACCTATTTGTGATGTTAGCCAGCCACTGATTGTTAAAGGGGAAAAAAGCATCCATTACTATAACAAAGACACCGTGATACCCACGATCAATAACCCAATTTTGTCTGCCATTATAGTAACACAGAAGCAGCAGGTTGATCCATTTTATCCAACATTGGTGTAGCCAGCATCAAATTTTGACAAAGAAATAGAACATTTTCACAGGAGGCTCACTGGTATAGATCTTACACACACAAACATGTGAACTTATCATTTCCCAATAACTCTAGCCAGCCACCTCTGATCATTTCCTGCCTGGCCTTCTAAAGCGCTTATGGTCTGTGACACATATGTTACTATAATCTCATATGTATCATAAAATATAGTATTGTATTTCATTATTATCTAAATATTTCATGAATCTGTCTCGCAACTTATTTTCCTGCTTAGCTTTTAAGTCCCATGAGAGTTCAGAAGGAGCACATATTTTGCTATGGTTCCCATTGCTGGTTAGTTAAACCACTCTTTATTAAAAGTATTCTATATATAAGGTACTAGAAAGGTAAGTATAATCTGCCTTCTAGGAGCTTACCTTCTAGAGAGTAGTAACAACTGCCATCTTTTGAGCACTTACTTTGTGGCAGGCACACTACATGCATCATTAATAACCCCTATATAAGCCACAAGAAATAGATATTGCTATTTCTATTCAACAGATAAGGAACCAAAGGCTCAACTGGTAACTTTGCTAAGCTCACACAGGCAGTTAGAGGGTAAGAGATCTTTCTATTTTAAGCTTATGGTCTTCTCATTATTTACATGATCTTCTTTCCCTCTATGTGGCTTGGTCCAGAGGAGAAACACATTAAGTACTTACTTAATTAAATAAAATGAGGGATGAAGAGGCTGGTATGATGCATTAACATTAAGGGATCCTCCAAGCATTACTGAATTCACTGAGGGGTATATTTGAAAAGAACTTCTCCAGTATAGCAAAACTTTCTTTTGTAGTTCACTAACAACTACTTCTTGTTGGGAGAACATTGAACAAGAGGAACAGAGGACTGAAAGTTATAATGAGGAGTTGCTTACTCATCCTTCCCTCCATGTTTTCATTTAACAGATATTTATTGAGCATTGAGCATCCTTTTGTTCCAGGCATTATGTTAGATGTTGGAAAGACTATTAAGAACAAGATAGAGGGGCACCTGGGTGGCTCATTCGGTTAAGCGGCTGCCTTCAGCTCAGGTCATGATCCCAGAATCCTGGGATTGAGTCCGGCATCAGGCTCCCTGCTAAGCAGGGAGTCTGCTTCTCCCTCTAACCCTCACCATGCTCTTGTGCTTTCTCTCTCAAATAAATAAATAAAATCTTTTTAAAGAAAAAGATATTTTATAGTTTAGGGGAGAAGATAAGAGTTAAGCAAATTATCTCACAAAAAGTAGACTTTATAAGCTAAAATTCTAATAAGTTCTAAGGAGAACTTAGACATACAGAGAACTGTAAGAACAAAAAGTAAAGAAAGCTGAGCTTGTCTTAGGGATCCACAAGAGCCAAACTGCGGAGTCATGATGTCCTTCAACAGACGAATGGATAAAGAAGATGTGGTCCATATATACAATGGAATATTACTCAGCCATCAGAAAGGATGAATACCTACCATTTGCATTGACATGGATGGAAATGGAGGGAATTATGCTAAGTGAAATAAGTCAAGCAGAGAAAGACAATTATCATATGGTTTCACTCATATGTGGAACATAAGCAATAGCACGGAGGACCATAAGGGAAGGGAGGGAAATCCAAAGGGGGAGAAATCAGAGAGGTAGACAAACCATGAGAGACTCTGGACTCTGTGAAACAAACTAAGGGTTACAGAAGGGAGGTGGGGTGGGAGGATGGGGTAACCAGGTGATGAGTATTAAGGAGGGCACGTGCTGTGACGAGCACTGAGTGTTACACGCAACTAATGAATTGTTAGTTCTAAACTAATGATGCACTATGTTTTGGCTAACTAAACATGATAAAATAAATTTTTTAAAAAGGTGGCCTGAAAAAGTGACATTTAAGCTGGAATTTGGATGATGAATAGAAGTTTCCTAGATGTAGAGAAGGAAAGTTGGTATTCCAGGATAAAGAATCATTCATCCATTCATTATTTTTCCTGAGTACATACTATATACCCAACACAATTCTAGATGCTAGAAATTCAGCAGTGAAAAAGAAAGACTAAAATCCATGTATTTTTTGGAGTCTACTTTTGAGTTAGGAGAAGACAGGCAATTAATTAATTAAGAAAGTAATAAAGCAGGCAGGGCTAAAGAACTAAAATTTTAGACAATATGTGCAAATATCTTGAATGTGAAATATTAGGATTTGAAAGAAGGCCAGGGTAGCTGGGGTTTGGAGACAGAAGAGGACAGTACTGTAAGACTGCCTTTAAAGGTAGGCAGAGTCCTGATCACATAGGGTCCACATGATGGACTAAGCATCATGTATTTTATCCAAAGAGCAAATGAAAATCAATCAGAAATTAAAACAAAGGATTTAGTCATTAATTTATAATTCAATAAAAAATCAGTTTTAACCAATTTAATGTGTAGAAATGCATGTGGTGTGCAAAGCAAGATACATTTAAACTAAAAATTATTCCCTTCCATTAATACATAACCTCAATAGGGAAAAGATAGTACTTGTAAGCAAGTAAACCATCCAAATATAGATTAGTGTTTAATCCAGCAATGGGATATAGAGAATAAATTTTTAAATCAATGATGTGGAAGCTGAAAATAACACATTTATCTTCATTCAATACTCATCCTACAACTGTGGTTTCATAAAGAGTTCTCAGCATCTAGTGTATTTTTCATTTTCTAATCTCAATTGATCTAAGTCAATAAGGAGGCTGCTGTTCAAATGAATGATCTTGTTCAGGATGATTTACCATGGTTAAGATGACAAAGGAAATTGGAAATTTATAGATCTGTTAAAAAGACCTAGATGTCAGGCTAATTGATACATTTTGGCCACTGCTTGAAATTACATCCATTTTTAGAATGCCAAATGAATTCTCTAAAGCAACAGAAGAAGAATTACCCTTTAAACAGACTGCAGAATCATCATCAAATAGTTATTTAAGCAGCTCAACAAGCATGTACACATTCTTTTCATCAGCAGTTCCTTCTGTTTCTTAGAACCAAATATTCATTGTATATAATAATCACAATAATGAGTACAAAAGTAGCCCTTGTGAAAAAATAAAAATTTTGCAAAAATAACTTTTATTGCCCTCATTCATAATGAAGATATATGGTGCCTGTGACTCAGTTTTGCCTGCATAGCTCCTTATCCATGTTTTCCCATATCTCTGCCTATCCCTGATCAGAAAGAAGTTACAGAATCTAAGAGTTACCAGATTTGGCTGTAGAATGTTTTCTATACCAACTGCTTAATGAATATAAAATGAGATGTAGCCCTCTTACCTCAGTATCACCCTTATTGCATAATCTACCCAAAGTTGATTCTTACGCCTTCCTTTACCTCCAGAATTTCCTTATACCTGAGTGCAATCACATGAGATTTTGTATCTCATCGAGGAACACACAAATTGTTTCTAATTCAGCTCCTTCCCTTCTCAAATAATGATGCCTTCCTTTTGCTCAGGCCAAAAGCCCTGGAGTCATCCTTCACACCTCTCTTTCTCTCACTCCATCTAATCCATCAGCAAGCCCCATGTGCTGTAACTCCTAGAGAAACCTGATCACTCCACCACCACTAACCCTGCTAATAACCTGCTCCCAGCCACTCTCATCTCTCAGCTAGATATCACAGACTTCTAACTGACCTCCCTGTGATGATCTTGACCTTACTGCTATTTCCCTATAAAGCAGCCAGAGTGAGCCTGGGTCAGACCTCCCCACCCCCAATTGACTTCCCATCTCACTTCAGTAAAAAGACAAGCCCTTCACAATTATCTTCAAGTCCCTATAGGGAGTGCTACTGTCACATCACTGTCACATCACCAGGACCTCCCTGCCCACATATCCAGCCATTCTACACCCCCCCAACCCCAACCCTGTCCACTCTGCTCCAGTCACACTGGCCTCCCCAGTCTGACTGGAATTCACCACGCACATTCTCACTGCAGAGCCTTTGCACGGCTCTTCTGCCTTGAAATCTGTCCCAGACACCCATGTTGTTCACTCCTTCATGTTCTGTAGGTCTTGATTTATGTCTCACCTTCTCGCTCCACCCTATTTAAAATTGCAGGCCTCTCCCCTCACCCTCCTACTCCTACAGAACTCTTACTCACTTTCCCAGCTTTATTTTTCTCATAGCACTTACCACCATCCATGATATGCTGTTTTGGTTTTGTTATTCTGTTTATTTTCCATGCCCCTCCCCATGAGAGCAGGGATCTTTGTTTTGTTTACCAGTGTATTCCCAGTTTCTAGAACAGATCTCGGCACATCAAAGGCTCTCTATCAATATTTGTTTAATAAGTGAATGAAGAAATACAACATAAGTGAGAAAATATTCAAATGGTGGTATAAAATATGAAAATATCGGGAAGCATATTCTCTAGATCCAGTAATCTGTGTTATCATTCTGATGCAGAAGAGAAACCTATATTTTGCTTTAAATCTCTGAGGCCAGTATGCAAAGGTTCTCACAAAATTTCTGGCCATATTAATTGGGGCAATGGAAAAAACTCTGGACAGATGTCGCACCTAGCACTTGAGAAGGAGGTAATCACTTTCTCATATTTTAAAAATGTACACTCTAGAAACTAATTCACATCTTAAAATATTTGATTCCTATTTATTGGTGAGAATTTCAAGGAGTAAAGTTAATAATAGCTGTTATTACACATCAAAAAATCTTTTTTTTAAAGATTTTAAAGATTATTTATTTATTTGAAAGAGAGAGAGAGCACGAGTGGGGGGAAGGGCAGAGGAAGAGGGAAAAGCAAACTCCCCACTAAGCGTGGAGCTGGGTTCGGGGGCTTGCTTCCAGGACCCTGAGATCATGACCTTAGCCGAAGGCGGACACTTAACTAATTGAGCCACCCAGGTGCCCCTACACATCAAAAAAAATCTTATAGTTAGCACCCTGCAGGCCAATGTAGAGGGGCTTTTCCCTTCCCCACTATCTCTGCCTGAGGGGTACAGGTGTTTAGTAAGAAATGATTCCTGGGGTGCCTGGGTGGTTCAGTGCCTGGGTGGTAGTCTGACTCTTGGTCTCAGCTCAGGTCTTGATCTCAGGGTTGTGAGTTCAAGCCCCATGTTGGGCTCCATGCTGGGCGTGGAGCCTATGGGAAAAAAATAAATAAATAAAAAATAAAGGGTAAAAAAAAAAAAGAAATGACTCCCCATCTGGGTCTGAGGGGGAAAGATGTTGATGTGCCAGTCTTGGAAGCCCAGACTTGTTTTGGGGGAAAAATAAAGCTTCATGAATGTAAAAAAACAAAGAAAACTTTACAGTTAATTAATGTGAATATCCAATTTGTGCCCAAACACAATTTAAGTCATCATTTCAAAATAATTTTATGTATGTTTATCAGGACAACTAAATTACCCCTCTAAAAAGTAATCACTTATGAAAATGTTACAAAGTTTCCTTCTGGAACAAACTGTTGCTAAAAAAGATGATGCTTTCCAAAACACACATGCACATTGGCTGCTATAATAATAGTGGTCATGGTAGTCTTGATGATGGGGGTGGTTTTCTTTGCTTCACATCTTTCCTCAATTCTGCTGATTAAGCCCTAAGCGTTAGCCCTTTTACATAATACTGTTTCTCATTCTTCACTATCTTTTTGCCTTCCTTTTTTTAAAAAAAAAAAAAAGATTTACCTATTTATTTGAGAGTAAGAGAGAGAGAACAAGTGAGCAGGGTGAAAAAACAGTTACAGATTTCAGGGATTAGAGTGTGGACAACTTTATGGGACCATTATTTTACCTACTCCAATATACGTTCTCATACTTCCCAGAATTGAAACATGGTAAGGCCTCAAAAAATGTCTACTGAATCAGTGAATGAACAAGTCAACATGGACATACAACCCCTCCAAAAGCATTTTATTTTATTTATTTTTTTATTTAAATTCAATTAGCCAACATCATTGCCTGAAACCTGTAACTGTTTCTTTATATATCAAAAAGGACTTTGCAGATGTGATTGAGTTAAGGCTCTTGAGATGGGGAGAGTAGCCTGAAATATCCAGGTGGGCCCAATGTAACCACAAGGCTTCTTAAGAGAGGAAGGCAGAAGGGTCAGAGCGAGAGGAGACTGATGGAAGTGGGGAAGCATGAAGGGCAGGAAGAGAGACATTCAAGGATGCCATTTTGTCCTCGAAGATAGAGGAAGGGATTGTTATGAGCCAAGGAACACAGGTAGTTTTTAGAAGCTGAAAAAGACAAGAAATTGGATCCTCCCTTTGAACTTTCATAAGGAACACAGCCGTGCCAACACACGGGTTTTATGACTTCTGACCTCCAGTAAGGTAAGGTAAAAAATTTAGTGTTTAAAGCTACTAAATTTGTGGTAATTTGTTACAGCAACAATAGGAAACCGGCGGGGGGCAGGGGGCAGGTCTTAAAAGCCTCTTTTGAGAGCTGAAAGATGAGGAGGAGATAACCAGGTAAATTGGGGAAAGGAGAAAGAATTCCAGACTAAGAGATTAGTTTATGAGGTTCACCAGGAAGATAGCTGGTAAATATAATCGATTAAGTCAGTGAGGAGATGAAGAGGGAGAGTAGTTTCTGATGCTGGAGACAAGGAGGCAGGAGGTGAATAATTTTTATAAGGAAATTCTATGAAATGGGAACAATAATATCTGAAAGTGTTAAGATTAAATGATCAATTTAAGTGCCTGGTACATAATAAAGTACTCAAAGAATTTTAGCTGTTATAACTGTTAAGGTTTGAACTTAGGATGTTCAAAGATTTAATGTAGAATATGGTATGCAAAATAAACTTATTCAGAGATATAAGAAATCTGCAGAAGACTGCATAAACATAGGGAGACAGAGTAACAAAGAGTGCTACAGTGAATATATAATCACAAAACCAGGCCCCTCTCCTCATGGAGCTTACAGCTTAGATGGGGAGACAAATGCTAATCAAATAATCATACAAATACAAAATCAAATCTGGGACAAATGCTTTGAAGGAGATACAGAATGTAGTAACAGCAGGATTTGTCCTAGTCAGGAGAACAAAGAATTTCCTAAGGAAAAGATACTTGAGGTAACCGCTAAAGGAAAAGTAGAAACAAACCAGCTCAAATGGGAAAGTGAAAGAGCATTCCAAATAGAAGGAACAGCACCTTTAGGGGTCTGAGGCTATGGTGAGCACAGACTATGGAGAGGCCTTTGAGCGATAATTAGAAAGGTAGGTTGGGCAAAAAATTTGAAAGACTTTAAATGCCAAGCAGAGATATTCTTCCCTAGACTTTGTGAGCTCCTTGAGGTCAGAGACCATGTCTTATTCAATTTTGTATCAAATCTAGGATAGGTTTGCTAAATTGAGTGCCGATTTTATTTGCTAGCTAATAGAATCCACTGAAGGTTTTTGTTTTTGTTTTTGGTCAGGTGAATTACAATATTGCTGGCTAGTACATAGCGATTGCTACCATAGCAGGTGTTGGAGGGCTGAATTTTGTTTGAGCACTCAAAGCTTTCCCAGTTGAAAGGATAACAATTATATTCTGAAGGTGGAGTAAAAGAGAAACCTTTTTTTTTTTAAACTGATAAGAATGAATGTGAGAGCACTTGTTAAAGATCTAGCTTCCCAAGACCCAACCCAGACCCTCTAAATTAGACCCAGGGAGGGGTATGGACAGCTGTACTTACTAACAAGCACCCCACCTGATTCTTATTCTCAAAGTTTGGAAGACTGGTATAGAGTACATTCAAGGGACAAGGAAAGGCATGTACATATGAAAGAAGCAGAAGATACATTTAGGAAATTATTGGAGAGTAGGGCGCTTGAGGGGAAGTAGTTATTGCTGAGGCTGAGATTGTGAAAAGCTTTACCAATAAAGCTTTTCCTTACTAAATTAATCTCTTGTGAATAATGGAGAACCATCAGAAGATCTTAGGTAAGGGAGTGAGTTTTTTGGGGAGGAAATAACCTGAACAGTTGAAGAGTATACATTTGAGAACTTTCTAAGGCATAATTGATAGAGTTTAATGGCTACTTCCATGAGAGAAATAAGAACAGAGTGGCGAAGAATAAATTCAGGGTTTCCAATGTGGTAGACTGCCTTTGTTAGGGAGGGGTGAGAAAGCATCCCATTTTAAGTTTTGTTTGTTTTTGCTTAAAGATTTTATTTATTTGACAGAGACAGGGAACACAAGCAGGGGGAGTGGGAGAGGGAACACAAGCAGGGGGAGTGGGAGAGGGAGAAGCAGGCTTCCCGCTGAGCAGGGAGCCCGATGCAGGACTCTATCCCGGGACCCTGGGATCATGACCTGAGCCGGATGGTAGACGCTTAACCGCTGAGCCACCCAGGAGGCCCTGGTTTAAGTTTTATATGACAGACAACACTAAGTGAATATGCCTACAGACAGAAATAGAGACCTTTCAGTCTGGGAGAAAGTTCTCAAGATAAAGAATATGGTTATGGGAGTCATTTGGAACCAGAGGAATTTCACTTTTATGAGTATGTAAATTGATAAATGGACCAAGCACAAAATTAAGGGGAAACACATGTTGAAGTAGCACCTAGAGGAGACACTGGCAAAGGAGACTAGAGATGAAAGAGCTAGCAACTGCAACCTTGGCTACTCTATCTGATGCTCCTTATACTCCCAGGGTAAGTGAACTGAAAAAATAAGAGTATTTTAATTTTATGATTGGACTGATAAAATATTTGCCACCTATTTAGGACATTCTAAACACTTAGTAAAACTCTAGAAAACCTGCTATTGGTTGACCCAACCAGCTAAAAGAAACATAAAAATCAGGTAAGCTGCTGATTCTTAAATTCAAGAATACCAGAAGTCTTTGATACTTGAATTTTAGTCCTGGCTTTTCCACTAATTTGGGCAAATCATTTGAATGCTATGAACATGTTTTCTCATCTTAAAACAAAAACAAAACTGATGCTGGGATAACTAAATGATCGGTTGCTTCTAGTTCTAAAATCTAGTTTCTCCAGAGACCCAAGCAAGTCTTTGATGGAAATCTTAAACAGATTTATGCAAGAGCAAATCTTGAAGTAATAACTATTTCCCAATCTCACCCTTTCCCCTTCTCAATGAATATTGATTTGGATAGACCCTGTTATATACAAGGCATTGAATATTTTTTCCAGTTCCTGTCATGAGTACATTTTTGATTGCCGCTCATCCCACTCTGAGTCATGTCTGGTGTCACATCAATGGAATGGCATCCATTTGTACCCCACCTAGAAGAGCCTTTACTTCCTTGGTGCCTTTGAAGTGGCTCATCAAATACATGAGATTGCCCTTCTTCCCAATGGAATCAAAAGCTTTCTTCAGTTGTGTTAAATGAGACGGGGCTCTCTAAACTGAGGAACTCAATGCGGTTCAGTACACACTTGGGACCTCAAGAGCTACAGACTCCCCCCTCCCCCATTAAAAAAACAAATAAAAAACCTTTACTTTTCAACAAGCCTAATGAATCCCTTGCAAGAGGGATCTACTGTAAACCATATTAAGTAACTAACACTGGTGCAGGACAAATACGGAATTGAATAAGGTCCTTCACTTGATTATTGCAAATGCTTGTGCCAAGCACTGTGCCGGATCGGAGATTTACATCAATTAAAAAAAGACCATCTTTGTGAAGTCGTCCCCAGTTTGGGTTGCAGCACGGAGGGAACTTCAGCACGCAGCCTTCCAGAAGGGTAACTGGGTATTTCCTTAAGGACTGGCCGCGAAGACTTCCGCCCAGGAAAAAGACAAACAGACCAACTCCCTTTTCTTCACGCCGCCTAGCTAGACGCCTAAATCGCATATACACTCACAACTCACCGCACTCACAATAGCTTGACTTCTTCCGGTGGACGCGTCAGCTAGGCGGCAGGCTCCGCCCAGAGGTCGGCCACACTCCCAGGAAGCGCCGCGCGTGCGCCGTAGCCCCGCCTCTTGCGGCGCTGTGATGGCGGAGTTGGACGTAGGTCAGCACTGTCAGGTGGAGCATTGCCGGCAGCGAGGTGATCTAGCAGTCCTTAGCCACGGGCATGGTAGACTTGGATCCCACTATGCCTTCATGGAGAGTGGTGGCGGGTGAGGGGAGGTGGTGGGGCGCGGTGAAGTCTGAGGAGGCAGGGTGGGTTCGTCCCTCCTGGGTCTGCAGTGAGATGTGTTGGTATTTTTTCTTGCCCCTGGGTCTTTGGAAGAGAGTTTGGTCTCTTTAGAAGCGAACCATGCAATTTCCGAAAACATGCCTTGCATGCCTGGCTAAGAACTTTTGTCCCTCCCACTCCTTTCTGATGTCAGGAGACGTGTTCCCCTCTGATCCCGCCACTACGACCTTGGGCAAGCCACTTTTCTTTCCAAACTTTCTGTTACCTGTCAGATGGAGTTGGGCGAGATTACTTTTTCACCTGGTCTTCGCGGCTTCTCGTGCGAATGCCCTTAGCTTTTAGCAGATTCTCATCCTCAGACTATTCTGCTAGATGATCATTATGCTCACTCAGTACTGTCATTCTTTGAATATTACTGACTCAACAAATATTTACCAAGCATCAATTTTGGTGCTGGAACTACATAGGAGGGTATAAAATACAGTCTTTTCCATAGAAGAGCTTTGAGAATAATCTGTATTTTGGAGCATTAATAAGGCGATCTTCTCTCTACAGTGAACTGAGAGACTGTGATACACCTTGCCCAATCTAATAGCCAGTGGTAGTGTGGCACAAGCTTTAGGATGTCCTACATCTGGACAGGCAAGTTTCCAAAGCATTAGAGCGATACAGAATGCTGTCTTTGGTACCTGGGTTTTGCTCCAAATGTGTGCTGTCACAGTTGACTGTTACTACATAGGGTGGCAAATAGGTTTCATCTCTCACTGCAGCTTCAGTTATTGGTTGTAGGTACCCGGTGAAAGGAGAACTCTCGAGATTTAGCCCAGTTTTAGTGAAAATGCCACAACTGATTAGTGATATCTGCTGTGGGCAAAAGGGCACAATCCCTTCTAGGTTCTTGTCACTTACAGTCTGTATGTGTATATTTTACCACCCGCTGTCATGGCTAGCCGTTCAGGAAACCCATATTTCCTTGTAGATCTTTCATAGAGAAGCTTAGCCAATTGGGTTTTGACTGTAATGTTTATCTCTGGTATACCTGATTACTACATCCATGGTATCTGCCAACTTCAGGGATCTCTTAAAATACAAATACATATGAAATGAGGCCAGGGCTTAGCTCTTTTGGAGTAGTGGAGAGGGGGGTTAGGATTTAGGGGGTATTGAGTATCCTAAATTTCGTTTATCTTCTGGATGGTTACAAAGATAGAAGACTATCTTGATCTTAACTCTTCCCTCTAGGTCCTCTTGGTTTGTATTTAATATCTAATCACCAGAAGTCTCAAAATAGCAAGCATGTACATTTTTTCTAATTTGAAAGAGACATAAAAGAGCATTATATGCTTCAGTTTCCTCCTGCTTACAAATGAATACATAGTTTTTTGGTATGAAACATGCTCACAGTATCATACCTTCAGAACAACAGTGTCAATTCACTTGGCCTCCTTCTGCAGTAGAGGAAGAACTGTATTTAGCCCCCCTTGTCCCACAAGCACAATTATCCAGGGATCCCTTTGGGTTATGATAGGACTTCTTTCTGTTTTGGTTAAGGTCCCCTGTAGCATGAGACCTTTTGGGGGGCAATTGTACTCTTTAAAGTGCAGTGCCTTTTGTTTTCACTTTGTAAAAGTTGCACAATTGGACACATCCAGCTTCACTTGACTGTATACTGTAGTATGAGGTACAAGCAAAACAATTTAGAGAGTGATTATATCTAGTGGAAGAGTGGATACTTTTGGTGTGCTTTTCAAAAATCCATTTCCTAACAACTACCTGCTGTTCCTCAACAGAGAGGAAGGAAACAACTCAGGATTAAATTTGGCAGTATCAATCAATTTATCTATTGAATTTCTGAAATTCTTTCAACACATTTCCCCCAAGTCACCACAGGATTTTTCTCAGAGTTCACTGTATTCAAAACAAGTTAATTGTTGCAATGATTCTTATTAATTAGTTACTTACTATTCTTATCTTTTACATATATCTCGTTTGGTTTTTGCAGTGACTCTATGAAGTAGGTGTGACATACAGTCTAGAAATATATATACACACATATATATGTACACACAGACCTGATATGCTTATATCTATATCTATTACCTAATAGAGCTTTGGTTTTGTATGCATACACAGACATAACATACTACACTACATTCTATATCAAATATATATATACCCAAAGCTCTACTAAATTTTTTACTGAGTAATATAGATGATTCATCTTATTTTTCTGTAACTTTTTAATTGACATAATTAACATACAATGTTATATTAGTTTCAGGTGCATAATCTATAGATTCAGCAATTCACCGTTGTCGTCATCCAATGTTATTATATTACTGACTATATTCCCTATGCTTTTCATTTCTGTGACTTAATTATTTTATAACTAGAAGTTTGTACCTCTTAATCCCCTTTATCCATTTCGCCCAATTCCCCAACCCACTGGGGAATTCCTGTGGTAACCAGCAGTTTGTGTATTTAAGAATCAGTTTTTTGATTTGTTTGTTAAGTTCCACGTGTAAGTGAAATCATATGGTCTGTTCTGTCTTACTTCATTTAGCATGATACCCTCTAGTCCATGCATGTTGTCACAAATGGCAAGATCTGTTTTTATGGTTGACTGCTATTCCATAGTATATTTACATACCGCATCTTCTTTTTTTAATTTTTTATTGTTATGTTCATCACCATACATTCCATCATTAGTTTTCGATGTAGTGGTCCATGATTCATTGTTTGTGCATAACACCCAGTGCTCCATGCAGCACGTGCCCTCTTTAATACCCATCACCAGGCTAACCCATCCCCCCACACCCCTCCCCTCTAGAACCCTCAGTTTGTTTTTCAGAGTCCATAGTCTCTCATGGTTCTGCTCCCCCTCCAACTTACTCCCCTTCATTCTTCCCCTCCTGCTGTCTTCTTTTTTTTTTTCTTAAAATGTTGCATTATTTGTCTCAGAGGTACAGATCTGTGATTCAACAGTCTTGCACAATTCACAGCGCTCACCATAGCACATACCCTCCCCAGTGCCTATCACCCAGCCACCCCATCCCTCCCACCCCCACCACTCCAGCAACCCTCAGTTTCCTGAGATTAAGAATTCCTCATATCAGTGAGGTCATATGATACATGTTTTTCTCTGACTTATTTCACTCAGCATAACACCCTCCAGTTCCATCCATGTCGTTGCAAATGGCAAGATCTCATTCCTTTTGACGGCTGCATAATATTCCATTCTGTATATATACCACATCTTCTTTATCCATTCATCTGTCGATGGACATCTTGGCTCTTTCCACAGTTTGGCTATGGTGGACATTGCTGCTATAAACATTGGGGTGCACGTACCCCTTCGGATCCCTACATTTGTATCTTTGGGGTAAATACCCAGTAGTGCAATTGCTGGATCGTAGGGTAGCTCTATTTTCAACTGTTTGAGAAACCTCCCTACTGTTTTCCAGAGTGGTTGCACCAGCTTGCATTCCCACCAACAGTGTAGGAGGGTTCCCCTTTCTCTGCATCCCTGCCAACATCTCTCGTTTCCTGACTTGTTCATTTTAGCCATTCTGACTGGTGTGAGGTGGTATCTCATTGAGGTTTTGATTTGGATTTCCCTGATGCCGAGTGATGTTGAACACTTTTTCATGTGTCTGTTTGGCCATTTGGATGTCTTCTTTGGAAAAATGTCTGTTCGTGTCTTTTGCCCATTTCTTGATTGGATTATTCTTTGGGTGTTGTTTGATAAGTTCTTTATAGATTTTGGATACTAGCCCTTTATCTGAGATGTCATTTGCAAATATTTTCTCCCATTCTGTCGGTTGTCTTTTGGTTTTGTGGACTGTTTCTTTTGCTGTGCAAAAGCTTTTGATCTTGATGAAATCCCAATAGTTCATTTTTGCCCTGGCTTCCCTTGCCTTTGGTGATGTTTCTAGGAAGAAGTTGCTGCGGCTGAGGTCGAAGAGGTTGCTGCCTATGTTCTCCTTTAGGATGTTGATGGACTCCTGTCTCACATTTAGGTCTTTCAACCATTTGGAGTCTATTTTTGCGTGTGGTGTAAGGAAATGGTCCAGTTTCATTCTTCTGCATGTGGCTGTCCAATTTTCCCAACACCATTTGTTGAAGAGACTGTCTTTTTTCCACTGGACATTCTTTCCTGCTTTGTTGAAGATGAGTTGACCATAGAGTTGAGGGTCCATTTCTGGGGTCTCTATTCTGTTCCATTGATCTATGTGTCTGTTTTTGTGCCAGTACCATACTGTCTTGATGATGACAGCTTTGTAATAGAGCTGGAAGTCCGGAATTGTGATGCCACCAGCTTTGCTTTTCTTTTTCAATATTCCTCTGGCTATTCGGGGTCTCTTCTGGTTCCATACAAATTTTAGGATTATTTGTTCCATTTCTTTGAAAAAAGTGGATGGTATTTTGACCGCATCTTCTTTATCCATTCATCTGTCATTGGACATTTGGGCTGCTTCCATATCTTGGCTATCGAAAATAATGCTGCAGTAAACATAGGGGTGCATATATCTATTCTAATTAGTGTTTTTATCTTTTTTTAGGTCCATAGCCAGTAGTGGAATGATTGGATCATGTAGTATTTCTACTTCAAATTTTTTAAAGAGCCTTTGTAACGAGTATAAGGTGATATCTCATTTGCGTTTTCCTGAGGCTTAGTGACTTAAGCATCTTTTCATGTGTCTGTTGGCCATTTCTGTGTCTTCTTTGGAGAAAGGTCTGTTCAGGGCCTCTGCCCATTTTTTTAAAATCAGTTTGTTTGTTTGTTTTTTTGAGTTGTATAAGCTCTATATATCTTGGATATTAACTCCTTATCAGATGTATCATTTGCAAATATCTTCTCCCATTCAGTAGGTTGCCTTTTTGTTTTGCTAATGGTTTCCTTCAATTCACAAAAACTTTTTGTTATAATTCCAAGTTTATTTTTTGTTACCCTTGCCTTAGGAGACCTACCTAGAAAATGTTGCTAATGCTGATGGAAGTCAAAGAAATTACTGCCAATATTTTCTCCTAGGAGTTTTATGGTTTTAGGTCTCACATGTAGGTCTTAATACATTTTCAGTTTATTTTTGTGTCTGGCATAAGAAATTTTTTTGGTTTCATTATTTTACAGGTAGTTGTCTAGTTTTCCCCAACACCATTTGTTGAAGAGACTGTCTTTTTCCATTGTATATTCTTGCCTCCTTTGTTGTAGGTTACTTGACCATATAAGATTTTAGACCACTGTGTTTTCATTTTCATTTGTCTCCATGTATTTTTTTATTTCCTTCTTGATTTCTTGGTTACCTATTCATTGTTGGTAGCATGTTATGTAGCCTCCAGGTATTTATGTTCTTTCCAGATTTTTTCTTGTAATTGATTTCTAGTTTCATACCTTTGTGGTTAAAAAAGATTCTTGATAATGATTTCAGTCTTCCTAAATTTATTGAGACTAGTCTTGTGGCCTAAGAGGTTATCTATCTTAGAGATATATAGATGCATGTGCACTTGAAAAGAATGTATCTGCTGTTTTTGGATAGAATATTCTATCTATCTATCCTCTGGTCTAATGCTTTGTTCAAAGTCACTGTTTCTATATTGATTTTCTGTTTGGATGTTCTACCCATTGATACAAGTGAGTTGTTAAGATGCCCCACTGGTATTGTATTGCTGTCAATTTCCCCCTTTGTTAGTAACTGCTTTATGTATTTGAGTGCTCCTATGTTGGGTATATAGATACTTGTTATATCCTCTTGTTGGATTGTTCCTTTTATCATTATGTAGTGCCATTCTTTATCTCTTGTTACAGTGCTTGTTTTGAAGTCTATTTTGTTTGTTCTAAGTATTTTGGCTTCCATTTGCATGGTATGTTTTTCCAGCCTTCACTCTCAGTTTGTATGTGTGTCTCTTAGGTCTGAAGAGAGTCCCTTGTAGGCAGCATATAGGTGGGTCTTGTTTTTAATCCATTTGGTCACCCTATATCTTTTGATTGGAGCATGTAGTCCATTTACATTTAAAGTAATTGTTGATAAGTATGTACTTATTGCCATTTTGTTACTTATTTTATGGTTGTTTTTGTAGTTCTCCTGTTCTTTTCCTCTTCTCTTGCCCTCTTGTGGTTTGATGACTTTCTTTAGTGTTAGGCTTGGATTCCTTTCTCTTTATTATGTATTTGTGTATCTCTTAATAGGTTTTTGATTCGTGGTTAATATGAGGTTCATATATAACATACATATGACAGTTTATATTAAGTTGATGTGGTTGCTTACGCTTGAACACATTCTAAAAGCATTATATTTTTACTCCCCCACCCACATTTTATGTATATTTCCTATCTTACATCATTTTGTGTGTATCTTGACTTTTGTAGATATAATTCATTTTACTGCTTTTTAACCTCCATGCTGGTTTTGTAAGTGATTTATCTACTACTTTATTATATGTTTACTCTTACCTGTGAAATATTTTCCTAAGTTTCTTCTAGTTAGGGCCTTTTCTTTCTACTCACAATTCTCGTCAGTGTTTTGTGTAAAGCTCATGTAGTGGTGATGAACTCCTTTAAGTTTTATTTATCTGGGAGACTTGATCCCTCCTTCTACTCTGATAACCTTGCTGGGTAGAGTATTTTTGGGTGCAGGTTTTTTCTTTTCAGTACTTCGAATATATCATGCCACTATCTTTTTTTTTTTTTTTAAGATTTTATTTATTTATTTGACAGAGAAACAGCGAGAAAGGGAACACAAGCAGGGGGAGTGGGAGAGGGAGAAGCAGGCTTCCCGCCAAGCAGAGAGCTCGATGTGGGGCTTGATCCCAGGACCCTGGGATCATGACCTGAGCTGAAGGCAGACACTTAATGACTGAGCCACCCAGACGCCCCATCATGCCACTATCTTGTGGCCTATAAAGTTTCTCCTGAAAAGTCAGCTAATAGCCTTATGGGGTTTTCCTTGTATACACCCGTTTTTTTTGTTTGTTTTTTCTGCTTTTAAAATTACCCTTTTTAGAGGGGACGGGTGGAAGGGGGAAAGGGAGAAGAAGAGAGAGAATATTAAGCAGCCTCCATGCCCAGCACAGATCCTGATGCAGAGCTCGATCTCACAACCCTGAGATCATGATCTGAGCAGAAATCAAGAGTCAGATGCTTAACTGAGCCACCCAGGTGCCCCTAAAATTATCTCTCTATTATTACTTTTTGTCATGTTTATTATTATGTGTCTTGGTATGGACCTCCTTGGGCTCATCTTGTTGGAGGTTCTCTTTGCTTCTTGGATATGGATGTCTGTTTCCTTCCTGAGATAAGTTTTCTGCCCCCTTCTCCCTTCTGGGATCCCTGTAATATGAATGTTAGTACACTTGATGATGCTGAGTTCCCTTATCCTATTTTTTTTTTTTTTTTTACTCTTCATCTTGGTTGCTTTTCATTATCCTGTCTTCTAGAGTGTTAGTCTGTTCCTCTGCCTCCCCTTATCTGTTCTCTTTAGTGTGTTATTTCATCTATTGAATTCTTCATCTCTGACTGGTTCTGTTTTACATTTTCTCTATCAACGTTGAAGTTCTCACTGAATTCATCCACTCTTTTCTCAGGTCCAGTGAGTATCTTTGTGACTATTACTTGTTTTCTTTATTGAGCATATTGCTTATCGCAGTTTCTTTTAACTCTTTTGCTATGATTTTTGTCCTCTTCTTTAATTTGGGACATATTCCTCTGTCTCATATTGTGTAACTCTGCTTCCATGAATTTGGGAGATCAGTTATCTATCTTGGTCTTGAAAGTTAGTGTTCTTGTGTTGAAGAGGTCCTGTGGTGCCTTGTAGTACAATGCCACTTGGTCACCAGAGCCAGGTGCTCCAGGGGTGTCTTCTCTATGGGCTGCATGCACACTACTGTTGTTGCTGAGCCCCATTTGCCTTCAGCCCCATTGGCTGCAGTGACCTACTTTGCTTGCTATGGGCACACTGGGCAGAGTTTGGCTCCTGCACTGTTGAGAGGCCTTGGCGGGCTTGTAAGTGGGTGAGCAAGCAATCAGACTAGGTATGTGCAGTCAGCCTCTGAATGGCAGGGCTTTCTCCCTGTGTGGCCTGCTAAAAGTTGCTGGAACTTTGGGTGTGCTGGTGTGTGGGGTTATCCCCCTCTCCCCACGGCAGGAGTCACTTTGGAGTGGCACTGGTCCCTGCTGGGACTGCTTGCAGGTATGGCAGGAGTGGAGCCACTTTGGAGGGAGTCTGCTGAGGTGAGCAGATTGGATGGGGTGGGAATGCAGGTGAATGCATAGGCAGACACACCATGCTAGCAAGGTAGTTGGCAAGTGTTAGTGCTGGTTTCTCCAAGTGTCCAGCTATCTAACCTGGGAGAGGAAAAGAAAAATGGTGCCCTTTAGCACTTCTGTTCTTGGAGAAGTCTGAAGATCCTGTCCCTCTGGCGCACATTCTGAGATTAGTAAATAAATTGCCTTCATGAATATCCCAGGTGTTTTTCAAACTGCTGTTTCTGTGCTGGTTGCCAGCAGTTATTTATTCTAGCTTTGTAAGGGTGGGGACTCAGTTTACTATTGCCTCCAGCTCTCAGATTTTTAAAATACCTGGAGGTGAGCCCCACTGATTTTAAAAGTTTGAAGTTTAGCCTCACTGATTTTCACAGCCCGATATTATGAGGACTCCTCTTCCCAGTGCAGGTTCCCAGTAGCTGGGGTGCCTGGTTTGGGCTCTGATCCTCTCTAGGTTTTCTGTGCTTGTGTTCCTCCTGTTTGTGGTTAGTCTTACCACAGGCTTGGTTCCCAACTGTGTCTCCACCCCTCCTGCTCTTCCAGTGTGTTCTCCCTCTGTAGGATTAAGCGTTGGAAGGTCTGTTTCATGTTTTCAGGTGTTTTTCAGATGTAGCTGTTATCTTAGTGTGTCTGTGGGAGGAGATGAGCTCAGGATCCTCCTATGCTGATATCTTCCTCTTATCCCCCACAAAACTTTACTATTAAACAGTTTGCTTAGCATTGCTAGATTAGTAACTGTGGAATCAGAATTGAAACCCAGGATTTTCACTTCAAATACAAGATTTTTGCAGCATACAGTACTCAGAAACAACACATAATAAATCTGGGCATCCAAAAAATCCCAGTACTTTTTTTTCCTGATCTAGCACACTACTACAAGGAACATTTCTCCTGATAATCCAGTCATTCCCAGAGTGCTTGAGGTTGTGATAGCTTTGGTTTAACCACGAATTCCTACACTAGGATATTGGTCAAAAAGAAGAGTTCTCCTATAGATGTAGTTCAGTACTTTAAGAATCTTTTTAAGAAAACTAAATCAAAATCAGATACTGACCAGTGCATATAACATTTTCCCCTCGATTTTAGATTTTCTTCCATTTGTATGTGATGGTTGTTCAGGAGTATTTTGGTAAGTTAAATTTTTATACAGGATTTGGAAGTAATTTTAGTGTTTTTAATAAGAAATTTATTTCTGAAAAGCAGAATGATTTAAAATAGTTTTTACTTAGGCCATTAATATTTTATATTATAGTAATTACTTAGAAAATATAGTCCTAGGCTCTAATTACTTGTGTATCTATGTGGGTAAACTTTAAACTTTCAGAAATGAATTTGTGTGTGATTTTTTTACCTAAAATTTAACATTTGTGTCTTGAAATCACAAGAAGAGAACATATCCACAGTATAAAGAATATGATAGAAGAGATGCCTGGGTGGCTCAGTCAGTTGAACATCTGCCTTTGGCTCAGGTCATGATCCCAGGGTCCTGGGATTCAGTCTGGCATCTGGCTTCTTGCTCAGCGGGGAGCCTGCTTCTCCCTTTGCCTGCCACTCTCCTCCCTCCCCCCCCCCCCCCACCCCGCCGCTTGTGCTTATGTTCTCTCTCTCTCTCTCTGACAAATAAAATCTTAAAAAAAAAAAAAAAAGGGGGGGGCAGAAAACAATCCAGGTACTTTATTAATTAAAATGAAGAGCCCAACCTATACATTTCTTAAATTGGATATCACATGTCCTTTGCACACACATCACATGCGAAGTAAAACCTGGGAACTAAGCAAAGATTTTGGAAAATGTCTTTTCTTTGTAATTAAACTTTTGCGTTTTAGGCTTTTTTTTTTTAAGATTTTATTTGAGAGAAAGCATGAGCAAGGGGAGGGGCAGGAGGAGAGGGAGAAGCAGACTCCCTGCTGAGCAGGGAGCCCCATGTGGGACTAGATCCCAGGACCCCTGAGATCATGACCTGAGCCCAAGGCAGACGCTTAACCGACTGTCAGAGGTAGTTTAGAGTGGTGAATTGTTTTTATTCATAATGAAGTTGAACAGTTGGGTTTTGAAACTTTTGAGACTATAGATGTTCTATCTTTAATTTATCTGGCATTTCAGTTTATTCTTATATGCAGAGTTAATGTAGTGTGAGTAATCTTAAGGATACTAACCATTAAAATATCTCTAATTACTGCAGTTATCTTTAAGTCCATTATTTGATTGCATTTAAACTTTTTTTTTAATTAAGCCTTGAACACAGAACCAGGGAGTCACACAGCTGTCCTGAGGTATGTTATTAGTTGTCCTAATAAAATGTTTGTATTTATGTACTTTCATTCAGAATTTGATTGAATTTAAAACTAGTCAAGGTACCACAGATTAAAATTTGACATACTAATTATGTAAAGAGGCTCTTTTCTGTTCATGAACCTCAAAAGAGGTTCATTTTCTGTTATTTTTCTCAGTTTTAAAGAAAAATTGGTCTTCTTGGTATTTATAAATTGCTATAAATCCTGTACATTGCAGTTATGTTTAGGTAGCCCACTTACAGCTTTAGGCTCTATATTTATAAATATACAGTGGAGTTAACATTCTCATCATATATTCCTTCAAGTTTTCCTTCACTGTTTTGTTCATTTTCCCTACTTCCTAGTGTTAGGATTTGGTGGTTACAAATTCTTCTGACTCGGTCGACCTTAGATCACCAGGAACAAACCTGTAGTCCAATAAAATCCTCACCCCAATTCCGATCAAATTGAGAGATTAATAAGAGCTGTTAGATAGAAGCAAAAATATCATTGTTACTACTCAAAAAGGATAACTGAGTGATGAAGCTTAGTGTAGTGTAGTGTAGGCTGCAAAGGAAATCCAGAAATACGTGGATTTTCCCACTATTCACAGCCGTGCTTCCCCAGGTTAGGCCTCCTCCTTGAGGGCAGCTCAGTTCCAAGAGGGAAGAAGAGAAGGCTGGGCCCACCATGTCAAATGTAATTTTAGCAAATTTATAAGTTGCTTAATCGCCTTTGGTCAGAGAACGGCAGGAAGTTAAACTGAATCCACTCGATTTGGCAGAAAGCATGTGCCTCACATTTTTCAGTTGATATTCCTGCCCAGCATTTACCAAGCACTTTACTAAGGATTTTTATATCTGTTTTCTCAACTGTAGAAAATTAAGGTTAAATGAACGTCAGTCTAAATCTGGTCCTTTAAGGTTTAGGTGATTTATGTGAGGAAAATAAGAATTAATATTTTGGTATTATGCAGGATTAATTGGAGAGAAATAGTCATATAGTAAACATATTAATGTTCTACAGCTTGTAAATCTTCTCTGTGCTTTCCTTTTTCTTATGATATCATTTGAGTTCTATGAATGTCTCATAGAATGTCAATTAGATCTCCTTAAATAATGAAATGAAAACAATTTTACCATTAGACCAAATCTGGAAAAATAGTCAATTCCAACAGGATATAACTACCATATATATAGAGGAATGCCCTTTAGTTGTAGATTTTTAAGAAATTATTTCACTAAATACATTCAACTCTAGAAACCTAGTTACTTAAACTAGCCTGACTTGGATTTTTTTTTTTTAATCTTGTAAAATCTCTTCCTCAATATAAGAATAAATGCAGAATAGAGAATGTATCGTTGTAAAAACCATCTTTAACCATCTATATCATGGATAAACATACTTCTAAGTTCTCTCAAATATATATATATTTTAACTTGCTAAAATCAGCATAGAAAGTAGTTATGACTTGCCATTTGAGGGTTGATGAAATGATCACCTAAGCATATTATTATGTGGGCATCTTTGTTTAGGACTGATACAGAATAGAAGACTAAAATTATGAAGAGTAACTGAATAGTAATTTTAACTTGACTTAGAAGATAAATATACCACAGGAAGAAAGTTATGAAAATGTAGAACAGTCAGCAGAGTAATCATTTCTTACACACTTATTATAATCTGTTATGTGAGAGTATGTAGGTTGTTCTGACAAGTTTAAGCAAAAATGGTATGAATGTTGCCTTCCAAAATAGATGTTGATTTTCTTTAAATGTGAAAGATATAATGCCATTTCCCTCTTTGTACATTTTCAGGTGACTGTAATCAATGAGAGCCTGAAGTCAGATAAGCCTACCTCTTACCCATGCTCATTCAAGGACTGTGCTGAAAGAGAGCTTGTGCCAGTTAAATGTCCTTATTGTGAGAAGAATTTTTGCCTGAGGTGATCACTGAGACCATTCAAATTCTGTGTATTTGTGTAAGTCCTATGCAAATACATGAACTAGTGTCACTCTTCTGTTGCTCATAGGCACCGTCATCAGTCGGATCATGAATGTGAAAAACTGGAAATTCCTAAGCCTCGTATGGCTGCCACTCAGAAACTTGTTAAAGACATTATTGGCAAGTATCTAGAAAACTTGTTTTGTTGTTTCATTACTGCTGTATATCTGTTAGTTACGGAGTCCTGCTTCTTATTTCAGCTTGCACGTTATGGAAGGTGTTTTTCATGGCCTCAATGTTTGTAACTTGGTATAGATCTTGATGACATTTTTGTGACCGTATTTCTCACAAGGCCTACCTGACCAGTGAAAAATTGGAAATTCTATGGAAGTACCCTACCAGATGTTCTTTTACTGGGCCAGATCACCTGGTTAACTATCATGGCTAGACATGGTATTCATAAAGCCAATGTAGTGGTTTGCTTTCTTTAAATACTAATTTTTTTTTTTTTTAAGATTTTATTTGAGAGAGAGAATGAGAGAGAGAGCACACGAGGGGGGGGAGGGCCAGAGGGAGAAGCAGACTCCCCGCTGAGCAGGGAGCCCGATGTGGGACTCGATCCCGGGACTCCAGGATCATGACCTGAGCCAAAGGCAGTCGCTTAACCAACTGAGCCACCCAGGCACCCCTAAATACTAATCTTAAGTCTCATCAGCTGTCCTGCGAATGCTGCTGATAATCTGAGCTGCCAGGAAGAATGTATCTGTGACTTAGACCAGTCTCTTTGCCAATATGTTCAGAATTTTCATTCTGTATTAAGGATAGTACCTTTATTTAAAATTTTCTGTAACCAACTCTTAGTTTTCTGCAGAAGTGTTAGTGATTGTTTTGGATTAAATAGGCTTAAATTAGAAAGCACATAACAGTGAATTTTTGATATGGAGATGGCTTAGATCATCAACCTCAATGGTATTTTTATAATGGTCATATAAATATAATACCAGCAAAAATGAATGTGGTCTCTATATAGCTCCATGGTGTGTAATTTGTGTACATTTCAAGGCCATAACTAATAAATAGTAATAGAACTCTAGAAAATGTAATGTAAAAATTCTATGTGATTATATGCTTATACTTACTTCTTAGATTCTAAGACCAGAGAGACAGCAAGTAAACGACGTAAAGGTGCAAAAAATAGTGAAACGGCTGCAAAGGTAGCATTGATGAAATTAAAAATGCATGCTGATGGAGATAAGTCATTGCCACAGGTTGGTTTCAAAGATTTTTGAAAAACAAATGTTCCAAATATGGTTGAAGCTCCCTTTTTACTCTTCCCACCCATCAAGTAACAACTAATCTGAACATGATATGTATTGTTACTAGTATTACATGGTATATAGTTTTAAGGGTTTTTTTTTTTTTTCACTTTACAGAGGTGTCAGTGAACCGTATGTATTCTTTTTCAACTTTTCAGTCGGCATCATGTTCTTAACACTTATCCATGCTGATACATTTAGTCTAGTTCATTCATTTTGGTAGGTGCACATTATTCCATAGTATGAATATACCACAGTTTTATCCATTTTCCTAATGAACAAGATTCAGATTTTTTCCAATTTTTTTGCTATTATAAACTGTTCTAATAGTGAAAATCCTTGTGTATGTATGGGAACATTTTTCTAGGGTGGTCCCTTTAAGACTCCATAATATCAATTATATATAATCTCCCAGTACGTATGTACATTCATGCATACATATATATATACATACCTTAACACAGTTTTAGTAAGTAATACCTAGTTTTGTTATATATTAGCCTTATGTGTTACATACTCTGATGTTTTTTGTTCTGTTTTATTTTAAAGATTGTTGATTTTATAACCCTTAAAGGATTGAGACCATCAATCAGATTGAAAAATGCTACTTTAGGCAATATATCTAGAAATAGAAAAGCTGGGTCATGGGGTTTGCTCATCTTTCAGCTTTACTAGATATCAACTTTCTATTGTCAGTGGTTGTACTGATTTATCTCCTTCCTGTAGTGTCTGAGAGTTTGTGGTTTTTTGTTTCTAAACTTACTGAAGTTTAAAGTTGAATTTCTTTTGTGACTGATAAGGTTCAGCTACTTTTACATTGATTTATTAACCATTTTGTCTGTGAACTATTCATGTGCTTTGCACATTTTTTCTGTTGGGTGTTGGGTTTTGTTTTCCTTTTTTTTTTTTTTTGCACTTTAAAAAAAGTTATAGAATTTTTTATATATTCTGAATTCTAATGCTTTCTTGAGTAAATGGATTTCACATATCTTCTTAGTCTGGCTTGTCTTCACTTTGTTTTTGATCTCTTTAGTGGTTCAGACTTTAGAATTCTAATGTACCCAAATTTAATTTCCTTAAGATTTGTACTTTTTGAAATAAGTTATTTTCTTATACTTTCCTTTAAAAGTTAAAAAAAAATTAACTCTTTGTTCCATTTGGAATTTAGTTGTAAGTGAAGTAGAGATTAGCACCCCCCCCCCCCAGGGATTTCCTATTGTCGTAACATAAGATATTGACAAGTTCATCCTTATAATGAAACCTTTGTCATACTTTGTTCAAACTTAGTCCTACATGTATAGAACAATCTGACAAATTTATGGATCTCAATTCAGTTCCTTTGGTCTGTTTGTCTATCTTTGCATTAATAGCAAACTGTCTTAATTATCATAGCTTTATAATAAGTAGGATAAGTCATTCCACCTTATTCTTTGCTTTCAACCACATCTATTCTTGGCAATTTATTCATTTGTAAAAATTTTAGGATCACTTTGTCCTGTTCTTTGAAATTGCAATTTTGATAGAAATTGTTAAATTTTAGATTAGAGGTAGTTGACATCTTTAGAGTTTTGAATCTTCCCATCCACATCTATGATTTCCAATTTTTCTTTAGGTCTTTTTTTTTTTTTTTTTAGGTCTTTAACATTTTATAATGCTTATACATATTTATATATCTTAGGCTCCTGGTCATTTTTTTTTTGCCATTGTAAGGGATAGCTTTTTAAAAAAAAATTATATTTTCCTAACTGGTTATTTCTCGTTGTTGTATGTTGTCCTTCTATCTAGCAAGTAATCTAATACTTCCCATAGTTTGTAGATTTTCTGGGATGTTTTCTGTGCAGCCATATCTTCTGTGAATGACAGTTTTGTGGGGTTTTTTCTCCCCAATTTTCTTTTCTTCTCCTTATTTATCTTAGTGCATTGGCTGAGATCTCCAGAACAGTCTTGAATAATGTGGGTGATGGTAAGCATCGTCATCATTTTTCTGACTTTAATGCAAATGACTTTAAAGTTTCATCATTAAATACTATATTTGCTGTAAATCTTTGGTAGTAGCTTTTTCAGGTTAGCAGTATTTTTCTCTATTCCTAGTTTGCTAGGAATCTATATCATGAATAGCTATGAATTCTTACTGTAAGTTTTTTTCCCTACATCCAGCAGGATAACAGGTGTCTTTTCTTTCCTTACAAATGTTTTAAATTACATTAATCAATTTTTTTGTTGAATCACCCACATATTCCAGAATATACTCCTTGATGCCAGTATGTAATTCTTTTAAAATGCACTGCTAAGTGATTAGCTAATGTATTTAGTGTTTGATATTAGCACCAATATTATACACCTAAAATTGAGTAGCTTACTTTTTTTATTCTTTGAAGTTTTTGTCGTGAGTGGGGATTATTTGTTCCTGAAGTGTTGTTTTAAAGGGTGTTACAACCTTTGAATCTGTTGCCTTTTTTGAGGGGAATATTTTGAATACTATTTCAATGTGTTAAAAGTTCTTGGTTTATTTGGATAGTCCTTTCTTAAATTTTGGTAAATTTTTTTTAAGGATTTTATTAAAGCGAGAATTGGAGCACCCGAGCAGGGGGAGAGGCTGAGGGAGAGAGAATCTCAAGCAGACTCCTTACTGAGCGCAGAGCCAGACGGGCTCGGATCTCATGACCTTGAGATCATGACCTGAGGTGAAGTCAAGAGTTAGACACTTAACCAACTGAGCCACCCAGGCACCCCAAATTTTAGTAAATATTAATTTGTCTTAAAATTTACCATTTGATGTAGATTTTCCAGTTTATTGTTATAAAGTTGTTCAAGTTATTCTTATGTTCCAAAATCTCTATTGTCTTTAGTAGTCATTCCATTTCATTGTTAATATTTTTCATTTGTATTTTGTTTACTCCTTGAACAATCTTGCTAGAGGTTTGTGTATGTGTTTTAATTTATATTTTAGTTGTTTTAGAGAACCATATTTTGGTTTTATTGACCTCTACTGTTTTGTTTTTGCCTTTTTTTTTCTTTAGCTTTATGTGTCACTAAATTCTGCTTTTAAAATTTCCTCTTACCTGCTTTGCTTAGATTTTCTGATCTTTTTCCATTTTCTTGCAGTGAATTTATTTTCAACGTACTTGTTTGGGTGTGGGTTTTTTTATTTGGTAACTTGGTAGTTTTAAAATTTTTTCCATATTCTTTATCCAGATGTACCAATTATTTACATTTTGCACTTTTTGCTTTGTCATTTGCAGTCTTTCTCCTGCCATCACCTCTCCATTTATATGTATCCATATGCATGTCTGTGTGTGTGTGCATACTAATTTTTGGTCTGCTTGATCTATCAGTTTGAGACTGAGGGTTTTAAAATCTCCCACTATAACTGGTTTTGTCAGATTTCTTTCTTATAATTCTAATGGTTTTTCTAAACATATTATCAGGTACATGGATTTCTTATCTTTATGAATTGCCTTAAATCCTATTTTGAATGCTAATACTGTTTCACTAGCTTTCTTTTAGTGACTGCTTAACTTGCTTTTTAAAATCCCTTTATATTTAACTTCTCTGTTTTGTTTTAGGGTTTCTTTTGTAAGCAGCATATAGCTGGACTTTGTTTTCTTTAATCCCGTTTGATAGTATCTCTTTTATAGGTGAGTTGAATCCATTTATATTGTGATCACTGATACATTTGAACATATTTCCTCCACCTTATGCTTTTTGCTCATCAACCTTTTCCTTTGATTATTTCCTCTCTCCTCACGTCTTTTGATTACATTTTCTATATTCCCTTTTATTCTGCTGGTTTAAAACCATTGATTAGTCATTTTTTAGTGATTATTTTCCTTTTTTTGAAATCTTGATTTGATGGTTTTAAAATTACAAGCGTAGTACATGCTTTCACAAGTGTAACTTTTAAAAGATTGTATAAAGGGAAAAACCAACACACTCTCCTCTGCCCATGTCCTTCCCACTAAAGCAGTGGTTCTCAACTGAGGGTGATTTTTGTCTCCTAGGATTGCTTTGTCACAATTGGACATGGGGATCCTATGGTATTTAGTGGGTATGGCCAGAGATGCTGCTAAACCTCCTACTATGCATAGGACAATGCCCACAGTAAAGAATTTTCTGGTCCAGGGGCTCCTGGGTAGCTCAGTTGATTAAGCGACTGCCTTCGGCTCAGATCATGATCCCAGGATCCAGCCCCACATCGGGCTCCCTGCTCAGCGGGAAGCCTGCTTCTCCCTCTCCCCCTCCCCCTGCTTGTGTTCCCTCTCTCGCTGCCTCTCTCTCTCTCTCTCTCTCTCTCTCTCTCTCTCTCTCTCTCTCTCTCTCTCTCTCTCTCAAATAAATAACAGCTTAAAAAAAAGTCCAAAATGTCAATAGTGACAAGGTTGAGAAGGGCTGCCCTAAGGTATCCAATAATACATTGTTCAAATTACTTTGCAGTTGTTTCATTACTTAAACATAATAGTAAAAACTTGTATAGCACTTACTTTGTTCCAGGCCCTCTTCTAACACATTTAATCCTCACAAGAAGCTTGTGAGATAGGCACTATTATTTCTGCCTAACAGGGAGAAAATTCAGGCACCAAAAAGATCAAGTAATTTGCTAGTACCATAGCTACTAAGTGGAGAACTACCAATTGAAACCAGGTGGGCTGGCTTCAGAAACCATGTCCTTAACACAGGTAATAGTTTATTATGGGGCATGCCACAGGTCTGTAGCTATAACTTTTCCCCTTGCATTAATGTGTGTTTGTATTTAGAAACATATGTACTTACATATATAATATATACCCGTGTATATGTGTGTATACATGAGTATAATTTTACATAAATGGAAATATTTACTTGTATATGTATGCAAACACAAAGTATCTTTTGGTCCTTATTTCATTATTTTATAAAGACGGCATCATATCATTTAGTCACCACTTTTTTTTTTTTTTTTTAATACCTACTATATATCAGACCCTGGAGGGAGATACAAGAGTAAATAAGAGTCCTTGCCGACATGGGGTTTATATTCCAAGGGGCGAGATAGCTATTAAATATTATATATACTACCATGTCCAATAGTGATTACGGCTATAAATAAAAATAAGGCAGGTTTTAGGTAGGCTATATATCCTTCTTTCTATATATCCTTCTCTCTATATATCCTTCTCATTCATGCCCAGCAGAAATTCCCTCAAAGGAGCTGGTGTGGCTTTAAATCCTTCTTTAAAAACTGGGTAAATAATTCCAGTGTAGATGTACAGGTCTTATTTTGCCATTTTTCTCTTAATGAACATTCAGTTTGTTTCCAGTTTCGGCTACTGTGCTAAGTAGTCTCAATCTGGTTTCTTATTTATGTGAGCTAAATTCCCAGGAATGTGTTTGCTTGGTCAAAGGGTATGTGTATTTTAAATCTGAATTTTTTGTTGCCAAACTGCTTTATAAAAAAGTTGCAACAATTTACATTTCTACTAGCAGCAGTTATTATAGTCAGCCTTTATTGACTGAATACACTATGCCAAGCATTGTTTTGTGGCTTTAAATTTTTTTTTTTAAGAAGACTTGCTTACTGCCTTCTAGCTTGCCAGTCTATATCATTATCAAATTCTGTTGATAAGATACCTTCCAAATATCTCTTGAATTTGTTCTTTTCTGTTTCTTTTAGTCCCACTCCCAATTCACCACATCTCTTTTTAAAAATGTAGGTTTTATTATTTAGGTATGGTGAAATAAATTATTATACTTACAGATCCCAAGAGATGCAAGCCTGCCATGCAAGATCGGGTGAAGGTGAGGGAAGACTTATACAGGGAAGCACCAGGATCAGTTAGGAGGCAGAGGGAGAGAGAGAAAACATGGGGAAGAGCCTTTATTGTGGTTCTGTGGGAAGGAATGGATGTGATAGTCTAAACAGGTTTAGGATTGGTTAGTTTGAATGATTTCAGTGGGCTCTCGGGTGTAGGGCAGTGCCTCGTTGTCTGGTATTTGGCTCTGGGTTGATGAGGTTAGGGAAATAGTGGCCCTGGAGGCAGTTGGGGGTATGGACTTCTGATTGGTTTGATTGCATATGAAGGGAACACTCACAGGTGCTACCTCTAGGAATGAGCTGATCCTGAGAGGGACAGTGGAGGCCTCCTCAGCAGGTCTCAGATGTCAAAGCATCATAAATACAGAAAATAAAAAGATAGGCACAATACAATCTCTTGCATGCTTAGATTAACATGATCTTCTAATTGTTCTACCTGTGTCCGTATTTGCTTTCCCACAATCTAGCTTTGATGCAGCAGCCAGAGAAGTCTTAAAAGTATAAATTAGGTCATGTTATTGCTCTGCTTAAAATTCTTAGATCTTCTTTTACATATCCAATAAAGCCCAATTTCCTTACCTTTAAATTTTTTATCTCTCAATACTCACAACTCTCCTGGTATATTCCATAACTGGAAGTATTGGAATAATCTATATCCTATATCCTCATTTCACAGATGAATAATCTGAAGATCACTCAAGGGATGAGGCTGCCGACCTACCCAGTTTAATATGCTGCCTCTTGTGGCCAGAATGAGAGTACCCTTTCCTCTTCCCCTGGTTTGCAGTAGCTGTTACCATCCTTTTGAATGTTTTCCAGTCTAATGGCTATAAAAAGATCTAATTGCTTTAATTTGCATGTCCTTGACTACTGTTCAGTTTGAGCGTTTTTGGTTTTTTTTGGTTTTGGTTTTATTTTTAAAAGATTTTATCTATTTGTTAGAGAGCACAAGCAGGGCGAGTAGCAGGTAGAGGGAGAGGGAGAAGCACACTCCCCGCTGAGCAGGGAGCCTGATGCGGGGCTCCATCCCAGAACCCCGGGATCATGACGTGAGCCGAAGGCGGACGCTTAACCGACTGAGCCACCCAGGCGTCCCTTGAGCGTCTTTTAATATGTTGGCCATGTATAATTGCTCTTCTTTTAATCACCCATGCATATCCTTTGATCATTTTTCTCTTTGGTTGTCCGTTTACCCAGTCTCATGTCTTTATTTTGTTTGGTCAACTTATGGAAATTCTTGGAATATAATAGATGTTAATTTTTTTTAAATCTATAATCTGAAATTTTTTTTCAAAATCTATCAAATATATTTCACTTATGTATCTCATTGACTTTTCAACCTTTTTTCTAAGGTCTGCTTTTTTTTTTTTTCACCTGCTTTGGCTTTCTTTAGGATTTTTACTTTTTTTGCATCTTGCGTTTGTCTTTAATCCATCTGGAATTTGTTTTTAGCATATACTTTGAGCTAAGGACCCAGTTTTATTTTCTTCCAGTTTTTTAGCTAGTTTTGTCATCACCAATTATTAAATCATTTCTCCTATTGAAGGTGATATTTGGTATTTCAATTCATAATAAGTTTAAGGTTTATTTTTATTGGATCTCTTTTTGGATTTCCTATTTATTCCACTCATTTTTTACTAATTTTTCTGTGCCAAATTGATTTGATGCAATAGCTTTATAGAATGTTCTAAAATGATAATGTAAGTCCCATCTATATTTTTTCTTAGCAGTTTTATTCTTTATTCACCCATATTATTCATCCTTATTATATTCAAATTTAAAAAACTTTCTGTTTGGGGGTTTGGCCAAAATGCGTAAAGGGGAGTGAGAGATAAAGGCTTCCAGTTATGGAATGAATAAGTCATGGGAATGAAAGGCACAGCAGAGGGAATATAGTCAATGATATGGTAAAAGCGTTGTATGGGGACAGATGGGAGCTATACTTGTGGTGAACATAGCATAATGTATAAACTTGACAAATCACTATGCTGTACACCTACACTAATGTAACGTTGTATGTCAACTATACTAAAACAAACAAAACCAAAACCTCTTAGGATTTTCATGGTTGTCTTGATGGGACAGGGTTTTTGAGTGACAGACTCCAGTAGGTAACTTTAAAGATTTTAGGCTCTTTGAAGGAGAAATGGAGAAACTGACAGAAATCATAAATAGCAAGAGAGAACACAGCATGATCTTAGATACGTGGCTTCCCATGTCCCCCAGTTTCCTACAAGAATATAAGCTGTAAGTAATAGTGCCCACAGGATGTAAAAATTTGGCCATTCTTGAGAAGCCCCCTTTGCTATTCTCAGGAGGATTTCATACCCTCTTGAACTCTTCCTCTTTGTAGTGGAGATTCTGGCTTCCTCCCTGCTCACTAGGTGTAAGCAACTGATGTAAAAGGTCCATCAATACGTTATCTAGTGATTTCTGTGAAGTTAGGTAAAGTAAAACTCCCTTTCCCAGCAAGTTCAGACTATTAGCAAGTTCTGACTGAAATCATTCCTTTGGATTCGCACTGTATGATACAAAACATTGTCTTCCTGTCTAAGAATCCTAGAAGTCTTTTCATTTATTTAGCTCCTGTTTTGTCTTCTGTAACATTTTGTTTTTCTTCATTTAAATTTTATTCCTTATTTTCATCCCTAATTATCTCATGGGTTTTGTTTCTGTTGTGAACAGAATATTTCCACCTACCTCTATATCCAGGTACTTCTAATATAGAGAAAAAAGGGTGTTTTCTGTTTGTTCATCTTATTCAGTCACATCACCAAATTCTTTGATTTTTTTTTTCTTTACCTTCATTTCCTAGGTAAATCATACCCCATTAACAAATAAGGATAGTTTTAATTTTAATTTTTCAATAATTATACTACCTAATTCGTTTTTTTGTACTGTATTATCTAGAATCTTCATTGTAATGTTTTATAATGTGATAATAGGCATGTGCTTACATTGTTAATTTTTAAAATATATAATTACCACTTTTTCTTTCAGAGTCTAAAGTTACTTAGTATTGTATCCTCTTGAATAAGACAGAGCTTAACATGCTTTCTCCAGTTGAGTGTGTCCCATCCCATCTTTGTTCACACATTCTTTTTAAGTCAGTAGCTGTTCAAATTTACCAACATATTTTTTGAATTTCTCCTTCCTTAGGACTCACTTTTATTTTGGCTAAGTTCATTCATTAAGAGTCTTCACTGGTAAACTTTCAGCCTTCTGAAAATGCCCTTATTTTGCCCTCACTTGAACTGGATTGTCCATTAGAGTCTCTCAACTCTCAATATACTATTCATTGGCCCCTGTTTATTATTGAGGAAACATCTGTCAGTCTTGTTGCTTTATGGGTAATCTGTCTTTTTTTGGTAGTTAAGAGTTTATCTGTAATGTTTTACAATTTCAATACAATGTTTCTACATATGGATTTGTTTTGATTGTTTAGCTTGGCCCTGGAAGTACATTTTTAATTTGACTTATTTTTTTTACTTTTGGAAAATTAGTCATTATTTCTGTATTGCTTCCTTCTCTTAACTTTTGTTACACATATTTTTGGGATTTATAATTTCTATCTTGGTCTATTTGTGCTGCATTCTAGAGGACTTTCTCAAATACGTCTTCCAATCAGTTAAACCTTTTTATTGAATATTATTGAAATTTCTCCTGTTTGAGTATATTTCAGAAACTGTATTTAAAAATTTTTAAATTTCTCACTGGATCTTCATAGCTTGCCTTGTTTCATTTCTGCCTATTTTTGATTCGTACCTTCTTGTTCCTTTTTTTATGGATATGTCCATAAAAGTATCTTTCAAGTTCAGTTAGTTCATCTGCCCATAAAGTTAACCTTTGTTTTGAATTTCCATTTATAGATTCCACATGTCTGTCTTAAGTAGGAGGTTCTTACTATATTGCTCACTGTGGTCACTCATCTCTCCCTCTCTGGCAATTTTGCATTTTCTTCCACTGGCCCATTTGCTCAGGATTTCCATTACAATTCAGGTTTGAGATTGGCAGTTTGTGCTTTTGCTCAACAGAGATTTTCAGATTATTGTGGATCCACTTAGTGAGTTGGAAGACCTTGGCTTCCTCACTGTCAAGAGGTTCTATCTGTGCTTCTCTGCCTTCCTGAATATTATTTCTTGTAAGCAGTAGCTTAAGTCAGCATTCAGCAGTACCTTCTTCAGCGTCCTTTACTGCAGCATAAGCCCCATTCTAGCCTCTGCTTCCAGGCAGTGAGCCCGATCCCTGTGCTTCATCTCCATGTGGTAATATTGTTTCCCACTAACCCACAGCTGAACTCTTGACTGCTACTTCCTCTTCTCAGACTTTGAAAGTCTGTGGCTCAGTCTCCCTACCTTTCACTTCTTTGTTTGCTTCATTTTTGATCCTCAAGGTGCTTGTTTTTTGTTTTTTTGGTGAGGCTATAGCTTTTAAATTTTTTCTTTTTTTTTTTTTTAAGATTTTATTTATTTGACAGAACACAAGCAGGGGGAGTGGCAGGCAGAGGGGGAGGGAGAAGCGTGCTTCCTGGAGCCCGATGTGGGGCTCAATCCCAGGACCCTGGGATCATGACCTGAGTTGAAGGCAGATGCTTAACTGACTGAGCCACCTAGGTGTCCCAAAAAAACCAAACTCTTAAAAACAAAACAAAACAAAAAAACCTCCTCCCTTCTCCTAGTTCTTGAACATAAAATTCCAGGAAAAGACTTGATTGGCCTAATTTTATGTCACATGCTTGTCTTTGCACAGACCACCCTAGCCTAGGGCCTTAGGTCCTATGCGAATGCATTTAGGTGGATTCTTGGGTACTGTGATTGGTATTCCCACTAAAAGATCCATCATTAGAGGGTAATCCTCTAACCAGGAGAAGAGAGGAAGACAGGTCACCAAACAAAAACAGATGCTCTCTCTATATTTTTATATATATAAATAAATATATAGGTATGTATGTAATGTGTAATCTGTATTTTAACTTTTTATCTTTACAGAAAGAAAGAGTTTACTTTCGGGTTTTCTTACCTAAGGGGAGCAAAGAGAAGAGCAAACCAATGTTCTTTTGCCACCGATGGAGCATTGGAAAGGTCATAGACTTTGCAGCTTCTTTAACCAGTCTTAAAAATGATAATAACAAATTAACAGCTAAGGTAACAACCGGTTATAATTTTTCTCTAAAAGCTTTAGGATACTGTATACCTGCATGTTTGTTTATTACAGTATGATTTATTTCCCTTAACAGAAATTAAGGTTATGTCACATTACTTCAGGAGAAGCCTTACCCTTGGATCATACTTTGGAAACCTGGATTGCTAAGGAGGATTGTCCTTTATATAATGGTGGAAATATTATCTTGGAATATCTTAATGATGAAGAACAATTTCTAAAAAATGTTGATTCTTATTTGGAATAGTCTTGTAAGGATTCAAGCCAGAAATGATGAGGAAAATTTTATGTAAAGTCAATTTCTTTTACTACAAATACTATATATATTTATTTTTTAAAAGTTGCTTTTTAACTTATTTCCATTATGTCGTAATTCATCAGTTTTCTGTTAAATTCAAATTTTGTGTGTTAAACTATGAATGGACATTCAATTATTAGCAAATTCTTACCTTTAGCTTTTATTAGGTTGTGCTTAGTAACAACAGAAAAGGTGTATTTCATTTAGTTAATGTCAGCTGTTGTGACTCTGCTGCATATCATCTTTACTCTAGGATCTAAGCTGAAGGAATGGCTCCTGTTTGGGACATTGCCACTTTTAGGCAGAGGAAGAAAGATGGCTTTTAGAAGATACATGTATTACTTTTGCTTTAAGCAAGTATCCTGGCCAAGCCTTGCATCATGAAGCCAGGATATATAGCCTTAAATTAATGTGTATACATGAGTCGTAGAAACTTGGAGACCATCTCATTCACTCTTCTAAGTTTTTAGATGAGGAATCTCAGGCCTAGGAAGAGGAAATGATTTTTCTTGGTGTTCTCTAACTGCATTGGGGCATGTCTCTGATAAAGGTCCTCCTCCAGTAGGACTTACCTTTTTTTGTTTATGTAAATGTATTACAAATGAGAGTAAGATGAGGTAGCACAACTTCATTACAGTATCTTTGTATATATATCAAAGCAAAATATGTACCGAAAGGAATTGTATTTTACCTACACATTAAAATGAATGCTTCTGATTGATCTATTCCATCAGTACTCAACAAAGTACTACCATATAGAAGAAATAGAAATAATTTGTTCTTTTTCCCTTTTTGTTCTTTTGGGGAAGGCTTTGTCCCTTTTCTCTTATTTGTCATAGACATATATAGTAGCTTTACATATAATTAAATAAAGGAATTAAACTCAGAATGTTCATCTCTTCATATTTTCATTCAAGGAATGGAGGTAACTTCTGACTTCTGTCAGCTACTTATATGTTCATTTATTAAGGTAATTATTTGAGTACCTACTGAATATAAGAATTTGATTGTAATTGCCATGGTGGATATGAGATATATGCGTACTTATAACTATAATACAAAGCTGTGTAGGAAGTGCCAAATGAGTAGACAGACAGTGAATACAGATGTTCCGGTAGTTCTTTTATTAGAAACTACAAGGCCGGAAGTAGAAATAATCCTTAAATATATTCCTAGATGCCAGAAAGTTTTAATACAGACCTTAGCATCTGTCATAAATACTTACATAAAGTAGGTGATGAACACATGCCTCATGAATTGAACTAAAGTTAAATATACCAGGAAAAACTGCAATGAGGGTTGAGAAGAGGGGAGATAAGACAGGCAGAAATTGAGTTACACCCAGGGAGAATGAAGAAGAGGGGTTGTCAGTGGTTAGAGAAAAGACAAAGCAGCATGGAGGGACAGACTCATGTCAACAGGCAAAGCAATGGTAAGTTCGATCAGGTCCCAGATAATGTAGCAAACTAGTCTCGAAGAGACACAGGTACGAACATCCTCAGACTGCAGGGACCAGGGGTTCCAGCATGAGCGGTCACCTACAGAACAAGATCGTGGGTAAGAAAGTCTCTCTAGCGTCTCATTTCTAAACTACTTTGAAATCAGACAGTTTTCTCAGGCTTTCTTTTAGGGCTTTCAGTTGAGGGTGCTTGATGAAATTTTAGGGTTTGACTGTCCCCACCCAACCCTAGTATCTTTCCACCTGCTTACAGACAATTAGAATTCTAAGTAGAAACCCAAAAAATAGGGTGGGGGGAGGATGTGTTACATTTAGGTAAGTATTTGTAATACCACTATGATATAAACCTCAGTTTAAATGTAATCAGCCAGTAAATACGTGCAAGTGATAGGAGTATCAACTTTTTCCTAGATTTGTCAGGTTTTATTCCTGGCTGTTTTCAAGTAAGGAGAGAAGGCTTGGAGAACGTGAGGAAAAGGAAAGGTTGTTGATAGAAAGGGGCCAAAATTTATATACTTCATACCCTTGACCTGGGCAACAAAAATTACGAATTAAGATATTTAGTCAATCAAGTGTAAAAATAGTTTGGGGTCCATAAAATTCTTGTTTTATGTCTGTTTTGTTTTGTCATTGTAAATGAGGCAAGTTCCCTGGGAATTTAACTGAGGTACTGCAGAAACATTAGTTCCATTCCCTGTTATCAATATTGATACAGTGTGTCATGTTTTTCCTAATGTGGTACGAGGAAACAAGAGGTACGAAATACAGAATCTATTGCATTTGAAAGATTAGCCTATATAAATGGAATATTTAAAAACCTATAAAAATGTCCAATAGAAATTGGTTTGACAATTTGTCAAAAAGGGGGCAAATATTTTATAATCTAAAATACTTAATACATAACCATCAGAGTTGCATTTGATGAAGATTGTGTCATGATTACATGAAGGATCCGCTGAAATGGTTGTATGTTTGGAGACTACTAGATGTATAGGCTCAGTTTTCTTTTCTTTTCAAAATTTTATTTTTTTGGCCTAGCATCTTGTTTGGGAAATACAAGAGGGTTTGTGAGTCTGGCTTGAAATCCAAAAAAGCCTGATATTTTCCTTACTTCTCATAATACACAGGCATATGACCTAAGGTGGGTTAATTGAACGTGAATGGGGAATAGTGTTTCAGGAAGGAGTAAGAGATTAGAATTAGTGCCGGTGGCCTTCCTATGCCCCACTGTGTTGCCATCCAAATGTCCAGGAGTGTTGGCCCTGTAACTAGGTTGTACCTTTGGCCGTGGATCCAGCCATCTCCTTTCCCTAGGTTTCCAAGCTTATCCGGTAATCATCCAGAAATTTTTTTTTTTTTTTTTTTTTTTTTTTTTTTACTACTTAAGGACATCAAAAAACAGTTTCAGTTTTTGCCTGGTAACAATCACTCTTTAGAGTTGTAGGAAAACTTATCAGCCTAAGGATGCTACGAGGCTGATCTTTGAGAACTGCAGTTTTTGTTTGTTTGTTCTAAGTAGGGGCTCGAACTCACAACCACAAGATCAAGACCTGAGCTGAGGTCCCTTGCTTAACTGACTGAGCCACCCAGGTACCCCTGAGCACTGTAGTTTTCTAAGAGACAATAAGCGGTTACTGACTAAGCTCCAAGAGGGCAGAGACCGCATCTGAATTGATTACCATTGTATACCCAGCTCCTAGCTCAGTGCCTCAGCAAACATGTTCAGTAAATATTTTGATTTTGACTTGAATGAATAAAATAGTAATACTTATTTATAGGCCTCCCCAATATCTTTTAGATTTTTGGATGTGACTGCTTTTAGTGTGGGTTTTCCTTAGGAAGAAAGAGAATTTAAAAACTGACACTAAGGTTTTAAATTCTGGTGAACGGGAGGCTGTTTCTTCATTAGCAGAAATGAGAAGTCCAGAGGAAAGAGTGGAGGTTTCTGCTATGGCTTTTACGTTCTCATAACTATGGGTTAAATAAGTTGTTACTCACTAAATAGCTTCGTATTTTGAAAAACATGATGGTCCCTCCTACTAGACTTTGGTACAGCTAAAAACAACTTAACCTAACAACTTCAGACTGTCACTTGAACCTGTCTGAAGAATGTTCTTTAGTTTTTTTAATGGTTTTGCATATGTGATTTATTTAAACTTTCAAAACGATTAGCAAACTTGTTATTGCCCTGCTTTTGTCATTTGTGACTCTGGGAGAAGCAAGGAAGTCATTTCTCAGTGTTCTGAATATATAAAAGACTGAAATGCTATTTTTCATAAAGACTGAAGAAACTGTCATTGTAAGATCCAGTTATGGAGAAAATTGGCCAAACTCCAGCTATCTCTTCTTGCAATTAGAAGATCTTAAACTGCTGCAAGTGGTGAATGTGACAAAAACCTTATCAGAAACCTTGCGACAGATGAAGATGGAATGACAAATTTGACTATTCAACTATGGGATTCTGAAGGTAGGCAAGACTCAAGAAATAACCTTAAAGTGCTTAAAGAAGAAAAGATTGTCTTTTCAAGGTGTCAATGCATATTGATTCAAATGTCCTAAATGCTTATTCTACTGATGTGCATTTGGTTGCAATATTGAATTGCAGTGTGAAAGAGACCTTTGCCAGTAATTCTTGGGGGCAGTTACACAATTTTTTTCTTATGCCATTTTATGGATTTCTTTTGACACAGCTTTTGGCATCACAGGAGGCACAACATAGGCTTTTGGATTTGTAATGACCTGCACATGCCCAGGAGGAGTGAGGTCTATTTCTTTGTTCTGCTTCTAGAAAGAGATATCATTTGGTCATTTAGGTAACTTGCACGTTAGTGTTATTGGCCTTGATATTGATGTTTGCCAATTTTTTTTTTTTAAGATTTTTATTTGACAGAGAATACAAGCAGGGGGAAGTGGCAGAGGGAGAGGGAGAAGCAGGCTCCCCGCTGAGCAGGGAACCCAAAATGGGGTTCAATCCCAGACCCTGAGATCATGACTCAAGCTGAAGGCAAACGCTTAACCAACTGAGCCACCCAGGTGCCCCGATGTTTGCCAGTTCTTATATATACAGTAGAATGTTAGGGTTATCATTTCATTTCACATTTCATATTCCTGTTTCTAAAACTATATATACCTTTTTATACTTATCATTTGATACCTGAAAAAGCAAACTACTCGGAGAGAATAATTAGAACTCTGAGTTTTAATGTCTGTAGGGATTTCTTTGACTTTCAGAGTGTTTCTAAAAATAGTTAACCTAGAGATGCCTTTATTGGGTGTCTTAGTTCCTGCTCTGGGTTTGTTGTTTGGGTACTCCTTTGCTAACATTTCTGTGCTGTCTCTTTCTGTTTGTAAAGTTGCTACCAAAAATGGGACGCTAGTTTCTTAGCCCTTGCCATTATTCAGCTCTTTTTCAAGGTCCAAGACCGACTTAGCTTCTGTGGCTCCTTTTACAGTGGTCATGTGTTTTTGTTGTGAAATGTTACTGTTCCTTTCTGTTCTACAAGGCTAAGAAAAGATGTATCCTTATCATAGAAGATAAAAGGAGAAAGAAATCCCTAACAATTAAAGCACTCCTGAATTCCTACTCTGAATGAGGTACTGTGGGAGATTTCAAAGAATATCTAAAATGATGCCTGTTTTCAATATACTTATGATCTGATTGAAAACCTGATACTCAGGGAGTGCTAAAACACCCCATGAGTAGTACAGACAGTTAAATGTGCAGACATTCAGAGGAAGGAAATCACTTTTCAACTGTGTTGGTTTGGAAATGTTTTATAGAGTTGAATTTAAATATGACACTTTATTATGGTTTCATAAACAAGAAAGAGCAATAAATAATCCTTTAGTGACTGTGATATATCCCAAGTATTTATGGAAGGGCTCTCCATGTAATAGGCAGTCAGTAAATGCTCACACAGTGAATGAATATGTAAATTCCTACTTGGATCTCTCACTGGCTCATCAGAATGTCTTTTTTTTTTTTTGGTCTTAAATGTAGCCTCTGCTCTCATAACTTGTCTTGCACATGTGTCACTAAAGACATTACCATTTATACTGAAACACAGGGTCATCTTTTCCCCCTTTTCTCCTTTCTTCCTTCATTCTCTTCTTTATAGTCCAGTTATTTCCTACAGAAAATTTCCTATAATAGCTTTTCATCAATCTCCTCTTCATTTCCAGTAATGCCACTTTTTTCTGCCCTGTATCATTGCTTCCCTAAACCTTTAACTGGCTTTTGTCCCCTCTGTCCACTCTCCAATCACTGTCAGATTAATCTTCCTAAAATCTAACTTTGATTATGTATCTTCCCTGCTACAAGCTTTTTAGCCTTTTGAATAAAGTCTGTATTCCTTAGCGAGCCATTTCTTTATTACTCTCTGACTTCATTCTCACTTTCCAGTTGTATCTCCACTCCCACTTCTTTACACACAGCCCATGCTCCATTCAAGCCGGATGACTTGGTATATTCATATTCATGAGTGAATATGCCTTTGTTCACACTGTTCTTACAACCTGAGGGGCGGACCTCATCTAAATTCTGACTACTTCTGCAGGCCTGGCTCAAGTGTCAGCCTTGCCATGAAGCTTTTGCTAATCCCACTTAGCAACTTGTAAGTGAAATTTTCTCTAAATTCTCAATTTTTTTATATTTCATATTTAGCCAGCTTGGCTTGTTTTACAACTATGCGTGTTCCTGTCATATTCTGTTTTGCTCTAAATCCTTGAACATGAGAACTACAATTATAATATATAAACAATATATTAGTATAAACAATATTCATTTTGATACTCCCCATGTCTAGCACATTTCCTACGTGCTTACTCAAAGGGCTAAAGCACTAACTTAGGCCCCAAAGGAATAGTGTGCTTGTTTTATACCACTTTTGAATGATCAGTGGCAATTTTAGTATCTAGTTTGAGTTTGCACTCTTCTCCAAAGATAGTATGGGCATCAGTAATGAGAAATATCTCTCTAATTCTGCTTCCGACATTTTCTTACCCTGTAGTTGTAGGCAAATGAATCTTCCTATAGTCCAGTTTCCCTGTCTAAAAAAATGGAGGTAATGTGAACTCTGTCACATTGTTGTGGGAATTGTCAACCAAGAAAAGTAGGCGGAAAACGAATAAGAAAGGCCTTTTATTTGGGGTCTCCGAATTGCAATTCAGAGAGCACAGATTGTGTTAGCAACTGGAAAAGTGTCCCACTCATGTGGGGAAGACAAGAGGTTATTCTGAGAAAGAATTGGGGTAATAACATTATTTTGATAGAGAAAAATAAAACCCTTTTAGTTGAGCTGCTTTTGATTACTCTGACTTTAATTGGTGCTATCAAACAAAACTAATCTTAGTATGTTTTAGTTAACTATTCTGTCTTCATAAAGCTCATACCAACAGTTTTATGGTCCTAATGCAGTTGTTCTGTTTAGCAACTCATTGTAAAAAAAAGTTGCCACTTTTGGCCCAGTTCAAGAATTCACTAGTTAGAAAGGAAAATGAAGCTTCAAAATGGAGTCTCTCATGTTCAGAATTCCACAGAATTAAATGAGATCATACTTCAGTGTACTTACTTAGAACAGTCCCTGGCACATAGTCCATACTGAGTGTTAGCTGCTGCTATTTTATCATAGGTTAAACTTTTGACCCTGAAATATCTATTGAAGTATGAATCTGGTAACTCTGTATGGAGCCTAAGACTTTGAACATTTTCCTCTTAGTGATATTCACTGTCTTACCCATAGTATTAGGGAATTTTTAATTTTCCAGCTAATAGGACAACCAGAGTTTTTTTTTTTTCTAATTTCACCAAACCCAGTATATGAATGTCAAGATTTATAAAAGACCTGGTCGGCATGGTGGTAAATGGTTGTTATTCACTTTATAAAATAATTGCCTACATGGAATATTTTACTGACTCCTTTAAACAGAAATCTCCACTTAAGAGTTTATAGTTAAGCTTATACAAATGTAACTTACATACATTTTCATGAACATACTTTATTTTTTAAGATTTTATTTATTTGAAAGAGAGTCAGATGGCGAGAGAGAGCACAAGTGGGGAGGAGAGGGAGAAGCAGGCTCCCCGCTGAGGAAGGACCCCAACGCGGGGCTCAATCCCAGGACCCTGGGATCATGACCTGAGCTGAAGGCAGACGCTGAACAACAGAACCACCCAGGTGCCCCTGAACGTTATTGATTAGGAGACAAATTGCCTTTCTAGTTACATTTTATCATTAACCTTGTGACTTCGAATAAGACCTTTCTCTGCATTTCATTTTTCAAATCTGTAAAATGAGGATACTCAACTGAGGTTTAAGATCTTGCTCATTCTTTAAGTGTGTGGTTCTGGCATAAAACGCTAGAACCTAACATCATAGGCAGTGTGATGGGACAAAGTGAAGAAGGTTCAGGTTGATGGGGAATAATAGCCCACAGCTGCAACAAAAAAAAAATAAGGGCTTCTTGAGAGGAGGGACCAAATACTATTTTTAGTTCCCTACAGTGTTTACCTCAGTGCCTTGAATAAAGTTGGTTCTTACTAAACACTGGATTAATCACCAATATCTGTAAAGGTCAAGATCATATACTCTAGAACCAGATAATGCTTGGGTCTGCACTTCTAGTTCTGTCACCAGCTGGGGTACATTGGTCAAGTTACCTAACCTCTCTAGGCCTAAATTGATATGGAAAGTGGGGATCATGATAGTATGATGATAGTTGTGAAGGTTAAATGAGCTAATATTAAGGCCCTCAGAGCAATGCTGAACACATAGTAAACTCTGTTCTTACTCTATACATATTTGGATGATCTGTAACCTTAAGAGCAGCTGAATGTGCACGATGGAAGTAGGAATATATTTTCTCTTATAGATGTATCATGGAAGACGGATTTTTACATGGTAAAATTTGTCTAATTTGGTTGGGGATGAAGTTACTCATTATGTTTTGTTTTGTTTTGTTTTAAAGATTTTATTTGACAGAGACAGTGAGAGATGGAACACAAGCAGGGGGAGTGGGAGAGGGAGAAGCAGGCTTCCCGCTAAGCAAGGGGCCCGATGCGAGGCTTGATCCCAGGACCCTGGGATCATGACCTGAGCCGAAGGCAGATGCTTAACGACGGAGCCACCCAGGCGCCTCTCAAGTTATTGTTTTTTTAAGAATGAGGCATAAAGCATGTTGTCTGATTGCTTGAGTTCACACCAATCATTTTATATAGCCAGGATTGGTTAGACAAGAGGTAAGACACTTTTTAATAGTTTCTTTCCAACCCTCAAGAGGGGTTTGATACAGGGCACCTGGGTGGCTCAGTTGGTTAAGCAACTGCCTTCGGCTCAGGTCATGATCCTGGAGTCCTGGGATTGAGTCCCACATCGGGCTCCCTGCTCGGCAGGGAGTCTGCTTCTCCCTCTGACCCTCTTCCCTCTCGTGTTCTCTATCTCTCGTTCTCTCTCTCTCAAATAAATCTTTAAAAAAAGAAGGGGGGGTTGATACATTGTTCCAAGAATAAAAATTCTATCTGCAATTCTAATCTGTTATGTCAAAACATGAAATCTTGTTAGGTATCCTGGAGACTCCATTCCTGAGGACCCGCACATTGTGTTAAATTTTTATTTTAAAATCAAAGTCCACTAAAAAAGTCTTGGTATGTGGAATTTTTTTTTCCAGTGAAAAGAGTTGCCATCTAAAAGAAATCAGCTCCAGACATTTAAGTAGAGTTAACAAGATACCCAAGATTCCTGGGAAAGGAATCACCACGGTGGTCCCTCTTTATTCAAATACAGGACAATTGGGCACTTATTGCTCTTGCAGATATGTGACCTAAGCACTTTGTGGCTTGATAAGGGACCTTCTTCCCCCAAACCAGCCCCTCTTTGTATAGTCAGGTGTCTGGGAAAGTATCAAGGGCATTGGATCTCACCTCTTTTCCTATTTTGAAGTTTAGCATAATTAGAACCTTTCTCACGGATGGAAGTCAGCTGGTAGGAAAGGATATCTCAGACTCAGAAGAGGAGTGTTCCTTTAGGGAAGTCTGGAATGGTGACCTGGATGCCACATCAGGAAGCAGATTTTGTCCTGGCTTGGTATGTGGCTGATGCTGGAATCTGACCCCTCCCTAACCCCTAATCACCTTGGAACAACAGATAATCTTTGGTACTGGGAACAATGGCTGTAGATATGATGTAGCTTTAAAAATTGTCCCTTTGGGAAGCCAAGAGCAATATACCAGGTACCGAGACCTCTGCAGCCCTCTAAACTCACAGCACTGAATAAAAATATTTTGGATTGTGTGGGACCAGTTTGCAACACTGCCAAAACCGGATCTTCGCGCTAGACTTTCCTGTACACTACAGGATTTCTCATTTCATTTTCAGGCATTTGGAAGTCCAACAGTCTCTTTGGACTGCAAACCCTCCAGTTACTTGAGAACAATTGTGAGGTAGCAGCTGAGGCCCATGGAAAAAGGACTTCCTGCTCATTTGAGGTGGGAAGTGTTAAGTGATTTTAATTTGAATAAGGAATAAGATTTGATCTTCTGATTTAACATTGCTTATGTTGATTTTAGTCATAGCAGCTTTGCCAAAGTAGTGGGACCGTGTTCATTTAAAGGAGACTTAAAGAGGACTCTGGTGACATTTCTGCAAATGCCTGGAAAATTTTATTTGGTTAGATCAACACTAGTCGCTATACAGTTGGCAAGATTATTTTTTAAAGATTTTCTTTATTCATGAGAGAGAGGGAGGGAGGCAGAGGGAGAAGCAGGCTCCCCAAGGAGTAGGGAGCCTGAGGCGGGACTCGATCCCAGGACTCTGGGGATCAGGAGCTGAAGGCAGATGTTTAACCGACTGAGCCCCTCAGGCGCCCTGGCAAGATTATTTTAAGATAACTGACAATGAAAAACCAAAAAGCTAATTTCTCAAGTTTTTGCGCAGGCTGCAGAAAGGAAGTTGGAACCAGAACTAAGGAGAGGCCAAATCTCCAATGCCTACTCAGGCCAGCGGAGCCGGGTGGGGCAGGAGCCTCACACCCGCGCGCTCAGGGCGGTCGGCCCCAAGGAGTCACGCCCACGTGGGCGGGGCCGCAGGGGTGGGACTTCCTGTCGGGGAGATTTCTCGCTCTCTCAGGAAGAACCCAGCCACAGATCCCGCTGGAAGCCTGGTGAGTCTGACGGACCCCAAGTTAAGGTAAGTCCTGCATTCCTGCGACTTCATATGGGCCGTCGGGCCGTCTGGGTCGGAGGTGCGGGCCTGGGTGCTGCGGGCGGCCCTCCGCGCCCGCGGCCGGAGTGGGTGGGAGCGCAGGGTCCGAGGCCGCAGCCGGGGCCCCTTTATCCCTGCGGTGTTATCCTTAGCCCCGGCCGCCGAGTGACACCGGGAACAGGCCCCACGTCGTGTAGCGGTTTCGCCCACGCGTTCTCTCTGAACCTTTGTGGCAGCTGACGTAGAATAATGTTCTTTTTCATTTTTACTGATTCCAAGGAAGCTCAGACCTGGCATATATCCAGGGTCATGCAGTCCCAGTGTGAGCCCCTCATGTCATGCTGTCTGCAGTCGCCCTGCTGGGGACAGGTGACAGGAAGGTGGCATGGTTCCCACTGTCAGGAAGGCTGTGACCGGGACAGAAACAGTTGGGAATGTTTCAGGCGTTTGTCTTTAGGAAAGTGAAGGTGAATGGAATATGCTCATTTCCATCAAGAAATATGCTCAAAGTAGTTGTGAATATAAGGCACCTACGCAAATGATCAAAACGTAAGGAAGACATTCCTGAGTGCCCTAAGTGTGATGCAGGAGCTTTATGGGCTCTTCCAGGTCAAGGCATCCTCCCAGCTTTTCACTGTGTGTACCTTCCTTAGGAATGTTATTCAGGCTCAGGACTCAGTCGTTGCCTACTCAGGTGACTTACATAGTATTTATATCTGCAGGTCATATCTCTTCTGTGAGCTCGGGATCCATAGTTGAGCTGCCTAATTGACATCTCCTTTTGGTTTCACAAAGGCTTCTCATCTTCTACTAACTAAACTTTTGATCTCTCCACCACCTATCCAGATCTCCAAACTGACTCTTTTCTGTTACTGCCTGTTTCAGTGAATGTCACTATTATCCATTAAGTTGCTGAAAGTGGGAAATCTGGGCATCATTGAACTCTTCCTTTCATATCCATATCCAAATTATTGCTAAATGCCCCCAACTTTACCTCCTAAAGCAAGTATCTCTGCATTCTCTAAACTTCTCTATAAACACCTCTCCCTCCACTCTCCTATGTCTAAGCCAACGTTCGGGTCTCCTCTGGACTACTGCATCCTAAATCTAAACCTCCAGTCCAGTCTACCCAGCACCCACTCTCCACTCCTCCCTCCACCCTCCAATCCGTTATCTTCTATAGCGGTGGTGAAATGATTCTTCATGGCTCTGTCAGAATCTTACCTTTAAGGCCCTGCCTGGGATGATGCCTACTATCTCCCCAGTCTCATCCCTTGATCTCCTAGCTGTCACACTTAGGCCTTTTAGTTACTCTTCACTTAACATCCTGCAGTTGAGTTAGTTAATGCCTATTCACTTGTCCTTCAGATCTTGGTTTAATCATGTTGTCAAGGCAACCTTATCTTATACCTAAGGCCAGGTTAAAGCTCTTCTGTTACATGGTTCTCTCATTGTACTTCTACTTAGGCTTTATTACACTTGCGATTTTGCATGTAGTCTGATTTTATTAATATCTGACTCCCCACTAGCAAGTAAGTGAACTGGGCCTGTTTTCCTCACTATGATGCAGTGCCCAGTGTATCATAGGTATTCAGTAGATAGCTGTCAGATGATTAAACAAATAATGAATTCTGAATGGAGAATCCCTAGAAGGGGTAGCTTTTGAAATGGGCATTGAAGAATTGGTAGGAGTTATATCTGTGTGGGTACTGTTAGAAGGCAGAGATATGAGAGGCTTGAGCAAAGTTTCTGGCAACAAAGCAGATGCACTGTTCTGTTAAGCCTGGAAGAGAGGAATGGAGTAAGAATGGAAAAAGAAAAAAGAATGTGGAAACAATTCTTGAGACACTCTAAGCAGTGGCTTCTGTAACTTGAAAAGTGGCTTCCCTTTTACATTAAAAAAAAAAAAAAAAACCTTAGAAAAAAAAAGGCAACTGCCAGCAGAAACACCTCACTGTTTCTGCCCTTTGCCCTCCCCTCCTTTCCTCTTTCCTATACTGTGAGCACCATGGTAGGGAATTCTGAGTAGTCTTTAAGGTGAAACTGTGTCAGTTATTCTCAATTATAAAAGTGACAAAATTGGGGTTGCTTTATATTTTATTTTTTAAAGATTTTATTTATTTGTCAGAGAGGGAGAGAGCACTAACAGAGAGAAGTGGCAGGCAGAGGGAGAAGCAAGCTCCCTGCTGAGCAAGGAGCCCGATACTGGATCCCAGGACTCTGGGATCATGACCTGAGCCGAGGGCAGACACTTAACCAGCTGAGCCACCCAGGCATCCTTCGGGTTGCTTTATAAATGATGCCACATTTTTCTGGCCACTTGCAAAGCTTCACTGTCCTAGGTTCCGATTTTAGAGTGTGGTCAAGCCAATGGTGAGTTTTTTTGGTATTCTCTTCAGAAGTCAGTGGAAAGCTGGACAGTTCAAAAGACAAAAATATGTTATTTTTTCTGGGAAATTTATTTTTTTTTTGTCCTGGAATATTCTTTTCCTCACAGGTTGTAATAGAAAGATCAGAGGATTTTAACATCGGAATTGAGTATATACCTTCTGTGCCTTCCTTTCAAAGCTTCTTTAATTTCAGCATTCCCAGTGTTCTTTTATTTTCACTTTATTCTCTACCCAAACATGCACCTATCTTTTAAAATACTTCTGTATCCTTTCTTCTCCATCCCCCAATCGAGTGTTGTTGTTGTTGTTGTTTTTAAAGATTTTATTTGACAGAGACACAGCAAGAGAGGGAACACAAGCAGGGGGAGTGGGAGAGGGAGAAGCAGGCTTTCCGCTGAGCAGGGAGCCCGATGCGGGGCTGAATCCCAGGACCCTGGGATCGTGACCTGAGCCGAAGGCAGACGCTTAACAGCTGAGCCACCTAGGTGCCCCAAGTGTGTTGGTTTTTTTTTTTTTTTAACATTATGTTATGGGCACTTTGGGAAACACTTTTATACAGTGTTTTTTTTATGTTAATGTTTCTACAATAGAAGTGGTTTAGGTAAGAATATTTTTTAATGGACCTATGAGTGAATCTTGAAAACCATTGAACTCTAACACCAGGAAGAGGGCAATTACATTTGTGATTTTGTACATGTGATTCATTTCCTGAATGAAAGTATTGTGCTAATTGAGATGTTTTTCTGAACTAACTATTCTGTAATTAAGACTTATAGATTTTTAATTGCTTTGTCCTGACTTGTGTTAAATCTATTCGGAAGATGGCTGATCCTTGGCAGGAATGCATGGATTATGCAGTAACCCTAGCAAGACAAGCTGGAGAGGTATGAACTGAAATCTTGTCAGCCATAATGTGATGAATGTGGACAGCATGTGGTTGTCCTGTGAAATAACACATGCATTTTGATTAATTTGTATTTGTTTTCATTTTACTAAACATTTTCAATGGAGTCAATACTCTGATTTTATGTCGTTAAACCTTTTTAATGACAAATGTGAATTTAAAATAGGATGTAAAATTGTATGATTTTGTACCTAGAATGTCATAACCACTAAAAGTTTATTTTATATACATTGTGGTAAGACATTTTTAAGAACATCATTTCAGACAGATTGAATGTTTAAACCGCTTCTATATTTCATCTTTTAGTTTGATTTAAAATGATACATGCCTTTTCTATTTGCTTATCAAAAAATCTTTTTAGGTGGTTCGTGAAGCTATAAAAAATGAAATGAATGTCATGATTAAAAGTTCTCCAGCTGATTTGGTAACTGCTACTGACCAAAAAATTGAAAAAATGCTTATATCGTCCATAAAGGAAAAGTATCCATCTCACAGGTATTTTTTATTTTAGTTTCACATGATGAATTGAAACTTAGGTTAGAGTCAATGTACTAGACAGATTTTGATTCTAGACACAGAAATTGACTTTAGTTAACTTAAGCTGAAAAGGAATTTATTTAGAGAGTGTTGGGCAGCTCAGGAGCCCTGAGAGCAGGGCATAGGCAGAAGTCAGGAAGGCAGTGCTACAGGTGCCCAGGAGCCATTGCTTCAGATGCCACCGGTGTTACCTTCATGACTGCTGGCTTTGGATATCTTTGCCTCATTATCTCAAGATTACAGATCCTGAGCAGGAATGTCTTGCTGAACTCCAGTTGCTTGCCCAAGCTCAAGCTGCCAGGAAGGAGCAAACAGGAGGTATTTGGATTCCTTCGTAGTAAGAGGAGTGTTTGGATGCTGGGAAGCTAATATGACAAACCTGCCACAGTTATGATTTAGAAGTTTTATTCTCTATATTGCAAACTTTTTTATGTATTAGAGTGTTGGTGACTTTAACGAGTTTGAGAGAAAACACTAAAATCAGGGCTCTCTTACAGAGACATGTAGCAGAAACATTGTCATCCTTTTAAAGTTTTAACATTGTCATTCTCTACTTTTTTTTTTTTTTTGAAGATTTATTTATTTTAGAGCAAGTGTACACGGTATGGGTGGGCGGAGGGAGAGGGAGAGAGAATCTCAAGCAGACTCCCCGCTAAGCACAAAGCCTGACACAGGGCTCAAGCTCACGACCCTGAGATCATAACCTGGGCTGAAATCAAGAGTTGGATGCTTAACCAACTGAGCCACCCAGGTGCCCCTGATTTTCTCCTTCTTGGTCATGCCATTATCTGTTCCTGATATTTTAGCCACTGAAAAGAAAAAATGTTTAAAGCTGTGGCTAAATATACATCCTCTTAGTAAAAAGGCTTACAGCTAAGTGAAAAGGGGATGAAAGAAAATCATAATGATTATAGGATAGTTCAGTATTGAATAAAAGAAAGAAAATGAATAAAAGAAATAAAAAGAAAACCAATGAACTCAGACACCATTTACAAAATTCACCTGAGATTTCAAACATAGCATGTTTTAGGAAGGCATGTAGACACAGTAATTTTGGTGGGTAATTTGCTTTCTCATCGACTTATTTAATGTTCTCTATGATGTCCTTTGCTGCATAGCTAATTATCCTAAAAATTTTGCAGCTCTAGACAACAAACATTTATTATCTCAGAGTTTTCAAGGGTCAGGAATATGAGAGTAGCTTGGCTGCATGGTTCTGGTCGGGGTCTCATAAAGTTATAGTCAAACTGCTGGTCAGGGCTGTAGCATTTTAGAGCTGAAGGATAAGTTCACTTATGTGATTGTTGGTGACTTCAGTTCCTCATGGGTTTTCTGCTAGTAGCTCCCCTCATTTCTTCGCCATTTGGGCCTCCATAGAGCAGCTCTTAACATGGTGGCTGGCTTCCCCTGGGGCAAGAGAAGGAAAGGGACAGAGGGAGAAATAGAGTAAATAAGATGGAAACCACAGTACCATTTTTGTGAACGAGTCTTCACAGTTGCATATTGTAACTTCTGCTTTGACTCTTGGTTAGAAGAGAGTCACTCAGTTCAAATTCACACTCAAGGCAAGGGGTGTTAGGTTCTACCTCTTAAAGAGAAGAGCATGAGAGAATTTGTGGAGTTATTTTTAAAAACCACATTTCTTTAGTAAGTTCTCATCTGCAACAAATGTGTGTACATACACACATGTGAGTGCCTTTATTTACCCTGGTATTGGATTTGAGAATTTTGAATTTTATTTTTCACATAACTTTGCTCTGGGGGAAATAAAGTTTTCTCACTTTATCAGTCTGAAGGAAGAAGGAACAACAATAGGAAAGGGCATATGGACTTTTGTTATGTATTAAAGTAGACTCTGAATCTAAGGAAATGTTTAGGTTTGAAAATTATTGAAAGCAGTGTGAAGATTTGGAATTTGTCCTTCTTGCTTTTAGTTTCATTGGTGAGGAATCTGTGGCAGCTGGGGAAAAAAGTGTCTTAACTGACAGCCCTACATGGATCATTGACCCTATTGATGGAACAACGAATTTTGTACATAGGTATGTTTTAAAATGTTAATATTGTAATAACTTGTTTGTATACTAACTGAATGGACCTAGATACTTTAGAGAATTGTATAATTTGTAGAGTGAAATGTATCATGCAGAATTTTCATCAGATATGGAAGAGATGATGAAATATTCATGCTGTGGACTTGTACAGCAAGGGGTCCTGTTCATTTTTTTTCTGACTGGTGGAACCATACAAAAATGTAAGCAAGCAACATTGCTGCTTTGAGATTAAGGAACTAATGGAGTCAATTTTGGGGGTCACGTAGAATGTTGTCTATATAGAGTAGGTTCAGTCTGGGAGAAAAAACTATCAAAAAGAGCATGGGGTTTAGGATCAACAGATTTGGGCTTGATTCCAGATGCTTTTATAGGCTTTGTGACCTTAGGCAAGTTACTTAATCTTTGTAAGCCTCCGTTGTTTTTTAATGTGTAAAGTGGGCATCTTACTTGTACCTGCCTCCTAGAACTGTTTGTTCATGGGATTCAGTGAGTAATACTTTTATATAAGAACTTAGTGTAGTGCCTGGCACAAAGTATGTAACTCAGTATATTAGCACTAAAGGAAAGCCTGAGGGAATTGCCCGTGACACTTAAAATGGGTAGCCTAGTTTGTTGGGATTACACATAAATGTTATATTTGAAGTTGCCGTGTAGCTATACATATCTTTACTAGTACAGAATTGTTAAAGTCTGTAAAGCTAAGATCTAGAATCTATATGTGGAGTGTTAATGTGGAAAGATGCTCATGACATAACATAGAGAAGATTCTAATACAGAGTGTATACTATGATCCCATTTTTGTTAAAATGAAAACTATTAAATATTAAACGTTTTATTTTCAGTAGTTGAACACATTTTCTTATTTTGTTTATCTTGACTCTGGAGTCAGAAATTACAACCTGGGTGTTCAGACTGTCATGCAGCCATAGCAATAGCTGTGGCTAACAGTTTACTTTTCACGTGTGAAACTCCCAAGTTTGGTATTAAAGACAAGTAACAGTTTGTTCTGTACAATTTGATATCTGTGTTTATAGGTCCTGACTATGGGAGAAATGACCAAAGAAAAGAGACTTTTTAACCATGAACAATTAAAAATTTTTTTTAATTTTTTTATTTTTTGAAAAAAAAATTAGTTACTATATTCGTGGCATTTGACATTCCAAAGATGTAAAATGTCATACAGTGCAAAGTGTCCTTCCCACTTCTGACTGCAGTTTCTCAGGACCTATCTCTGGAGGTGGCCACTGTTACCAGTTTCTTGTGAATTCTTTCAGAGATGTTTCATGCCTGTAGAAGCTAGAAGCATCCTGTATGTATGTATGTATATGCACCACCTCTCCCCATATTTCCCCTATTTACACAGAGGGCTGCATACTATACACACTGTTCTGTGGGAGGAGGGATGAGACTATTTATATGAAAAGTTATATAGTCAATTACATTATGAAAAAACATGTTTATTGAAAATAATTTTATCTTGGTAAATTTGTATATATGTGTGTATGTTTTTTTAAAGGTTTCCTTTTGTAGCTGTTTCGATTGGCTTTACTGTAAATAAAAAGGTATGCTGTTTAAATTTATGGTAAAATGCCTTGCTCTCATTTTCTGAGAAAGTACATGTGTCTGTAATAAATTTAGGTTTGTCTCTATTCAATTTATATGGCTGCATTATTTCAGAGTAAGCTGCAGAACTGTTAAAATTGGCATAATACTTTTTCCATTAAAGAAAATTTAATGTCTGAGAAGCAATAATTAAAAGGAAAACATACATGCAAGTAACTGAAATACAATTCAGTATTTAATCACCATTATATATGTGATAGAGTCAGATGTGATAGGAGTTGATGTGTGATCTAAAATGCTAAATGAAAGAGGTGGGATTTGAGCTAGGAATGTCTTAATAGGGGTCAGTGAAGGGAGACTTTGAAAGACCAGAAAGTGGTAGGGGCCAGAACATGGTTGGGAAATGCTGAGTATGTTCAGGAGCCCAAATACTTGCTATATCTAAAACCCAGTAGAATACAATCTGTAGCAATTGCATTTCCTTGCTGTTTGGCTATTTGATCGATCAAACAATGAATGATGTTTACTAACATCTTACACACCTGTGTTCAAGGAGCTTGTGATATATTTGATCAGCATGTACACAAGAGAGTTAAAAAAAATCTATGAAAATAAAACATCTTAGGCACAGGGTTGCGCTCATTAGTGAGAACATCTGAAAGAAGCTAAAGGAGCCTTTAGCAAATAATCAGCCTTGGGCTATGTGCTGTCCCTGCCACTGAATTAACTCGTGGTTCAGGCACAAGTTAGATGTGCGAATAGGTAAATACATAGAGCAACTATGAAACAAATGCTGTGGGAACATGAAGAGGGGTGTATCCGATTCTGCCCGAGTGGTTTGGGGAAATCTTCATACAGAAGGGGTCTTTAGAATTTGGTCATGTGAGTTGGGTTTTAGAAACGTAGGAGTTTTTCAGATTAAAGAAGAAAAGGAGGAAAGCATTTTAATCAGAACAGCTTGGAGAAGAGCATGATGTGTGTGGGGAACGAGATGTTCATTGTGAGTGAAACTCTGAAAGTGGCAGGAGCAGAATTGATGAGGTGAGTTAGTTGTGGTTTTATTGTGAGGCACTGTGGCCTGTGTCAGAACATTTAGATTTTTTTAGGCTGTAGAAAACCAGTAGAGGTTTTTCAAGTACAGGGACAGATAATTCTAGCAATACAGAGATCATACCAGAGGGGCAGGCTGGGTGATTCTGAACTAAGATGGGGCAGTGAGGGTGGCTGAGGAAATGCCAAAATCAAGAAGTGCTTTCAAGATGAAATTTGAAGACGACACGTGGGGAAGGAATGAGGTGTGATGAGGTAATGAATGATCTTTGACCTCTTTGGTTGAGGTTTCTGCAAGATGAGCTGAAGCATAGGTTCTTACCTGTGACAATGGGATTACAGGTGGAACAGGCCACAGTTAAAGGTGGTAGTTGAATTTATGGACTAGAAAGAACAAACCTCTAAGAATATAGACATCCAAGAGGGGAATGGAAGATACGGAAGAGTGAACAAATCCTGACCTACACAACTTTTAAGGGTTGGACAGAGAACAAGGTCTTTAGAAAAAGTGACACAAAGATGGATTAGTGAGTGAGGTAGGACTAAAAGTCCTGCCAGAAACATGAGGGTACTGGATTAAGTAATGAAGTGTGGGTGATGGTCAGCAGTCTCCAAAGCTTTGGAGATGGCATTTGGTTAGTAGGAGTTCCTGGGTAATCTCTTTTGGGGAAGTTTCAGAAGTGTGTGTGATCAGGGCAGAAGTCAAATTGTAATTTTTATTAAGAGGAGAATGGGAGAGGTGAAGTGTAGACTACCCTTTGGCAGGGAAGGGAAAAGGAGAAGATAACATCTTGAAAATTTTGTGGGGGAGGTAGAAATTTGGTGTGAAAGTACCAGAATGAAAATCTGAGAGAAGAAGGATCAGTTGATAGAGGAGTTTTTCAGAGACATTTGAGAGGGTAGGAATTATAATACGGAAGGAAGTAGGAAATATTTACCTATCTGGGGCAGGAGCGTGAGAGGTCAAGGTGGGTGCTCTTAAGTTGAGAAATGGATGGGACAAGAGTCAAGGATTCAAGTCTGATGACCTCCTTTCTCTGTGTAAGCTGGAAATTATCATTTTTAAGTATCCCATAGTAGTTTTTTGAAAACATTCTCAATATAGTGGATTTTTTTGTTACTGCCTTTAAAAAAAGTATTGATTTAATGGTGGAAAATACTCAGGTTTGGTAAAGGAAACTTTTCCTTCTGCAGATGGAATTTGGAGTTGTATACAGTTGCCTGGAGGATAAGATGTATACTGGCAGGAAAGGAAAGGGAGCTTTTTGTAATGGTCAAAAACTACAGGTTTCACAACAGGAAGGTAGGTTTATCCTCTTCTTTGGTGTGGTCGATATTATATACATGTGTTTTATTGTTTTTGAGTTAACCAATGGAGTTGTCCCAGTTGTTAAAAGATTCATAAATTGTGTGTATTTTCCCTTTATGTTTTTATTTCCACCACAGTTTTGAATGTGGTAGTGGGAGCCAAGAAGGCAAGTATAGTCCAGCAAACACCACTTCAGACTCAGCAGCTTGCTAAGTGCTGGGGATAGAAAGATGAATAAGAATGGCTTCCTGCCCCCATGGAGTTCATGGTTTATTTAAGCCACTACATCTCAAATTCTTTGTCAAATTGCTCTAATCTGATGTTGCTGGGACCAGTTGTTAGACTGTAAATCTGAGGGGGGGGCAAGTTTGTTAATGTCGGGAATCATTAAAAATGAGGTCTCTACATTTTTTATGACCTTGATGATTGGTATTTTGTCTTCTATGTGACAGCTCATTGAAGTTTTGAGTCACCTTTTTTCCATAAACCGTGTCCAACATTTCCCACAGTTTGTATTTCAGATTCCTTTAAGTGCATCAAGAACTTAAAGATACTTGCAAATCAATCTAAATTCAGAATCCGCCTACACTTTTATAACTTTTCTCCTTGAACACTTAATTTGAGAGCAGATTTTTAGTTCATTTTCTTTTTATAGAACTGAGCCCCAAAGATTGGGACATGCATCATTTTTAAGGTGATAATGTGAAAAAACATGTCATCTTATAATCAAAGTAATGTGGTAGCTTTTGTAGAAACTAAACCTTTCCCTTTTTATAATTTTTTTGCTTTTTATACTTTTTAAATTAGATTATGTGATTATTAGAAGAAACAGTAATTATAAACATGTTCAGAACAAGCTGGTAAGCATACACTGGTGGGAGGAGATGAAGTGTAGGGTATGCTACACAGGGAGCCTATTAGCCGAGAGTGTTGAGTGTTTCATGAGCTTCAGTCATGTTGTTTCAAAGACAGAATGGAAAGCATTGGGTAATCCATCAATTTAGTAAATGGAGGTCAGCCACCACTCAAACTTGTTTTATTTCAAATCTATATTTAAATTATTTAATTTCTAAATTCTACTTTTTAAATATTTGAGGTATTTGCTTGTTTCCCACTAAAGGTATCATGAATGTAAGCAACTTGGTTATATTCTACACTTTTTGGGGATGATCTAAGAAGCAGACTCCTTGATTATAAAAACAACCACTTAAGGATAATAAATTTATCAGAATTTTAATACTTCAAGGCTTAGAATGAAAGAAATACAGTACAACTAGGGTGAGGGATAAAAATGGTCCTATTTTATTCTGAATTACAAGTTACCACATTTTTAAATCAGAGTTCTTATTGTTAAACTCTAGTGATTATTTAAAACATTCTCTTTTAGATATTACCAAATCACTTTTGGTGACAGAGTTTGGCTCTTCCAGAACACCAGAGACTGTAAGAATTGTTCTTTCTAATCTGGAAAAGCTTTTGTGCATTCCTATTCATGGGTAAGCTCTTTTCTTTTCTTCCCTGAAGTTCCAGAGAATTTAACATTTTCAAGAATGAATTTTCCATAAAAATGAAGTTTTTTAATAGGCTTGGGATCAGTACCATAATTATAATTTTGTAATGTAATTAAAAAAACTTTTTGAGAACAATTTCAAACTTAAAAAATTTGCAGAAATAATGAGGGGGAAAGTACACCCTTTACTTATAGTCACCTGTTGTTAACATTTTACCCCATTTGCTTTATCATTTTATCATTCCCTCTGTGTGTGTGTGTGTTGTGTGTACATAAATGAATGTGTGCATACACAAGTGTATACATACCTTTTATCCCACTGGACTATTTAAGGGTAAATTACATATATTATGGCTCTTTACTCCTAACTACTACAATTTATTTTAAGAAATTAGGGATATTTTCTTCCATGACCACAGTACAATTGTTGACCTCATAAATTTACGCTTTATCTAATCTACCATCCGTATATAATTTTGACAGTTGACCTAACAATGTCCTTTGTAGCATTTTCTTCCTCCAGTGCAAGAGTCAGTCTAGGGTCAAGCGTGAATATAGTTGTCATGTCTCTTCAGCCGCTTTTGATCTGGAATATTTCCACAGCCTAAGAAATTCCCACCTCCTCTTAGTTTTCAAATTATTTGCATAAAGGAATACAAGGTAGTAGACTCTTATAACTTATTTCTGGTTTCTCTGTATCAATAGTTACTTCTTCCGTGTCATTTTTTATTTTTTATATTTGTGCTTCTTGTTGTAAATCTTGGTTAAATTACTTAGTGGTTTGTCTCCACCCCCCACCCCCCCGAGAACCAGGATTATGATTTATTTTTCTGATCTACAGCTTTTTTCCTCCCTGTCTTGAATTTATTTTTATTCTTTGATTTTTTTATTAATGTGTTAGGTTATGAATTTTTATTTTACTGTTTTAAACGTATATCATAGATTCTAATATGTAGGGTTTTCATTATAATTATTTTTCACAAAATCTGTAATTTGTATTTTCCCTTTCACCTAAGAGTTGTGTTCTTAAATTTCTATAAAGAAATTTTTTAAATTTCATTTTTAATTACATCATAATGAATCTGCTATGGAGTGACTAATATTTGTGCCTAGTATGTGATTAATTGGGGGGATGGTTCTGTACACACTGAAAAGTATATTCTCCGTTATTAGGGTATAATCTTTGATATATAGCCTAAAGATGAACCTTATTATGTTGTTTGTTTTGTTTTTTGTCTACTTCACCTGTCTCATACTGAGTGATATGTTAAACTCTTCCATTATTGGTATGTTTCTCTATATTTCTCCTTGCAACTCTTAGAGCTTTTATTTTACGTAAGGTGGAAGATGCATTATTTGATGCCTATACATACTGTTATAACTTCTTGTATAATTTTAACTTTATATAGTATCCTTTGCCTTCTTTCATGCTTTTAGACTTAAAGTCTGCTTTGATATCAAAATTGCAAACTCTACCTCATTGCTATTTGCCTGATAACTTTTGGTCCACTCTAACTTTTAGCCCTTTTAAGTGTATCTCTTGAATACAGCGTGGAATGGAGTTTTGCTTAAGAATGCAAATGAATTTAAGTATTTTTTTCTTTTAATAAAACAGGCCTCTTCATTTATTAATATGACTGTTTTGTTTAGTCTCAATTCTACCCTTTGGTCTTAGTTTTTTGCTTGACTTTAGGAAAGGATGGGGCAAGCATTTTATAAAGTTTTCCAGGTCACCCTTAGATTGTATGAGCTCATCCTCTACAGATTCCTTGAGAAGAGCACATGTGTATGACTCCATGACTTCTAGCACATTCTGTACTGTTTTTCTATGACCTTGAATGTTGAACAGCCTGGCTGGATATAATATCCTTAAGAAACAGTATAAACTAAATGTCTTGAAACTGCTATTTTACTGTTGCCTTGCTTTGTATATTGCTTTTGAGAAATCTGATACCATTCTAATTTTCTTGGCTTTTAAATTCATGTTTTGGGATGCCTGGGTGGCTCAGTTGGTTAAGCATCTGCCTTTGGCTCAGGTCATGATCCCAGGATCCTGGGATCAAGTCCCCCATCGTGCTCCTTGCTCAACAGGGAGCCTGCTTTTCCCTCTACTTCTGCTGTTCCCCCTGCTTGTGCATGCTTGCTTGCATGTGCTCACGTGTGCTCTCTCTCTCTCTCTGACAAAATCTTAAAAAAAAAAAAAAAAAAATTATGTCTTACTTGGAGGCTCTGAGAATTTTTGTTTTTTTCTTGTAATCTTCCACGGCTAATAGCTTTACAAGGATAGATCTTGGAATTGCTCATTCTGGCAGAATTTTATCCTTTAACATGTATACTCAGATCTTTCTTCATTCAGAAAAATTTTTTTGAGTTTTAAATACTAGTTCAATTTTCATTTTCATTTTCTCTTTTTTCATTTTCTTCAGGACACTAGTAGGAATGTTCAGTTTCCTTTGGGTCTTCTTTTTCAGCCACTTTCTCTCTGACCCTTTTTACTTCCTTCCTATATTGCTTTTCCTCATTGCCTTTTTTTTTTTTTTTTAAAGATTTTATTTATTTATTTGACAGAGAGAGCACAAGCATGGGGAGTGGCAGGCAGAGGGAGAGGGAGAAGCAGGCTCCGGGAGAAGCAAGCTCCCTGAGGAGCAGGGAGCCCGATGTGGGACTCAATCCCAGGACCCCTGGGATCATGACCTGAGCCGAAGGCAGTCACTCAAACAACTGAGCCACCCAGGCGCCCCTCCTCATTGCCTTTGATTACGTTTTTTTTTTAAATTTTTTCTTATGTTAATCAACATACATTACATGATTAGTTTTTGATGTAGTGTTCCATGATTCATTGCTTGTGCATAACACCCAGTGCTCCGTGCAATACGTGCCCTCTTTAATACCCATCACCAGGCTAACCCATCCCCCCACCCCCCTCCCCTCTAGAACCCTCAGTTTGTTTTTCGGAGTCCATCTTCTCTCATGGTTCGTCTCCCCCTCCGATTTCTCCCCCTTCATTCTTCTCCTCCTGCTATCTTTTCTTTTTCTCAACATGTATTGCATTGTTTGTTTCAGAGGTACAAATCTGTGATTCAACAGTCTTGCACAATTCACAGCACTCACCATAGCACATACCCTCCCCAATGTCTATCACCCAGCCACCCCATCCCTCCTACCCGCCCCCCACTCCAGCAACCCTCACTTTGTTTCCTGAGATTAAGAATTCCTCATATCAGTGAGGTCATATGATACATGTCTTTCTTGATTGACTTATTTCGCTCAGCATAACATCCTCCAGTTCCAGCCACATTGTTGCAAACGGCAAGATATCATTCCTTGTGATGGCTGCATAATATTCCATTGTATATATATACCACATCTTCTTTATCCATTCATCTATTGATGGACATCTTGGCTCTTTCCACAGTTTGGCTATTGTGGACATTGCTGCTATAAACATCGGGGTGCACGTACTCCTTTGGATCCCTACATTTGTATCTTTTTTGGGGTAAATACCCAGTAGTGCAATTGCTGGATCCTATGGTAGCTCTATTTTCAACTGTTTGAGGAACCTCCATACTGTTTTCCAGAGTGGTTGCACCAGCTTGCATTCCCACCAACAGTGTAGGAGGGTTCCCCTTTCTCCGCATCCTCACCAACATCTGTCGTTTCCTGACTTGTTCATTTTAGCCATTCTGACTGGTGTGAGGTGGTATCTAATTGAGGTTTTGATTTGGATTTCCCTGATGCCGAGCAATGTTGAGCACTTTTTCATGTGTCTGTTGGCCATTTGGATGTCTTTGGAAAAATGTCTGTTCATGTCATCTGCCCATTTCTTGATTGGATTATTTGTTCTTTGGGTGTTGAGTTGGTAAGTTCTTTATAGATTTTGGATACTAGCCCTTTATCTGAGATGTTATTTGCAAATATCTTCTCCTATTCTGTCGGTTGTCTTTTGGTTTTGTTGACGGTTTCCTTTGCTGTGCAAAAACTTTTTATCTTGATGATGTCCCAATAGTTCATTTTTGCCTTTGCTTCCCTTGCCTTTGGCGATATTTCTAGGAAGAAGTTGCTACGGCTGAGGTCGAAGAGGTTGCTGCCTGTGTTCTCCTTTAGGATTTTGATGGACTCCTGTCTCACATTTAGGTCTTTCAACCATTTTGAGTCTATTTTTGCGTGTGGTGTAAGGAAAAGGTCCAGTTTCATTCTTCTGCATGTGGCTGTCCAATTTTCCCAACACCATTTGTTGAAGAGACTGTCCTTTTTTCATTGGACATTCTTTCCTGCTTTGTCGAAGGTTAGTTGACCATAGAGTTGAGGGTCCATTTCTGGGCTTCCTGTTCGGTCCCATTGATCTCTGTGTCTGTTTTTGTGTCAGTACCATACTGTCTTGACTACAGCTTTGTAATAGAGCTGAAGTCCGGAATTGTGATGCCACCAGCTTTGCTTTTCTTTTTCAACATTCCTTTGGCTATTTGGGGTCTTTTCTGGTTCCATACAAATTTTAGGATTATTTCCATTTCTTTGAGAAAAGTTGATGGTATTTTGATAGGGATTGCATTAAATGTGTAGATTGCTCTAGGTAGCATTGACATCTTCACAGTATTTGTTCTTCCAATCCATGAGCATGGAACGTTTTTCCATTTCTTTGTGTCTTCCTCAATTTCTTTCATGAGTATTTTATACTTTTCTGAGTACAGATCCTTTGTGTCTTTGTTTAGATTTATTACTATGTATCTTAGGGTTTTGGGTGCAATTGTAAATGGGATTGACTCCTTAATTTCTCTTTCTTCTGTCTTGTTGTTGGTGTATAGGAATGTCACTGATTTCTGTGCATTGATTTTATATACTGCCACTTTACTGAATTCCTGTGTGAGTTCTAGCAGTTTTGGGGTGGAGTCTTTTGGGTTTTCCACATACAGTATCCTATCATCTGCAAAGAGTGAGAGTTTGACGTCCTCTTTCCCGATTTGGGTGCCTTTGATTTCTTTTTGTTGTCTGATTGCTGTGGCTAGGACTTCTAATACTATGTTGAATAGCAGTGGTGATAGTGGACATCCCTGCTGCGTTCCTGACCTTAGGGGGAAAGCTTTCAGCTTTTCCCCATTGAGAATGATATTCGCTGTAGGTTTTTCATAGATGGCTTTTATGATATTGAGGTATGTACCCTCTCTCTCTATACTCGGAAGAGTTTTGATCAAGAAAGGATGCTGTACTTTGTCAAATGCTTTTTCTGCATCTCTTGAGAGGATCATATGATTATTCTTTCTTTTATTAATGTATTGTATCACATTGATTGATTTGCAGATGTTGAACCAACCTTGCAGCCCAGGAATAAATCCCACTTGGTAGTGATGAATAATCCTTTTAATGTACTGTTGGATCCTACTGGCTAGTATTTTGGTGAGAATTTTTGCATCCGTGTTCATCAAGGATATTGGTCTGTAATTCTCCTTTTTGATGGGGTCTTTGTCTGATTTTGGGATCAGGGTAATGCTGGCCTCATAAAATGAGTTTGGAAATTTTCCTTCCATTTCTTTTTTTTTTTTTTTTTTGGAACAGTTTCAGAAGAATAGGTGTTCATTCTTGTTGAAATGTTTGGTAAGGTCCCCTGGGAAGCCATCTGGCCCTGGGCGTGCGTTTGTTGGGAGATTTTTGATGACTGCTTCAATTTCCTTAGTGGTTATAGGTCTGCTCAGGTTTTCTGTTTCTTTCTGGTTCATTTTTGGTAGTTGATACATCTCTAGGAATGCATCCATTTCTCCCAGATTACCTAATTTGCTGGCATATAGTTGCTCGTAATATGTTCTTATAATTGTTTGTATTTCTTTGGTGTTGTGATCTCTCCTCTTTCATTCATGAATTTATTTATTTGGGTCATTTCTCTTTTCTTTTTGATAAGTCTGGCCAGGGGTTTATCAATCTTATTAATTCTTTCAAAGAACCAGCTCCTAGTTTCATTGATCAGTTCTGCTGTTCTTTTGGTTTCTATTTCATTGATTTCTGCTCTGATCTTTATTATTTCTCTTCTGCTGCGTTTAGGCTTTATTTGCTGTTCTTTCTCCAGCTCCTTTAGGTGTAGGGTTAGGTTGTGTATTTGAGACCTTTCTTGTTTCTTGAGAAAGGCTTGTATTGCTATATACTTTCCTCTTGGGATGCCTTTGCTGCGTCCCAAAGATTTTGAACAGTTGTGTTTTCATTTTCATTGGTTTCCATGAATTTTTTAAATTCTTCTTTAATTTCCTGGTTGACCCGTTCTTTAGTAGGATGCTCTTTAGCTTACATGTATTTGAGTTCTTTCCGACTTTCCTCTTGTGATTGAGTTCTAGTTTCAAAGAATTGTGGTCTGAAAATATGCAGGGAATGATCCCAATCTTTTGGTACCGTTTGAGACCTGAGTTGTGACCTAGGATGTGATTTATTCTGGACAATGTTCCACGGGCACTAGAGAAGAATGTGTTTTCTATTGCTATTGGATGGAATGTCCTGAATATGTCTGTGAAGTCCATTTGGTCCAGTGTGTCATTTAAAGTCTATTTCCTTGCTGATCTTTTGTTTAGATGATCTGTCCATTTCAGTGAGGGAGGTGTTAAAGTCCCCTACTATTAATGTATTGTTGTCGATGTGTTTCTTTGCTTTTGTTATTAATTGGCTTATATAATTGGCTGCTCCCATGTTAGGGGCACACATATTTACAATTGTTAGATCTTCTTGTTGGATAGACCCTTTAAGTAGGATATAGTGTCCTTCCTCATCTCTTATTACAGTCTTTGGTTTAAAATCTAATATGTCTCATATAAGGATTGCCACCCCAGCTTTCTTTTGATGTCCATTAGCATGGTAAATCGTTTTCTACCCCGTCACTTCCAAGCTGGGGGTGTCTGGGTCTAAAATGAGTCTCTTGCAGACAGCATATCGATGGGTCTTGTTTTTTTATCCAGTCTGATAGCCTGTGTCTTTAGATTGGGACATTTAGCCCATTTACATTCAGAGTAACTACTGAAAGATATGAATTTAGTGCCATTGTATTGCCTGTAAGGTGACTGTTACTGTATATTGTCTTTGTTCCTTTCTGGTCTATGTTACTTTTAGGCTCTCTCTTTGCTTAGGGGACCCCTTTTAATATTGCTGGTAGGATTGGAGTGGTGATCACAAATTCTTTTAGTTTCTGTTTGTCCTAGAAGCTTTTTATTACTCCTTCTATTTTAAATGACATCCTAAATGGATAAAGTATTCTTGGCTGCATATTTTTCTCATTTAGCACTCTAAATATATCATGCCAGTCCTTTCTGGCCTGCCAGGTCTCTGTGGATAGGTCTGCTGCCAATCTAATGTTTCTACCATTGTAGGATACAGACTGCTTGTCCCAAGCTGCTTTCAGGATTTTCTCTTTGTCTCTGAGACTTGTAAGTTTTACTATTAGATGTCAGGGTGTTGACCTATTTTTATTGATTTTGAGGGGAGTTGTCTGTGCCTCCTGGATTTTGATGCCTGTTTCCTTCCCTACATTAGGGAAGTTCTCTGCTATAATTTGCTCCAGTATACCTTCTGCCCCCTCTCTCTTTCTTCTTCTGGGATCCCAATTATTCTAATATTGTTATGTCTCATGGTATCACTTATCTCTTGAATTCTGCCCTCGTGATCCAGTAGTTATCTCTTTTTCCCAGCTTCTTTATTCTCCATCATTTGGTCTTCTATATCGCTGATTCTCTCTTCTGCCTCATCTATCCTACCAGTTAGAGCCTCCATTTTTGATTGCACCTCATTAATAGCCTTTTTGATTTCAACTTGGTTAGATTTTAGTTTTTATTTCTCCAGAAAGGGTTTCTCTAGTATCTTCCATGCTTTTTTTCAAGCCCAGCTAGTATCTTTATAATTGTCATTCTGAACTCGAGTTCCAACATCTTTCTAATGTCCGTATCGAGTAGGTCCTTGGCAGTTGGTACTGCCTCTTGTTCTGTTTTTTGAGGTGAGTTTTTCCATCTTGTCATTTTTTTCTAGAGGAGAATAGATGAGAGAACAAAATGCTAGACGGGTAACAACGACCCCAGAAAAATATCATTAAACAAATCAGAAGAGACCAGAAACTGGGGGGAAAGAAAGAAAAAAAAAATTCAAATATGATCAGGCTGGTGAATACATCAGTGCCACACACTAGATTTTGGGCGGATTTTGGTCTGTTAGAAAAGAAACTGCCTCTCAAAATAGAAAAACTTATATATGTACAAAAATAAGGGTAAATACAATGAAGGGATGCAATATGACCGCAAAGATGAAAATTATAAAAGATTTCATAAAAGGAATTGATAAGAAGTTTGTTGAAAAAAGAAGAAAAATTTTTAAAAGATAATGTAATCAGGCAGGAGACTAAAACAAAGCCATACACTAGAGATTTAGGGTATATTTTGGTCTGTTAGAAAAAACTGTATCCCAAAATTTTAAAGTGAGTACAACTTATATATATACCAAAAATAAGGTTAACTACAATGAAGGGATAGAATATGACTGTAAAAATGAAAAATAAAAAATATTTTTAAGAAGGGATTGATAAGATGGTTGAAAAAGGGAGAAAGAAAAATTCAAACAAAAAATAGAAAAAGAAAGTTAAAAAAATTAACTTTGAAAGACTAAAGAATAGGGGGGGAAAAGCCATGGATTCTATGTGCAGTATTCCCCTAGCGCTGCGCGTTCTGCCATTCTCATTGATCGGTAAACTTGGTCTTGGCTGGCTGTCCTTGCTGATCTTCTGGGGGAGGGGCCTGTTGCAGTGATTCTCAAATGTCTTTGCGAGGCGGAATTGCCCTGCCCTTGCCAGGGGCCGGGCTAAGTAATGTGCTTGGGTTTGCTCTCGGCAGCTTTTGTTCCCTGCAAGCTTTCCTTACAGCTTTGGAGGATGAGAGTGAAAGTGGCAGCCTCCCAGTCTCTGCCCTGGAGGAGCCAAGAACTCGGGGCCACACTCCTCAGTGAGCCCCCAGAGAAAAGCAGTCAATCCCTCCCATCTCCCCTGTCTCCAGCCGCACTCCATGCTCACCAGCCTGTGACCGAGCGTTTTTCTCTGGCACACGAGCCCATTTGGACCCTCCAAACTCAGCAGATCCCTGCAGTGCGCTCGCATGCCACTCCTCCCAGGAGGAGGAAGGGGAAGCTCCCCAGATCTGCCGCTTGTTGGGTCCCTGCTGGAAAAGCAGTGGCCGACTGTGCTGTGGATCACATTTTATGGCAACCCCGAGCTGAGAGCCCATGCCTTGGCTCCGTCTCTGCAGCCGGCTTCCGAGCTCCGTTACCTGGGAGCTCTGCCACACTCAGGCACTCCCGGTCTTTCTGTGACCCCGAGGGTCCTGAGACCACACTGTCCCAGCGAGGGTTCCACCCCCACCCCCCCACCCCCGCTTAGCCACTGGAGCAATGTTCCTCAGCAGAGCAGACTTCTAAAAGTTCCAATTTTGTGCTCAGCTGCTCAATCACTGGCTGGGATGGAGGCCCCCTCCCCCGCCATCTATCTTCCCGTATATTGCCTCGGATTCACTTCTCTGCAGGTCCTACCTTCCAGAAGGTGGTCGCTTTTCTGTTCAGAGGGTTGCTGCTCTTCTTTTCTTCGATGTCCTGTTGAGTTCGTAGGTGTTCAGAATGGTTTGATCCCTATCTAGTTGAATTCCTGGGACCAGACGAAATTTAAATCTCCTACTCCACCACTGCCATCTTGCTCCTCTCCATTTACTTCTATGATGTTTTCTGGCATCATGATTTAGGGAATAATTTCATCTTAAACATATCTTTGAGGCCCTTTTAGATGTCAGGCACTCTCCTAGGTGCTTTGCAGATATTTATTATAACCATTACAACAGTGGTCCAAAATAAGTTGGTCTCCCCATTTTGATGACAAGAAAAGTAAAACTTGAAGAGAAAACTTTCTCAAGATTGCAGTTTTAAGCAGCTAAGTAGAGGTGCAAACTCAAAGCTCTGTGATACCAAAAATTGTCTTTTACTTTATGCCATATTCTGTAGAAGGATCAGACTAAAATAGGATTCAGAAGACATCTGTAAAATCTAGACCACAGCCTTGATCATTTGGTGATTAAGTATTCTCTCTGGTAATATTTATTCATAAAAGAATATCTTACTTTCTGACTATAAGTCTCCTTCCCTGAGAGCCCATGATATTTATTAGAAATGGACAGAAGCATTGCCAGTAAGTATCATTATTGTTCTTCCAGCCTACAGTTCTGTCTCTGAATAGAAATACCAAGAGGTTATTCATGAAAGATCTTGATATTTGCTTTCTAGGACATGAGCTATGAACTATTGCATATCCCATGAGAAAAGGGGAAAATTTTGTATGCTATTCTTTATGTAGACTATCAAAAGCCACTTACTTTAATTTGGTTTTATCTATTTGGAAAGCAGTCAAACATCTGTTTAACATTTGTTAAACAGTTCTCTCCTAAATTTGATATGTAGTAAGAAATAAGCAGTAAAGCATATTTGAAACCAAAGGCATCACATAATTTTAATCTATTTTTTTTTTAATTGCTTTGATGTAAAGGTGTATCATTTTTAAGTTTTTTGGTGGAGTCTTTAGGGTGTTCTGTGTATGGTATCAGGGCAGCTGCAAGTAGTGACAGTTTTACTTCTTCCTTACTACTTTGGATGCCTTTTATTCCTTTATCTTGTGTGATTGCTGCAGCTAGGACTCCCAGTAGTATGTTGAAGAAAAGTGATGGGAGTGGACATCCTTGTCTTGTTACTGCTCTTAGAGGAAAAGCTGTAAGTCAGTATTTTACCATTGTGTATAATGTTAGCTATGGGTTTTTCATATATGGCCTTTATTATGTTGAGGGTTTTTAACATAAACAGGTGTTGAAATTTGTCACGTTTTCTGCATCTAGTGGGTTGATCATGTGATTTTTATTTTTCATTTTGTTGATGTGGTGTAGGACATTGATTTGTAAATATTGAACCATCCCTGCATCTTCGGAATAAATCCCACTTGATCATGGTGAATGATCATTTTAATTCATTGTTAAATGTGGCTTGTTAATATTTTGTTGAGGATTTTTGCATCTGTGTTCATCAGCGATATTAACCTGTAGTTCTCTTCTTTTGTAGTGTCTTTGGTTTTGGTGTCAGAGTAATGCTGGCCTCATAGAATGAATTTGGAAGCTTTCCTTCTATCTTTTTGGAGTAGTTGGAGAAGAATATTCTTTAATTTTGTTTAAAATTTTAGTATTAACTTTTCCTAAAATGTTTGGTACAATTCACCTGTGAATCCATCTGGTCCTAGACTGTTGTTTGTTGGGAGTTTGACTACTGATTCAGTTTCATTGCTAGCAATTAGTTTGTTCAAATTTTCTATTTCTTCCTGATTCAGGTATGGATGTTTATATGTTTCTAGGAATTTATTCATTTCTTCTAGGTTGCCCAATATAATTTTCATAATATTATAATCCTTTGCATTTCTGTGCTATCAGTTATTTATCCTCCTTCAATTCTGATTGAATCTTTGTTTTTGTTGATGAATCTGGCTAAAGGTTGATCAGCTTTGTCTTTTCAGAGAACCAGCTCCTAGTTTCATTGACTTTTTTTTTTTTTTTGTCTCTATTTCTGCTCTAGCCTTAATATTTCCTTCTATTAGCTTTGGACTTTGTTCTTTTTATAGATCTCCTAGATGTAAGGTTAGGTGTTTGAGATTTTTCTTGTTTCTTGAGTTAGGCTTGTATTGCTATAAACTTCCCTCTTAGGACTGCTTTTTGCTGCATCTCAAAGATTTTGGACAGTGGTATTTTCTTTTATCTTCATAGATTTTATTCCTCCTTTGATTTCTTGGTTGACCCACTGGTTGTTTAGCAGCATGTTGTTTAGCCTCTGTATTTGTGTTCCTTTCCGGATTTCCTCTTATAATTGATTTCTAGTGTTATACGATTGTGGTCAGAAAAGATACTTGATAGGATTTCAGTCTTGATTTTATTGAGATTTGTTTTGTGGCTTAGCATGTGATCTCTCCTGGAGAATTTTCTATGTGCACTTGAGAAGAACGTATATTCTGCTGTTTTCAGATGAAATGTTTTGTATATATCTATTAGGTCCACTAGTCTAATGTGTTGCTCAAAGATACTGTTTCCTGTTTTTTCTCTCCAGATGGTCTATACATTGATGTAAGTGTTGTGTTAAAGTCACCTACCATTATTGTACTATTGTCAGTTTCTCCCTTTATGTCTGTTAGTAGTTGCTTTATATATTTGATTGTCCAGTGTTGGGTGTATAGATATTTACAATTGTTATACTCTCTTTTTAGAATGTTCCCTTTATCATTATATAATGCCCTTCTTAGACTTTAAAACAAAGACTGTAACAAAAGACAATTTCTTGTGATCTAAATATTGCTAGTGTGGCTTTTTGTTTCACTTCTGTTTTCATGGAATCTTTTTCCATCCATTAAGTATATACATGTCTTTAGGTCTAAAGTAAACCTCTTACAGGCAGCAAATGGATAGGTTTTGTTTTTTTAAATCTTTTTGGTCACCATATAGCTTTTGATTGTAGCATTTTGTCCTCTTAACCTTTAAAGTAATTATTCATAGGTATTACTTCCATTTTGTGACTTATTTTCTGGTTGTTTTTCTCTGTTCCTTCTCTTGTTCTCTTCTCTTGTGGTTTGATGGCTTTTTAGTGTTAAACACAAAAAAAAGAGAAAGGAATCAAAAGTATATTACAGGTTTTTGATTTGCAGTTACCATTAGGTTCATATTTAACATCTTATGGGTATAGCAGTCTATATTAAGTTGATGTTTGCTTAAGTTAAAACAAATTCTAAAAGCACTAAATATTTACTCCCCTACCCACGTTTTATGAATGTCATATTTTATGTATATAAATGTATGTTTTTTTATTTTTTATTATGTTAATCACCATACATTACATCATTAGTTTATGATGTAGTGTTCCATGATTCATTGTTTGTGCATGACACCCAGTGCTTCACGCAGAATGTGCCCTCTTTAATACACATCACCAGGCTAACCCAACCCCCCCCTCCCCTCTAGAATGCTCAGTTTGTTTTTCAGAGTCCATCGTCTCTCATGGTTCGTCTCCCCCTCTGACTTACTCCCCTTCATTCTTCCCCTCCTGCTACCTTCTTTTTTTTTTCCTTGACATATATTGCATTATTTGTTTCAGAAGTACAGATCTGTGATTCAACAGTCTTGCACAATTCACAGTGCTCACCCTAGCACGTACCCTCCCCAATGTCTATCACCCAGCCACCCCATCCCTCCCACCCCCCACCACTCCAGCAGCCCTCAGTTGGTTTCCTGAGATTACGAATTCCTCATATCAGTGAGGTCATATGATACATGTCTTTCTCTGATTGACTTATTTCACTCAGTGTAACACCCTCCAGTTCCATCCATGTCGTTGCAAATGGCAAGATCTCATTCCTTTTGATGGCTGCATAATATTCCATTGTATATATATACCACATCATCTTCATCCATTCATCAGTCGATGGACATCTTGACTCTTTCCACAGTTTGGCTATTGTGGACATTGCTGCTATAAACATTGGGGTGCACGTACCCCTTCGGATCCCTACATTTGTATCTTTGGGGTAAATACCCAGTAGTGCAATTGCTGGATCCTATGGTAGCTCTATTTTCAACTGTTTGAGGAACCTCCATACTGTTTTCCAGAGTGGTTGCACCAGCTTGCATTCCCACCAACAGTGTAAGAGGGTTCCCCTTTCTCTGCATCCCCGCCAACATCTGTGGTTTCCTGACTTATTCATTTTAGCCATTCTGACTGGTGTGAGGTGGTATCTAATTGAGGTTTTGATTTGGATTTCCCTGATGCCGAGCGATGTTGAACACTTTTTCATGTGTCTGTTGGCCATTTGGATGTCTTCTTTGGAAAAATGTCTGTTTGTGTCTTTTGCCCATTTCTTGATTGGATTATTTGTTCTTTGGGTGTTGAGTTTGATAAGTTCTTTATAGATTTTGGATACTAGCCCTTTATCTGAGATGTCATTTGCAAATATTTTCTCCCATTCTGTCGGTTGTCTTTTGGTTTTGTGGACTGTTTCTTTTGCTATGCAAAAGCTTTTTATCTTGACGAAATCCCAAGAGTTCATTTTTACCCTGGCTTCCCTTGCCTTTGGCGATGTTTCTAGGAAGAAGTTGCTGCGGCTGAGGTCAAAGAGGTTGCTGCCTATGTTCTCCTTTAGGATTTTGATGGACTCCTGTCTCACGTTTAGGTCTTTCAACCATTTGGAGTCTATTTTTGTGTGTGGTGTAAGGAAATGGTCCAGTTTCATTCTTCTGCATGTGGCTGTCCAATTTTCCCAACACCATTTGTTGAAGAGACTGTCTTTTTTCCATTGGACATTCTTTCCTGCTTTGTCGAAGATGAGTTGACCATAGAGTTGAGGGTCCATTTCTGGGGTCTCTATTCTGTTCCATTGATCTATGTGTCTGTTTTTGTGCCAGTACCATACTGTCTTGATGATTATAGCTTTGGAATAGAGCTGGAAGTCCGGAATTGTGATGCCGCCAGCTTTGCTTTTCTTTTTCAATATTCCTCTGGCTATTCGGGGTCTCTTCTGGTTCCATACAAATTTAGGATTATTTGTTCCATTTCTTTGAAAAAAGTGGATGGTATTTTGATGGGGATTGCATTGAATGTGTAGATTGCTCTAGGTAGCATTGACATCTTCACAATGTTTGTTCTTCCAATCCATGAGTATGGAACGTTTTTCCATTTCTTTGTGTCTTCCTCAATTTCTTTCATGAGTATTTTATACTTTTCTGAGTACAGATCCTTTGTCTCTTTGGTTACATTTATTCCTAGGTATCTTACGGTATTGGGTGCAATTGTAAATGGGATTGACTCCTTGATTTGTCTCTCTTCCTTCTTGTTGTTGGTGTATAGGAATGCCACTGATTTCTGTGCATTGATTTTATCTACTGCCACTTTACTGAATTCCTGTATGAGTTCTAGCAGTTTTGGGGTGGAGTCTTTTGGGTTTTCCACATACAGTATCCTATCATCTGCAAAGAGTGAGAGTTTGACGTCCTCTTTCCCGATTTGGGTGCCTTTGATTTCTTTTTGTTGTCTGATTGCTGTGGCTAGGACTTCTAATACTATGTTGAATAGCAGTGGTGATAGTGGACATCCCTGCCGCGTTCCTGACCTTAGGGGGAAAGCTTTCAGCTTTTCCCCATTGAGAATGATATTCGCTGTAGGTTTTTCATAGATGGCTTTTATGATATTGAGGTATGTACCCTCTATCCCTATACTCTGAAGAGTTTTGATCAAGAAAGGATGCTGTACTTTGTCAAGTGCTTTTTCTGCATCTCTTGAGAGGATCATATGATTATTGTTCTTTCTTTTGTTAATGTATTGTATCACGTTGATTGATTTGCGGATGTTGAACCAACCTTGCAGCCCAGGGATAAATCCCACTTGGTCGTGGTGAATAATCCTTTTAATGTGCTGTTGGATCCTATTAGCTAATATTTTGGTGGGAATTTTTGCATCCATGTTCATCAAGATATTGGTCTGTAATTCTCCTTTTTGATGGGGTCTTTGTCTGGTTTTGGGATCAAGGTGATGGTGGCCTCATAAAATGAGTTTAGAAGTTTTCCTTCCATTTCTATTTTTTGGAACAGTTTCAGGAGAATAGGTATTAATTCTTCTTTAAATGTTTGATAGAATTCCCCTGGGAAGCCATCTGGCCCTGGGCTTTTGTTTGTTGGGAGATTTTTGATGACTGCTTCAATTTCCTTAGTGGTTATAGGTCTGTTCAGGTTTTCTGTTTCTTCCTGGTTCAATTTTGGTAGTTGATACATCTCTAGGAATGCACCCATTTCTTCCAAGTTATCTAATTTGCTGGCATAGAGTTGCTCATAATATGTTTTTATAATTGTATTTCTTTGGTGTTGGTTGTGATCTCTCCTCTCTCATTCATGATTTTGTTGATTTGGGTCATTTTTCTTTTTGATAAGTCTGGCCAGGGGTTTATCAATCTTGTTAATTCTTTCAAAGAACCAGCTCCTAGTTTCATTGATCTGTTCTACTGTTTTTTTGGTTTCTATTTCATTGATTTCTGCTCTGATCTTTATTATTTCTCTTCTCCTGCTGGGTTTAGGCTTTATTTGCTGTTTTTTTCTCTAGTTCCTTTAGGTGTAGGCTTAGGTTGTGTATTTGAGACCTTTCTTGTTTCTTGAGGAAGGCTTGTATTGCTGTATACTTTCCTCTTAGGACCGCCTTTGCTGTATCCCAAAGATTTTGAACAGTTGTGTTTTCATTTTCATTGGTTTCTATGAATTTTTTAAATTCTTTAATTTCCTGGTTGACCCATTCATTCTTTAGTAGGATGCTCTTTAGGCTCCATGTGTTTGAGTTCTTTGTGACTTTCCTCTTGTGATTGAGTTCTAGTTTCAAAGCATTGTGGTCTGAAAATATGCAGGGAATAATCCCAATCTTTTGATACCAGTTGAGACCTGAGTTGTGACCTAGGATGTGATCAGTTCTGGAGAATGTTCCATGGGCACTAGAGAAGAATGTGTATTCTGTTGCTTTGGGATGGAATGTTCTGAATATGTCTGTGAAGTCCATGTGGTCCAGTGTGTCATTTAAAGTCTTTATTTCCTTGTTGATCTTTTGCTTAGATGATCTGTCCATTTCAGTGAGGGGGGTGTTAAAGTCCCCCACTATTATTGTATTGTTGTCAATGTGTTTCTTTGCTTTTGTTATTAATTGCCTTATATAATTGGCTGCTCCCGTGTTAGGGGCATAGATACTTACAACTGTTAGATCTTTTTTAAATATTTTTTTTATTTATTTGACAGAGAGATAGCAAGAGCAGGAACACAAGCAGGGAGAGTGGGAGAAGGAGAAGCAGGCTTCCCGTGGAGCAAGGAGCCCGATGCAGGGCTCGATCCCAGGACCGTCGGATCACGACCTGAGCCGGTGGCAGATGCTTAACGATTGAGCCACCCAGGCGCCCCCAATTGTTAGTTCTTCTTGTTGGATAGACCCTTTACGTAGGATATAGTGTCCTTCTTCATCTCTTATTACAGTCTTTGTTTTAAAGTCTAATTTGTCTGATATAACGATTGCCACCCCAGCTTTCTTCTGGTGTCCATTAGCATGGTAAATCGTTTTCCACCCCCTCACTTTCAATCTGGGGGTGTCTTTGGGTCTAAAATGAGTCTCTTGCAGACAGCATATCGATGGATCTTGTCTTTTTAATCCAATCTGATAGCCTGTGTCTTTTGATTGGGGCATTGAGCGCATTTACATTAGCGTAACTATTGAAAGGTATGAATTTAGTGCCATTGTATTGCCTGTAAGGTGACTGTTACTGTATATTGTCTGTGTTCCTTTCTGATCTATGCCGCTTTTAGGCTCCTCTTTGCTTAGAGGAGCCCTTTCAATATTTCTTGTAGGGCTGGTTTTATGTTTGCAAATTCCTTTAGTTTTTGTTTGTCCTGGAAGCTTTTTATCTCTCCTTCTATTTTCAATGACAGCCTAGCTGGATATAGTATTCTTGGCTGCATATTTTTCTCGTTTAGTGCTCTGAAGATATCATGCCAGTCCTTTCTGGCCTGCCAGGTCTCTGTGGATAGGTCTGTTGCCAATCTAATGTTTCTACCATTGTAGGTTACATACCTCTTCTCCTGAGCTGCTTTCAGGATTTTCTCTTTGTCTCTGAGACTCATAAGTTTTACTATTAGATGTCGGGGTGTTGACCTATTTTTATTGATTTTGAGAGTGGTTCTCTGTGCCTCCTAGATTTTGATGCCTGTTTCCTTCCCTACATTAGGGAAGTTCTCTGCTATAATTTGCTCCAATATACCTTCTGCCCCTCTCTCTCTTTCCTCTTCTTCTGGGATCCCAATTATTCTAATGTTGTTTCATCTCATCGTATCGCTTATCTCTCGAATTCTGCCCTCGTGATCCTGTAGTTGTTTATCTCTTTTTCTCAGCCTCTTTATTTTCCATCATTTGTTCTTCTATATCGCTGATTCTCTCTTCTGCCTCATTTATCCTAGCAGTTAGTGCCCCCATTTTTTATTGCACCTCATTAATAGCCTTTTTGATTTTGACTTGGTTAGATTTTAGTTCTTTTATTTCTCCAGAAAGGGTTTCTCTAATAACTTCCATGCTTTTTTCAAGCCCAGCTAGTATCTTTAAAGTCATGATTCTGAGCTCTAGGTCTGACATTGTACTAATGTCCGTATTGAGTAGGTCCCTGGCAGACGGTACTACCTCTCGTTCTTTTTGCTGAGGTGATTTTTTTCGTCTTGTCATTTTTGTCCAGAGGAGAATAGATGAATGAGAGAACAAAATGCTAACAGGTTAACAACATCCCCAGCAAATATACTCTATACAAATCAGAAAAGATCTGAAACCAGGGGAAAAGAAAGGGAAAGAAAGAAAAAAGAAAGAGGGGGAAAAAAAAGAAAAAGAAAAGATAAAAACAAACAAAAACGGAACAAAACAAAAAAAAACAGAATATGATCAAATATGATCAGACTAGTGCATAGATCAGTGCCACACATTAGATTTTGGGTGTATTTTGGTCTTTTAGAAGAACGTGCCTCCTAAAATTTTAAAGAAAGAAAGACATATATGTACAAAATGAGGGTTGATACAGTGAAAGGATGGAAGATGACTGTAAAGATGAAAATTATAAAAGATTTTATAAAAGGAATTGATAAGATGTTTGGAAAAAGAAAGAAGATGATTTTAAAAAAAGAAAAAATGTGATCAGGCAGGAGACTAGAACAATGCCATACACTAGTGATTTAGGGTATATTTTGATCTGTTAGAAGAAACTGTATCTCAAAATTTTAAAGAGAACAACATATATATATATGTGCCAAAAATAAGGGTAACTACTATGAAGGGATAAAATATGACTCTAAAAATGAAAAATAAAAAATGTTTTTTTAAAAAAGGGATTGATGTTGGTTGAAAAAGGGAAAAAAATTAAAAAAAAACAGTTAAAAAAATTAACTTTGAAAAACTAATGAATCATGGTAAAAAAAGCCATGAATTCTATGTGCAGTATTCCCCTAGCACTGGAGTTCTCCCGTTCTCCTTGATCGGTAAACTTGGTCTTGGCTTGCTGGCTTTTCATGCTGATCTTCTGGGGGAGGGGCCTGTTGCTGTGGTTCCCAAATGTCTTTGCTCGAGGCGGAATTGCCCCGCCCTTGTCGGTCTGGGCTAAGCAAGCTGCTCGGGTTTGCTCTCAGGAGCTTTTGTTCCCTGCAAGCTCTCGGCACAGCTTTGGAGGACCAGGGTGAAAATGGTGGCCTCCCAATCTCCGCCCGGAGGAGCTGAGTTCTCAGGGCCCCTCTCCTCAGTGCGCCCCCAGAGAAAAGCAGTCACTCCCGTGTCCCCGGTCTCCAGCCGCACTCCGTGCTCACCCGGCCTGTGACCGAGCGTTTCTATCTCTGGCACCCGACCCCGTGTGGAGTCTCCAAACCCAGCAGATTCCTGCAGTGCGCTCCCGCGCCACTCCTCCCGGGGGGAGGAAGGGGAGTCTCCCCGGCTCTGCTGCTTGTTGGGTCTCTGCTGGAGGAGCAGTGGCCCTACTGGGCCGCGGATCACAATTTATGGCAATCCCGAGCTGAGAACCACGCCTGGGCTCCATCCTTGCAGCCGGCTTCCCCACTCCAATACCTGGGAGCTCTGCTGCACTCAGGCACCCCCAGTCTTTCTGTGACCCCAAGGGTCCTGAGACCACACTGTCCCGCGAGGATTCCACCCCCCACTTAGCCACTGGCGCGACGTCCCTCAGTGGAGCCGACTTCTATAAGTTCCGATTTTGTGCTCCGCGGCTCTATCACTTGCCAGAAACGGCCAACGGAGGCCCCCTCCCCCCCGTCTATCCTCCCGAATATCACCTCGGATTCACTTCTCCTCACGTCCTACCTTCCAGTAAGTGGTCGCTTCTCTGTTCAGAGGGTTGTTGCTACTCTCTTCTTTGATCTGTGGAGTTCGTAGGTGTTCAGAATGGTTTGATCCCTATTCAGCTGAATTCCTGAGACCAGACGAAATCCAGGTCTCCTACTCCTCCGCCATCTTGCTCCACCCCCTATAAATGTATATATGTTTTATTTTGTGTATCCTTGACTCATTTTTGTACATAGATTTCATTTTACTGCTTTTGTGTTTTCATCTCTGTACTGGTTTTATAAGAGATTTACCTACCTTTATTACATGTTTACATTTATTTGTGAAATTTCTTCCTTTCATAATTGTCTTACTGTTAGGGCCTTTTCTTTGCACTCAGAATTGCTTTCAACATTTTGTGTAAGGATCGGTTAGTGGTAATGAACTCCTTCAACTTTTGTTTGTCTGCGAAACTCTGTCTGTCCTATTCTGAATGATTATCTTGCTGGATAGAGTATTCCAGTTGCAGGTTTTTTCCTTTAAGCACTTTGAATATATCATGACATTGTCTTCTGGCCTGCAAAGTTTCTGCCAAGAAATCAGCTTGTAGCTGTTTGGGATTTCCCTTATATGTAACTTTTTGCTCTTGCTGCTTTTAAAATTTTTCATAATTAACATGGCAGAAAGTAATGACAATGTAGGGAGATATGGATCTCCTTGGGTTCATCTTGTTGGAGTGTCTCTGCCTCCTTGATATGGATGTCTATTTCTTTCTCCAGGTTAGGGAAGTTTTCAGCTATCATTTCTTCAAATAAGTTTTCTGCTCTTTTCTCTCTTCTCCTTCTGAGATCCCTAGAACACTAATGTTGTTATGCTTGATGAAATCATGGAGTTTCCTTATCTTTTTTTTCTTTTTTGCTCTTAAGCTTGGTTGCTGGACAGTATCCTGTCTTCCAGATCACCAATCTGTTCTTGTGCATCCTTTGTTCTGTTGTTGATTCCCTCTAGTGTGTGTGTGTGTGTGTTTGTGTGTGTGTGTGTGTGTGTATGTGTGTGTCTGTTTCCCCCATTATTGAGTTCTTCATCTCTGATTGGTTCTTTTTTATATTTCTTGTCTCTTTGTTGAAGATCTGAGATCTCCCCCCGCCCCCAAGTCAGTATCTTTATTACCATTACTTTGATTTCTTTATCAGGCATAGTGCTTATCTCCATATCATTTAGCTTTTTTGCTGTGATTTTTTTGTTCTTTCATTTGGAACATATTCCTTTCTTTCCTCATTTTGTCTAACTCACTGTTTCTGTATATTAGGAAGGTCAACTCTGTCTCCTGGTCTTGAAAGTAGTGGCCTTGGGCTCCTGGGTGGCTCAGTCATTAAGCATCTGCCTTCGGCTCAGGTCATGGTCTCAGGGTTCTGGGATTGAGTCCCACATCAGACTCCCTGCTCCACGAGAGGCCTGCTTCTCCCTCTCCCACTCCCACTCCCCCTGCTTGTGTTCCTGCTCTTGCTGTCTCTGTCTCTGTCAAATAAATAAAATCTTAAAAAAAAAAAAAAAGTAGTGGCCTTGTGAAGAAAAGGTTCTCTGGTGCCCTGTAGCCCAATGTCATCAGAACCAGGCATTCCAGGGGTATCTTCTCTATGGGCTCTGGGCACCCTACTGTTGTGGCTCAGTCACATTTGCCTTCAGTCCAGTTGGCTACAATGACCTATCTTAATTTGCCTGCTGCAGGCACATGCCAGGTTTGGTCCTGCACCATTGAGGGGCTTGAAACCACTGCATGCTTGTATGTGGGAGGTGTCTGCATCTAGTTTGCGCTAGCTATGGCAGGGCAAGAGATCAGGGCACTTTCCCTGCAGGTCTCCCTGGGAGGCTATCTTTGGTGGGAGGAGTGGGCAGTCAGACTAGATATCTATACCCAGTCTGTCTGCTATAGCTGTAGGCACACCAAGTGTGGGGCATTCTCCCTGGGTGGCCAGCTAAAAGGTTTGGCTGCTGGAACTGTGGGTGTGCTGGTCTGTGGGGTTATCCCCCCTCTACCCAAGGAAGAGTCACTTTAGAGTGGCGCTGATCCTTGCTGGGGCTGCTTGCAGGATGTGGTTGGCAGGAGATCCTTTTCAGGAACCCCTACCAAGTTGTGGGGTGGGGGGTTGTATGGGTGGGTCTGAAGGTGAATGTGAGGGTGAGTTATGCAGTGCTAGCAAAATAGGTGGAGAGGATTTACATGGGTTCCCACATGTGTCAGGCTATTTAGGCCAGGGGATATGAAGCGAAGTGGTGCATGGCTACACTTTTGTTCTTGGGGAAGTTTCCTGAAGATTCCTGCCCCTCCAGCACTTGTTCGGTGATTAGTAAATAAATTTCTTTCTGTGTATACCACAGGCACTTTTCAAATAGCTGCTTCTATGCTGTGTCTAGGATGGGCTATTTATTATAGGTTATTTTGGCTTATTTTAGGGCAGGGACGGTTTCCCATTGCCCTCCAGCTCTTCCAGAGCTAAGCCTGCTAATTTTTTAAAGTACCTGGAGTTAAACCGTAATTTTAACAGCTTTTGAAGTTAAGCCCCACTGATTATCAGAGCCAAATATTATGGGAGCTCATCTTCCCAGTGTGTTTCCCTAGTGTCTGGGGTACCTGGCATGGAGTCTGATCAGCTCACTTCTCCACGCTTGGATGTCCCTCCTGTTTGTGGTTAGTCTCACCAGGAGGGTTTGATTCCCAACTGCATCTCTGTCCCCTTCTGCCCTTTTTGATGTGGTCTCTCCACAATTAACTTTGGAAGGTCTGTTTTGCCAGACTTTGGGTCATTTTTCAGAGTGATTTGCACAAATAGAGCCGTTATCTTGGTGTGTCTGTGGAAGGAGTTGAGCGCAGGATCTTCCTACCACTCCATCTTCCTGCTCTCCCCCAACTCATGTTATTTCCTTTTCAGTGAACAGATCTCACTGTCTTATATGCAGCGGTTTAAATAATTACAAAAGGAGTTTGAGTAAAAATCATTGGAAAATTACTTGCAGACATGATGAATGCTTTTTCTTAAATATTTCAGTTTGTGTTCCTTTAATAAAGGGGATGCTCCCTAACATAATACAGTTGTAAAAATCAGGAAGTTAACAGTGATATAGTGACTTTATTCAAATTTTGAAAAAAAAATCAGATCCAAGATTCAATCCAGGATCAAACATTGCATTTAATTATCATTTCTCATCAATTTTCTTTAATCTAGAACAGTTGCTTGGTCTTGGTCTTTTTTTTTTTTTTTTTTTTTTGAAAAATGTAGGCTAATTATTTTATAGTAAGTCTCTTGATTCGGGTTTGTCTAGTTTCCTCAAGATTAGAGTTACACATTTTTGGCAGGAATGCCAGAGAAGCAATGTTGTGTCTTCTCAGTGCATCAGAGGAGGGGGCACTTGATGCCTTTTTGTCCCATTATTGGTGATGATAAGTTAGATCACTTGATAGGGGTAGACCATTATAAGGATGCTTTCCCATTATAGGTACAGGCATACCTCAGTGATATGGCAGGTTTGGTTCTAGACTACAGCAATAAAGCAACTATCTCAAAGCAAGTAAAATGAATTTTTTGGTTTTCTAGTCCATATAAGTTATGTTTATATTATATCACGATATATGAAATGTAAAATAGGATTATGTCTAAAAAAGCAATGTACATACTTTAACATTTTATTACTAAAAGCTAATCATCTGAGCTTTCAGTGAGTTATTGATCAACATGACAAATAGTGAAAAAATTTGAAATATTACAAGAATTACCAAAATGTGACAGAGACACAAAGTACCAGTAGATTTGCTTGATGCAGGGTTGCCACAAACCTTCAGTTTGTAAAAAAAAAAAAAAAAAAAAAAAAAAAAAAAATCTGTGATGTGTGATAAAACAAAGCACAATAAAATGATATATGCATGTATTATGTATCTTAGGGAGAGATACTTTGACATTATGTAAATACCAATCTTGCTCTTGCTCATTTTGGCATTTATTGGTGATTCTTTCTTGAATCAGTTATTATTGTAATGGCTCATCAGAGTAGTGTCCATACTTACCTTAATTTGATACATTTCCAGGGAAGAGGTGCAAACCTGAAATACTCTTTTCAGGTAGGCCTCTGTCTCACCAGAGCCCAGGTGTACTGTTACCCTTTAGTCACACATACTGATGTGTACACACGTGGCAATGACCAATAACATATTTTACTTCTAGAGACTGCTTGTATTGGTCTGTAGTTCAAGTTAAGACAAATATGAATATACATGCATGCCAATATAGAAGAATGATGGCATTTTCTTTTTTTTTCCCCGAAAATATCTTTTAGTGTTTATCTTACTAAATGATTGCTCTGTGGGGATTAATTTCGTCATCTGTATAGTGTATCATAATTAGATTTTATGTATCTTTATTTTAAAATTAAGTAAGTTTTTTTGTTTTTACTTGTAAATTCTCTCAACACTTGAGCCTTTTTGAAGGATTTTTTTAATCTTATTTTTAAATGTTATTTGTTAGGATCCGAGGTGTTGGGACAGCAGCTGTTAATATGTGCCTTGTGGCAACTGGAGTTGCAGATGCATATTATGAAATGGGAATTCACTGCTGGGATATGGCAGGAGCTGGCATTATTGTTACTGAAGCTGGTGGAGTACTAATGGATGTGACAGGTAAAATTATGGGACAGTAAAGCATTTTTCTCTCTGGTACTTTCCTTTATATGTGGCTTTTTTCTTTTAATGTTTAATATATGTTACACTTAAACTTATAAAGGCCAAACAAAAACAAGCCATGTAATTTTCTGCAAAATCAGAATAACAAATTGAGTGAGGCAAGGATAAGAAGCTAATTGTAATGTGGGAATAATAATGATAAATGACTAAGCCTCTTCAAACCTGTGAGTATCAGGAACTCTTGAGACGCTTTTGGAAAATTAGAGAAGGGCACTGAATCTGAGGTTTGTACCAAGAGCTTTTTGGTGACTGGGGTGGTTGACAATGAACGTCCCCTACCATCACTTTCTGCCTTGGGCCTAGAGAGGTTAACTTCTTGCTCTGAACTGATGGTGAAATTTTTTAAAGTGAAGAGTGAACCTGGGCCAAAAGGTATTCACCTGTGATCTGGGAGAAAGGCAATGAAGAAATAAGGAAATGGGAAGGAGAGATACGAAAATGCTGTGCTGTGGAGTCAAATTTCCTGTCCATAGATTCCCAAACATGAAAGATGTAATAAAAGTAACAAAAAGATTAGAAAAAGAACACAGGAAAGAAGTAGATGAAGCTAATATTACACTGCATGTTAACTAACGAATATAAAGAAAAATTTAAAAAGATGGCATTTTTCAGACTGGTATGATTGAGACACCCCCCACCCCCCAAAAAACCCTGGTATTCTCTAAAAGATTCTTAAAACTCATTCATGTATTGCCAAAGCTTAAGCATTATGGTTATCAGTTTTTTTTTTAAAGAAAACTGAAAGTATTAAAATGTTATGATTGACATAGTACATATTGCTGTACTAGTTTTACAGGAATTATGTTTGGTTTGATTTTAGGTGGGCCATTTGACTTGATGTCACGAAGAATAATTGCTGCAAATAGTAAAACATTAGCAGAAAGGATAGCCAAAGAAATTCAGGTGATACCACTTCAAAGAGACGATGAAGAGTAATCGCAACCGCCCCACATATTCAGTTCACAGCTGCATTTCCCCATATTTGCTGACACACTGATGGTGTCATAAAATTTAGGACATTTATTTCAGATGTATAATACGGTTCGTTTAAATTGTCTTTGATATCCAGATTAAAAAATTTGTTGTATATTTTACTAAGATAGGGTATGAAAGAATAGCTGAAATATTTCATTGTTTTAAAAATTCTGTGTGTAAGAGTATACTTTGTGGAAAAATACACAGGTAGTTGAGACAAGGTATCAATCACATCAACTGAAATAGTTAGCAATTTCTAAGTGTATATGAGCCTCTGAAATTTTGATTGTACTTTAGGCATTCTTAATTAACTTTTTGGAAAAAAATTTCTTTAGTTTCCGAAGCCATATTTAATTAAATTCGTAAGTAGATAATGGGTACTTCCTAGACCAAGGTTTTTTTCTTTTCAGAGAACCTAGTTTTATTCTACACATAGCATGTGTCAAATATGGGCAATTCAAAAACAAGCATTGAGAGAATATTTTGTAGGTAGCAATTCCTAGTTATAACATATATAAAGTAATGAGCTCACCACCCTTTATTTTTACTTTAGGTTTTGATGTAAAAATGATCTTATCATCGTTTTCATATTTTACATTATCATTCCTTTTAACATTTCACATTGCCATACCATTTCAATTACCATATTGCCAGATACCATTTCTAATTGTGGGCATTTCTGCAGTTAATATATTTTCCAAGACTCTGCATTACAGTATTTGTTTGGATTCTTTTAAAGACCCTATTTTATTTAAAAAAAGCTGTTTCAAAAAAGCATTCTCATCAGGTATCTACTTTTCTACTATAATTAGGTACACTATAAAATTGTACTAAATTCAATATTCATGTTTTAAAGATGTTCATATTAACCTGGTTGTGCACAGGAAACCTATAACCTGGCAGATATACTGTACTATTAATATTGAACTATGTTTTTTCCCCCAAACTCCTTAATTTCTTTGCCACCAGATTCTACTCAGTCTTAAAATATTCCTCAATAGTCTTTGGCTTATGAAACTCAAAGAAAACTGTTTTGGTTCATAGATATTTTAAAAGGTTAATTGACTGCTTCGCCTTGTCCCTGGGCACTTGAACAGAATAAGTTTTGTTATGGTCTCATGTGAGCCTTATATTTGATAGAATGAAAAGTGCATCTCTAAAGTAGGTTATTTTATTGTTGTGCACATCTAATATATTTAAAAATATACTAAGATTTGAGTATTGTATTTGTACTGTTGGTCATGTGCAGTAAAAATAACTTGTACTATATTCCTCTATGGTAAATTTATTTTAATTAAGACTGATGAATAAAATTTTAAATAAGTATGATTGAACCTTGTTGAAGTTTATAATTTAAAGTACTTCTAGAGATTTTGTGTTGAGTTGTATACGACATTTGCAGTTGTGATTGAATATATGTTCTTGGGGGTTTTTTTGCCTGCAGTTTTCCCAGCTTTTCTAAAAGATTTGATTTTTTTATTCTAAATGCAATTAGGTAGATAATTTGTGGCCGAAATTTCTTTGGACATTGAAAAAGGATTGACAAGTAAGTTATCCAATAATAGTTTGAAAATTTGAGTAATAGAAGTCCATCTCGCCAACTGTTAGCAGTTTCTTCTAGTCTTTACCTCCATCTTTTTAAAGATGGATATATTGTTACATATTTATTGGCTTTATTCATTATCTGTTAACTTGCTGTTATAGAAGATGAGAATTTTGTACTTTTAACTCACCCATGAGTTACCTTTACCTCTTCCTTTTCATCCTCCTAGTATAGTAATATCTTTCTTGTTAAATTTATATTCAGTGTTTAACTTAGGACTTTTATTCACTGGTTAACTAGTATGTTATGATTATATTTCCTGTGCAACTTTTGTTCTTCCTGAAATTAACACATTTTCCCCAAGATTATAAAACCTCTTTATTTTCTACTTGTCTAGCCCTAATCAGGTATCCTGTTCTAATAGCACTGTTTTCTTTTCCTCCTATAGATAGACTTTTTGGTGCCCTTTTCCTTTTCTTCCAGTGTGAATTGGTTACTGGCTAAGTGTGCTGCATAGCAGTCCTGGAGCTTCTCTTATGTTCAGTCATCTGTGTCCTTGATCTTCCTGCTCATTCCCTCATTTTGGTGAGCCCATCTTCCAGGTACTTAGAGGTAAAATTTTGAAATCTCACAAGAAAATGTCTATTCCTCCATTAATAGTTTGTCTAGTTCTAGAATGCTAGCTTGAAAACAGTTTTCCCTCAGAATTTAGGATGAGAAGTCTTTTAATTTTCAATCCATTAACAAGTAGTCTTTTTTTTTTTTTTTGAAGATTTTAGAAAACTCCAGAAATAAAAAGAAAATCCTAAATTTCCTGGTGATGTCCCCCCCCCCCCCCCAATCCATTGTGCTAATTCTCATCCTTTCATTCTGGAAAGTTCAAGTCCTTTAGTGTTTTTCCTCTTTCATAGTTTCCTCCCTTCCTCATTCTCTGTCCTCTTTCTGGAATTTTTCTTATTCAGGTGTTGGACTTCCTAGATTTATCCTCTTATTTCCTCTGCTTAACATCTCTTCCCATTTGTTCATAAGGGACTTCCTTAACTTTATCTTCCAACCCTTTTATTCACTTTTTTAATGTTATGCTATCCCTTGATTCTATCCCTGGCATTATTCCTTGCAAGTTCTTCAGTTTTCAAGGTTTTTGTATGAAAATATTAAAATTTGTGGGTACAGGTCAAGCACTGCTTACAGGGAAATCTATAGCCTTAAATGCAAGGTAAAAAACAACAAAAAACCCAAATAGTACAAGGATTGATTGGAGAAATAAAACTAATTCACTGATTTCCCACTTGGGGTTTTTACAGATCCTTTTGGCTTTTCTTTCTAATTAGTGTCTTTAGTGGTGGTACTAGAGGTAAGCTCAATATACAAAATCATTTGTATAAGCTACCAACACATAAGTTAGCATTTAATGAAGATATATATATATAGTATTTAAAAAGCTGTCAGATAACTAGGAATTAATTTGTCTAATGAAAGATGTTAAAGAGCTCTATACAGAAAAAGCATAAAACATTACTGAGAAATTTTTAAAAGATCTGAATAGTAATATACATGTTTATTGTTTAGAACTTTTTCAGATGTTAATTCCTGTCAAATTGATGTAGATTGAATGCAATCCATCAAAATCCTACCTTTGGGTGAGGACGTAAGGTGGGAGGGCTAACAACTTACATGGAAATACAGAGAGCCAAAAATAGCAAAGACCATCTTAAAGCACAATAGTGAAGTTAGAAGACTACACCACTAGTTATCAAGACTCGTTATAGAGGTACCATAATTAAAACAGTGATACTACTAGCACAAGGATATTCAAATAGACCAATGGAATAGTGTTCAGAAATAGACCAACATAGAGCTATCTAGTTTATGATAATTAATGCAATAAGGAAAAATTATTTTTAGTAAACGTGTGGAATCAATATGAACATCCGAAGGGGGAAAAATCTTGATCCACATGCACCAAAATCAATTCCAGATGGATTATAAACTTAAATATGGAAGATAAAGCTTCTAGAAGATAGCATAGGAAAATAGCTTCCTGTCTTTGTGGTAAACAACGATTTGGTAAATAGGACCAAAAAAACAAAAACCCACTAATCATAAAGGAAGACTGATTGATCAGGTTACTTTTATCATCTAAATATATGAGTAGGAGAGTCAGAAGGCAACCCCCAAAGTTTGCAATACTGACAAATTCTATCCAGATTATTTAAATAACTCCTTATCAATGAAAAAGATAATTGGGACTCTGGTCCAAGATGGCTATGTAGGAAGATCCTGAACTCATCTTCACACACCAAATCTATACTAATTTGTAAAGCAATTCCTCCTGAAAAACTGAGGACTAAACAGCTTCTGCACAAAAGACCACATAAAGAATGGCAAGAAGGATAGAGACAGTAATGAAGGGAACCCCCACCCAGGACACACACTGGAGTGGGGAGGGGTAGTACTGAAGGACTATGAGCAGATTTGTGGGCTCTGGAGCACAGAAAAAAAGCAACGGTTTAAAAGAGCAAATAGATATAAAGGAACTAGCCCTAGAATCCTATCATATGGCAAGGGAGCTGCTGGAACTCTCCAAGTCAGAGGAGCTGGTGAGCACCACGGTTTACATTCCCCTTCCACCTTGATAGTGTGGATGGGAGCAATGTTCAGGTGCCATAGCTGGCCTTACCCCCTCAGTGAGCCCCCAATCCCTAGCCCATTCCAGCCCTAGCTGTCTCACCAAGGTAGCCCCAGCTTGACAAACACTGGGACTCTCCTAGTTAAGTGCTCACTATGTATAGCCCCAGTGGTTGCACCAAGGTGCAACAGGTATAAGCCACCCCAGAACTTTCCAGGCCCATACCACTTTGGTTCCAGGTGGCCTCCTGGCTCACACCTGCTTCAGCCACCCCACTAAGGTGCGCCCTATGCACCTTGTCTTGGGACACCCTGCTTGATACCGGCCTTGGCTCCAGTCACTCTACTAGGGCACCCCCCTGTGCTGAGCACACTCTGGCTTATACCCACTTCAGCTTCAGCTGTACTCCCAGGATTCTTCCTTGTAGAAGGAAGAACACACCTGCCAGGGTGCCGGGTGTGTGGAAAACCCTGTGACAACCTGAGCTGCACCCACTTCAGCTTCAGCTATCTTGTCAAGATGGCTTCTACACAGAGAACCCAGAGACTGCCCCAGCCCATGCCCACTTCAGCTTCAGCTGACCAGGGCACTCTCTGTGCAGAGAGCCCCAGGATTGCCCCAGCAGAGTGTCCAGGGATCCCCAAGCCAGTCACAGCTCCAGGCAACCAGCCAAAGTTACCAGGCACACAATCTGCACAGGGGATGACCACACACAAGACCATTCCTTCAAGATTAGGAGAAGCAGCTGTTCTACCTAATTCATAGAAACAAAGTCAAGCAAAATGGGGAGACAGAAGAATATGCTTCAAATGAAAGAACAAGATAAAACCCAGAAAATTAAATGAAACAGGGATAATCAATAAGCCTGCTAAAGAGTTTAATGATTGTAAAGATGCTCATCAGACTGGAGAAGAATGTAAGAACAAAATGAGAGCTTTGACAAGGAGATAAATATAAAAAAAGAACCAGGGTTGAAGAATACAATAACTGAAATGAAAAATACACTAGAGGGAATCAACAGTATTAGTGGATGCAGAAGAATGGATCAGCCATTTGGAAGACAGAGTAATGGAAAGCACCCAAGCTGAAGAGCAAAAAGAATTTTTAAAAATGATAGGGGAGGTTTTGGACAACATCAAGTGAACAAACATTTACATTATGGGCGTCCCAGAAGGAGGAGAGAGAGAGAGAGAGAGAGAGAAAGGGGCAGAAAACTTATTTGAAAGAAAGAGACAAAGGAAGGGCATTACATAATGATAAAGCAGTCAGTTGTACAAGATAAGTTTTAAGTATCTATGCACTCAATATTGGAACACCTAAATACACAAAGTAGTTATTAACAAAGGGAGAATTAGACATTAATATAGTATGGGACTCTAACACCCCACTTACATCAGTGGATACATAAAACAGGCAGAAAATCAAAGGAAACAGTGTCTTTGAATGACACTGATGGAATTAACATACAGAACATTCCATCAAAAACAATAATGCAAGTTCTTCTCAAGTGCACATAGAACATTCCCCAGAATAGATCACATGTTAGGCCACAAAACAAATCTCAATAAGTTCAAGAATACAGAAATCATATTGTGAAATCATATTATGCATCTTTTCTGACCACGATGGTATGCAACTAGAAATCAAAAAAACTAGAAAACACACAGATGGAGGCTAAGCAACATACTACCAAACAGGAAATGGGTCAAAGAAATCTTACAGGAAATAAAATACATGGAGACAAATGAAAATAAAAATAGTCCAAAATCTTTGGGATACAGAGAAACAGTTGTAAGAGGGAAACTTATTGTGATACAGGCCTACCTCACGAAACAAAAATCTCAATCTAATCTTACACCTAAAGGAACTAGAAAAAGAACAAAGAAAACCCAAGGTTAACAGAAGAAAGGAAATAAGGATCAGAGCAGAAATAAATGAAATAGAGACTTAAAAAAAAAAATCCAAAACAGAAGAAATCAATAAAACCAAGAGTTGGTTCTTTGAAAAGATAAACAAAGTTGATAAACCTTTGGCCAGACTCGTTAAGAAATAAAGGGATAGGACAAGTAAAATCAAAAATGAAGGAGAAGTAACAACCAACATCACAGAAATACAAAGGATTATGAGACTGATAAATAATTATGTGCCAACAAATTGGACAACCCAGAAGAAATGGACAAATTCCTAGAAATATGCAATCTTCCAAAACAGGGAATAAACAAAACCTGAACAGGCCAATTACTAGTAATGAAATTGAACCAGTAATCAAAAAACTCCCAACAGACAAAAGTCCAGGACCAGAATGGAGGGAAGATGGCAGAGTAGGAGGACCCTAAGCTCACCCTGTCCCACATTTACAACTAGATATCGCTGACATCTGAGTCAATAAACTAGAAAGTAATCCAAAGACTGGAAGAACAAACTAAATGTAGAGAAGAGGAAAGGTTAGGAAGGGAAGAAATGGTAGTTGGGAGCTGCCTGCAAGAGGGAAGAAGCTGTGGGCATGGAGAGGGGAAAGCACCAGGGAGCCCATGTGGGGAAAATCAATCCCCATGACATCTGACCTTGAAAACCAGAGAAGCTAAATTCTGTGAGTCTGTATAACCAGCAGGACATAGAGCCTGGAGCTTTAAAAGTCAGCTGACTCAGCACTGGGAGAGCTAGGAGGGCAAGTGATAGCGGGGTTACTACTCTTAAAGAGACAACAGCCCACAGAGAGGCAACATAGAATCAACATTTGGGGGCAAATGGGAGAAAGACCTGTTTATAAGGATTTCAGAGCATGTTGGGGGACTTCTGTAGAACAAGGAGCTGGCAGGTGCCATTTTCCTTCCCCCTCCCCTCGCATAAACACAGAGCCAACTGTGAGAGGTGACAATGCACAAATACTTTCTACCTAACCTGCTGGTAGTGCACCCCACCCATGAGTTCTCTTGAGGACTCCTCCACTTCAAGCCTGCTGGCCTCGGCCTTGGGCTCAGTGCAAAGTTTTTTAACACCAAGTGCACATCACCCTGCCACTCCCTTCATGCTCTACACCCCTGGAGGCCACTGAAATCTGGGGCATCTGGCCTAGGACTAGTGGCTCAGCACAGATTTTGCTAACACAGCCAGCCCACCCCTGAGCCCTTCTGTGGTTCACCCCACCAGCCTGCTTAGGTCTCACTAACATCACAGAGTGTAAGCACAGCCCACAATAGGCAGAGAGTTAATGCAGAGGTCTCGACTGAATGGAAGGGACTCAGACTCAATAGTAAAATGCAGGCAACACCCATAGGAGACTCCCTTGAAGGGCCAGGTTCTGGTGAACAGAGGACACTGCACTGAAGGGCCCTACAGAACCTCTTCTTCATAAAGCCACCACTCTTAAGAGCAGAAGACATAGCTAACTTTCCTAACCCAAAGAAACAGACACAGAGGGGAATACTAAATGAGACAGAGAAATATGTCCCAAATGAAAGAACATGACAAAATTACAGTAGGAGATCTGAGCAAAACAGAAATAAGTAGTATGCCTGATACAGAATTTAAAATGATGATCATAAAGATACTCACTGGACCTCAGAAAAGGGTGGAGGACACCAGTGAGACCCTGGACAAAGGGATTAAAAAAATATGAGAGATGGGGGCACCTGGGTGGCTCAGTCACTGAGCGTCTGCCTTCGGCTCAGGTCATGATCCCAGGGTCCTGGGATCGAGCCCTGCACTGGGCTCCCTGCTCAGTGGGGAGCCTGCTTCTCCCTCTCCCACTCCCCCTGCTTGTGTTCCCTCTCTTGCTGTGTCTCTCTCTGTCAAATAAATAAATAAAATCTTTTTTAAAAAATATGAGAGATGAAGAACTCAATAAATGAAATTAAAAATACCACAGATGCACTAAACAGTAGGCTACAGAGGCCAAGTGACCTGGAGGATGGAGTAATGGAAAAGAAGCTGAATAAATGAGAGACAAACAAATACTGCATAATGAGAATAGAGAATCCAGTGACTCTATTAAGTGTAATAACATTCACATTATAGGGATCCCCAAAGAAGAGAGAGAAAGGGGGGCAGAAAATATATTTGAAGAAATAATAGCTGAAAACTTCCCAAATCTGGGGAGGGAAAGAGAGATCCAGATTCAGAAGACACAGAGATTTCCCAACAAATTAAACCCAAGGAGGTCCTCACCAAGACACATAGTAACTAAAATCGCAAAAAATAGTGATAAAGAATTTTAAAGATTGCAAGTGAAGACAGTTACATGCAAAGGAAATCCCCTTAGCTGATTTCAGCAGAAACTTTGCATGTCAGAAGAAAGTGGCACATTATATTTAAAGTGCTGAAATGGAAAAAATCTGAAGCCAAGGATACTCTATTCAGCAAGGCTATCACTCAGAATAGGAGAGTTAAAGAGTTTCTCAAACAAAAACTAAAGGAATTTATGGCCACTAAACAAGTCCTATAATAAATATTAGAGGGGGCTCTTTGAGTGGAAAGACAATAGGAGTATAAAAAATAAACACAAAAACAGTAAAAATAAGTATTTCTGTAAAAATAAGTCAAGGGATTCATAAAAATAAAACGATGTAAAAAGGATACCAAATATCTGAAATGTGGGGGAGAGGAATAAAGAATGAGTTCAAAACTAAATGACCATCAGCTTAATATAAACTGCTATACACAGATGATGTTATATATAAACCCAGTGGTGACTACAAATCTGGAAAGAGTAATAAATATGCAAAAAATAAAGAGTAAGGAATCCAAGTACATGACTAGAGAAAATCAACAAACTACAAAAGAGAGAGAGAAGAAAGGACTGGAAAAATACAAATGGAGCACCTGGGTGGCTCAGTTAAGCATCCAACTCTTGATCTCAACTCAGGTCTTGATCTCAGGGTCTTGAGTTCAAGCCCCACATTGGGCATAGAGCCTACTTAAAAAAAAAAAAAAAAGGTAAAAACTGCAAAACCACCACAAAACAAGTTAAAAAAAATGGCAAATACATATCTACCAATAATTACTTTGAATGTCAATGGACTACATTCTCCAATCAAAAGACAGTATGACAGAGTGGATAAAAAACAAACAAACCAAAAACAAAAAAACACAAGAGCCATCCATATGCTGTCTACAAGAGACTAATTTCAGACCTAAAGATACCTACAGATTGAAAGTGAGGGGATGGAGAAATATTTATCATACAAATGAATGTCAAAAGAGAACAGGAGTAGAAATACTCATATTGGACAAGATAGACTTTAAAACAAAGTCTATAAAAAGAGACAAAGAAGGACATTATAAAATAATAAAGGGGATAGTCTAACAAGAAGATATAACAACTGTAAATATTTATGAACCCAACATAGGCGCACCCAAATACATAAAACAGTAACATAAAGGAACTAATCAATAGTAATACAATAATAGTAGGGGACTTTAACCCCCCACTTACATCGATGGACAGATCATCCAAACAGAAAATCAACAAGGAAACTGGCTTTGAATGGACACACTGGATCAGATGGATTTAACAGATATATTCAGAACATTCCATCCTAAAACAGCAGAATACCCATTCTTTTCAAGGGTACACGGAACATTCTCCAGAATAGATCACATATTAGGCCACAAAACAAGCTTCAACAAATTCAAGAAGACTGAAGTGATACCATGCATCTTTTCCAACCACAATGCTATGAAACTAGGAACCAACCACAAGAAAAAAATCTGTAAAGAGCACAAATATATGGAGGTTAAATAACATGCTACCAAACAATGAGTGGATCAACCAAGAAGTCACAGAAGGAATCAAAAAGTACATGGAAACAAATAAAAATGAAAACACAATGGGATGCAGCAAAAGCTGTTCTAAGAGGGAAATTTATAGTAATACAGGCCTAACTCAAGAAGCAAGAAAAATCTCAAACAACCTAAGCTTACACCTAAAGGAGCCAGGAAAAGAACAACAAGCAAAACCCAAAACCAACAGAAGAAATGAAATAATAAAGATTAAAACAGAAATAAATGATATAGAAACTTAAAAAAAAAAGAACCCAAGAGAGTAGATAAATGAAACCAGGAGCTGGTTCTTCGTAAAACCAACAAAACTGATAAACCTTTAGCCAGACTCATCAGGGGAAAAGAAAAATAGAGACACAGAAAGCACTCAAAATCATAATTGAAAGAGAAGAAATAACCAACATCACAGAAATATAAACAATTGTAAGAGAATGTTATGAAAAACTATATGCCAACAAATTGGACAACCTAGAAGAAATGGATAAGTTCCTAGAAACATATAACCTACCAAAACTGAAGCAGGAAGAAATAGAAAATTTGAGCAGACTGATTACCAGCAAGGAGACTGAATCAGTAATCAAAAAAAAGTCCAGGACCAAACAGCTTCACAAGCAAATACTACCAAGCATTTAAAGAAGAGTTAATACCTATTCTCAAAATATTACAAAAAAAAAAAAAAGGAACAAAAACTTCTGAAATCATTCTTGAGGCCAGTATCAGCCTGATACCAAAACCAGACACAGACATCACCAAAAAAGAGAACTACAGGCCAATATCTCTGATGAACATAGATGCAAAAATCCTTAACAACCTACTAGCAAACTGAATCCAACAATACATTAAAAAAATCATTCACCACAATCAAGTGGGATTTATTCCCAGGATGCAAAGATGGTCAATATTCACAAATCAATGTATTACATAACATTAATAAGAGAAAGGATAAAAACCATATGATCATTACAATAGATGCAGAAAATGCATCTGTCAAAGCACAACATCAAAATAAAAGCCCCCAACAAAGTAGGTTTAGGGGGAACATAGCTCAGCATAATAAGACCATATATGAAAAACCCACAGTGAACATAATACTCAATGGGGAAAAACAGATTTTCCCTTAGGATCAGGAACAAGAAAGAGGTCTACTCTCACCATCTTTTTTTTTTTTAAGATTTATTTATTTTAGAGGGAGAGAGCACACACAAGTTGGGGGGTGGAAGGAGAGGGAGAGAATCCCGAGCAGACTCCCTGCTGAGTGCAGAGCAAGATTCAGGGCTTGATCTCTTGACCCTGAGATCATGACCTGACCTGAAACCAAGAGTCGGATGCTCAACCAACTGAGCCACCCAGGCTTCCCACTCACCACTTTTATTCAACATAGTACTAGAAGTCCTAGCCACAGCAGTCAGACAACAAAAGAAATAAAAGTGATCCAAATTGCTAAGGAAGCAGTAAGGCTTTCACAATTTGCAGATGACATGATACTATATATAGAAAACCCTAAATATGCCACTAAAAATAAAATACTAGAACTGATAAATGAATTCAGTAAAGTCACAGGATACAATCAATGTGCAGAAATCTGTTGCATTTCTGTACACTAATAATGAAGCAGCAGAAAGAGAAATCAAGAAAACAATACCTTTATAACTACACCAAAAATACTAAGATACCTAGGAATAAACTTAACCAACGAGGTAAAAGAACTGTACTCTGAAAACTATAAAACATTGATGAAAGAAATTGAAGATGACACAAACAAATGGAAAGACATTCCATTCTTATGGATTGGAAGCATATCGTTAAAATGTCTATACTACCCAAAGCAATCTACAGATTTAATGCGATCCCTATCAAAATACCAACATCATTTTTTCACAGACTAGAATGAACAAGCCTAAAATTTTTATGGAACCATAAAAGACCTGGATAAGCCAACATAATTTTGAAGAAGAAAAGCAAAGCTGGAGGTATCACAAGTCCAAACTTCAAGTTATATTACAAAGCTATAGTAATCAAAATAGTGTGGTACTGGCACAAAAATAGACACATAGGTCAATGGAACAGAATAGAAAACCCAGAAATAAGCCCACAATTATATGGTCAATTACTCTTTGATGAAGCAGGAAAGAATATCCAATGGGAAATGGTGCTGGCAAAACTGGTCAACTACATGCAAAAGAATGAAACTGGACCACTTTCTTAAACCATACACAAAAACAAACTCAAAATGGATTAAAGACCTAAATGGGAGACCTGAAACCATAAAAATCCTGGAAAAGAACAAAGGCAGCAATGTCTCTGACACTGATAGTAGCAACATTTTTCTAGAAAGGTCTCCTAAAGCAAGGGACATAAAAGCAAAAATGAACTATTGGGACTACATCAAAATAAAAAGCTTCTGCACAGCAATGGGAACAATCAACAAAAATAAAAGACAGCCTACTGAATGGGAGAAGATATTTGCAAATGATATATCAAATAAGGGGTTAGTATCCAAAATACATAAAGAATACAACTCCACACCCAAAAAACAAATAAGCCAATTAAAAAATGGGCAGAAGACACGAACAGACATTTTTCCAAAGAAGACATGCAGATGGCCAACAGACACATGAAAAGATGCTCAACATCACTCATCATCAGGGAAATGCACATCAAAACTACAATGAGATATCACCTCACACCTGTCAGAATGGCTAAAATAAAAAAACACAAGAAACAAGTGTTGGTGAGGATGTGGAGAAAAAGGAATCCTTGGACACTGTTGGTGAGAATGCAAAGTGGTGCAGCCACTGTGGAAAATAGTATGGGGGGGGGCCGTTTCTCAAAAAGTTAAAAATAGATTAAATAGATAAAATAGATAAAAATAGTGATTACCATATGATCCAGTAATCACACTACTTGATATCTACCTGAAATATATAAAAACACTAATTCAAAGGGATACACAGACCCTGATGTTTATAGCAATTATTTACAATAGCCAAGTTATGGAAACAGCCCAAATGTTCACTGATAGATAAATGGATAAAGATGTAGTGTGTCACACACACACACAATGGAATATTATTCAGCCATTAAAAAATGAAATGTTGCCATTTGCAACACCATGGACAGAGCTAGAGTATAATGCCTAGTGAAATAGGTCAGTCAGAGAAAGACAAATATATGATTTCACTCATATGTAGAATTTAAGAAACAAAACAAATAAAGGGAAAAAAGGAGAGTTGGGGTGGAGAGAGAAATGAAGAAACAGACTCTTAACTATAGAGGATATACTGATGGTTACCAGAGGGGAGTTAGGAGGGGAGATGGGTGAAATAGGTGATGGAGATTAAGGAGGGCACTTGTGATGAGCACTGGGTGTTGTGTGCAATTGCTGAATCACTATATTGTACACCTGAAACTAATAAAACACTGTATGTTACCTATACTGGAATTAAAAACAACAACCAAAAGAATTACAATAAAAAAAGTACAGGACCAGATGGATTCACAGGTGAAGTGTACCAAATATTTAAAGAAGAGTTAATACCAGTTAATACCTACTCTTCTCAATCTACTCCAAAAAAAAAAAAAAAATAGAAGAGGAAGGAGAGCTTCCAAATTCATTTTATGAGGCCAGCATTACCCTGATACCAAAGACTACAAAAAAAGAAAACTATAGGCCAATATGTCCGATGAACACAGATGCAAAAATCCTCAACAAATATTAGCAAGCTGCGTTCAATAGTACATTGAAAGAATCATTCACCATGATCAAGTGGGATTTATTCTTAGGATGCAAGGATGGTTTAATATTTGCAAATCAATCACCATGACATACCACATCAACAAAATGAAGGATAAAAATTTCATGATCATCCCAATAGATGCAGAAAAAATATATGACAAATTTCAATTTCCATTTTTGCTAAAAATCCTCAATGAAGGGGTTTATAGGGAACATACCTCAACTTAATAAAGGCCATATATGAAAAACCCACAGCTAACATTATACTCAAAGGTAAAATACTGACTGATAGCTTTTTCTCTAAGAGCAGTAACAAGACAAGGATGTCCACTTCCACCACTTCTCTTCAACATAACACTGGAAGTCCTAGCTGCAGCAATCACACAAGATTAAGGAATAAAAGGCATCCAAAGTAGTAAGGAAGAAGTAAAACTGTCACTACTTGCAGCTGCCCTGATACTAAACATAGAACACCCTAAAGACTGCACCAAAAAAACTATTAGAACTGATAAATGCATTCAGTCAACTCACGGGATACAAAATTAACATATAGAAGTTGGTTTCATTTTGATACACTGATAATGAACTAGCAGAAAGAGAAATTAAGAAAACAATTCCACTTACAATTGCACCAAAAAATGATTAAAACAAAACAAACCCAGCAACATCAAAAACAAACCAAATAAACCCTCAGTGATACCAAGAACTGATAAGGATGTGAAGCAATTGGCTGCCTATTACCACTCCAGTGGCCCCGCCCTTTTTGAAGTTGGCAGTGAGGTCCTAATTGACAGAAGCCAAATCTTTCCTGCCTTTAACTTGACCTCTCTGCAGTTCTTTCCCTTTGCTTGTTCTGTTTTTAAAAATCACACTTAAAATTCTCCTCCCTGTGCACTGCTTCTCAGCCCCTTTGCTACCTTCTCTTTCTGTGGTAATGACATTGCTCTCTAACGTGTCTACTCTTCTCTCAAGTCATTGAGGAAACGCATGCATGCTCATGACTTCAACTCACACCTATTCCACTGATGCCCAAATCTGGATGCAAGGCCCACATTTCCCTTCTGAGTCCTCACCCCGGTTCTCCAGCTCCTTGTTGGACATTCCCTTCTGAATGTCTTCTCCTTTTATCAGCTCAGCATGTCTCTAACCAAACTAATTAATTTCTGTGCAGAATGTTCTGCTACTTTCCTGTAAGGTATGCATTTCCTCCCCACCCCCACGTCCTGCCACTCTCAAATTAGAACTGGTAATATTTGTTACTTATTTTATTTATTTTTAGAACCAGTTACATTTGATGTTTCCTTTACCCTAGTCCCTGACATCCAATTTATCATAACCAAAGTTTTTTTATATGGTCCCACCTAATATTCCCATCAAATACCCAGCCAAATAAACTCTTGTTCTTCACTGGACTCCAAGTCTTTTCAGATGATGTTCTTTCTGCCCCAAATTGTCCACAGTAATAGATCTTTTAGTAAAAATAGTAATAATAGAACTTTTTTGATTGTAAAGATACTCTAAGTCAGAGTGATTTCCCATTCCTTAGGAACTACCACCAACACCTAGGACTGTGACTACTGTTGCAACGTATGTAGAGATGTGGTTCTGCCCCCTGGTTAATTTAGGAAAGGACATCTGACCCAAGCAGGACAAATGAAATGTGCTAGGGAATCAGGCATCTTGGACCCAGTGATAAAGACTGGGAATGACTGAGAATAATTTACTGTGCCATAAAGCACTTTAGGTTGGCACAAAAGAAGTCACGTGCTTCTCAGGGGATGGCTGAGCTGGGTATCAGCATTCAATCCCACAAGTCTTCCAGTTTAAGAAGAATAGAAATATGCCACATGTAATATGTTCTAATTTCTAATATGCTCCATGTTAGGTGTTCATATCCCTTAGGTTGTTTATTCCCTTAAATAATTCAAAATATTTTCCTTGATAAAATTGCTATTAATATTAGCATTTATTGAACAGTTTACCAGGCATTATGCTAAGCACTTAACATTTATATTTAATCCTCAGAATAACCCAAGGAGAGGGTATTGTCATCATTTTACTGAGGCACATAGATATCAATTAGCCTAATTTCCCTGCTCAAAGTTACACAACTAAGCAGTGAAACTCATGTAAAGACAGAGCTAGATTCCACAGTCTTAACCCATTACCTTGTGCTGCTTACCCTGGTTGTACAGCAGAATTGAATCTGAGAGGGGTGTTTTGTTTTTTGTTTTTTGTTTTAAGATTTTATTTATTTGAGAGAGAGAGCACGCGTGAGAGAGCACAGGTCGGGGGGTGGTAGGGGGAGAGGGAGAAGCAGACTCCCCACTGAGCAGGGAGCCTGATGTAGGGCTTGATCCCAGGACCCTAAGATCATGACCTGAACCGAAGACAGACGCTTAATGACTGAGCCACCCAGGCGCCCCTAGAATAACCTGGGAGTTTTAAAACTATGCCATTGCTGGGTCCTACTTGAGTGAATCTGATTTTCTAGGTCTGCAGTGTAGCTTAGCCATCTGTATTTTTGTAAAACTTTCCCAGGTGATTCTATTGGGCAGACAGATTTGAGAGCCATTAGCTACACATTACTGCTTCCCAGAAGTAACAGGTCTTACAAGTAGCCAACTCTCCCAACCACCCATCCACTCCCTCCCTTCCACACACCTCAGAGGGTCTCATAGTACAATCTGATGTCTTAACATTGAAATGTTTTGAGTCATCCCTTTGTCACCTGGTGAGCCTGATTTGAAAATTACTGTACCAGCCTTTTTTATTTCCACAAATCAACACTAGATGGCAGACTACACATAGGGAATCCCATTAAGCATTTTCATTTCAGAAACATTTTTTCCTTTAAATAACCTCACTAGCCAATATTCGAGTTTAACAATATAGTATTAAAACCGGGGTTATTTTTTCATAAATTGAATTACTCTGTATTGTGGGTCAATTTGTATTACATTAAGCAGAGCCATGAATACCCTGCATATGGCCTGGATTTTAGTCCTCTTCAGCTTTAGCTTTAGAAAGGGTTTTGTTCATCATAAACATATGTAAAATGAAATATCTGTCCTTTCTTATTATACTTGAGAACACTTTTCCACCAATAGATTTCAATGTCCCTGCTAAATAATTGGCCCATTATAAAAACATTTACAAATATTCTGCTTACCTTTCTTAGGGATCTTGTCACATCTCCAACCTGCAAGGCAGAGGGTGCTTAGTTCTATATGCCCATTTTCCCTTCTCCTTAGAGACTGTGTTTGCTTGGCTCATGGAGCTACAGAGGTGGGGTATGTGAGACTCAATATAAGAGTGTATTAACGCGATCATTTATTAGGATCTCACAACCAGCAAAATACCTTCACATTCCTGAATTCAAAGGGGCCCAGCCACCTCCAAGTTAGAATACCCAAGGGCATCCAAGACAGGGTACACCTGTCTTGGACTTTTTCAAGGTGCAGTGGGGTTCTCCATTCTACTACCTTAGGTTTTCAAGTGTTAAACAATTAATATCCTTCATCTGAATTTATACACGATGAAAGATAGGACTGGAGAGATTTAATTCAAGCAATCTTCCTAAATACAAATAAATGATCACCAGCGTAATGGCTCCCCAGTTCTCTTGGATATGGTCTGGATTCCTTAATATGGATTATAAGGTTATCAAGATCTAGCCCCCCCCTTTTCATCCCCCAATCTTTTCACCCCCAATTCCACATATGCCATGTAGAGGTCAGACTAGATTTATTTCAGCTTCAGCAACATACCTTCTTCTGTCTCATGAATGTTCACAATGAGCTGGGAGGGTTTTTTTGGTTTTTCTCTCCTACCTTCCATTTTGAACTTCATCCAACCCATGCTTACCCCACCTTCACGTATTTAATTTCTACCTACACACTAGGTCTTAGCTTACATGTAACTTTCTCCAGAAAGCCTTCCCTGACCACTGAATTATAGCTTTGTTTCCTGAGTATTCTGCATTTTCCCCTTCAGACTATTTACCAAACTATGCTATAATCACTTCTTTTCATGTCTGCAAACACCATGGAGGCATTCTTAGTTATTCTTGTATTCTTAACATCTAGCTCGGTGCTTGGCAAATACCAAGTTCTCTATAGATATTTATTGAACAAGTGAGGGAGGTCTCAACATCTAATAGCCCCCTTCTTATGTCTCAGGTTTGAGAGCAGGAACTTTATGCACACCTGCAAATAAATTGTCTAAAACCAGCCCAAACTGTCCCTTTCCTAGAAAAACAAAAGCATCCCAACGAATTCATTTAAAAAACAGAACATGTATGAAACACCCCAAAATCTTGAATCATTTCAGATTCAAGATGACAAGATGTGAGGAAAAATACAATAAAATTTAAGTCATTTTTGCTACAAAATTGAAATGAAGGAAACTCTACAAGATCAGGCAAAGTTCACGTGTATCAAGAACTTCACCACATCGAGAACTTTCAATGATTTGGGTTCACTAAAAACAGACTTAGGTCTTACAAAGAAGAATTTCCATACTAAGGATGAGCTCACTTCCTTCCACCCCCTACACCCCCCCCCACCCCACGCTGCTGTTTGCCTCCCCCTCTACTACAGTTCAAGCCAGGAAACAAAACAGTTCCTCAAGAATAAATTTAAAAGATAAGATTCACTAGATTACATTTCTTCAGACTCATATTATAGTTTGTAGAGAGACCTCAGTGCTGACATAGCCCTGTAGCTTGCATACTGCCATATTTACTAAGGAGTTCTTAATTTTTGACTCCATATAAAGAAAATGGGATTGAGGAGATTTAAAATCCTTTCAGTTCCTATTCTGGGCCAAGGAAAACTAGCAAAAATTAAGTTCTTGGAGAATATTATTAGGTTTCTTGTCCCTCTTTACCAACTCTCAACATCATTACTCTCGCATAGCTATGTAAAAGCCCATTTTGAAAGTTACTATGGGCAGCAGTCCGTGGACCTCCGAAACTCATCCTGAATCTCTGTAAGAATGCTCATTGTAAAACCCAAGGTTTGTCACTCCCTAGAAGAAAGTCCTGTAGATCTTTTTTTTATTTTAAATACCTTATTTATTTACTTATTTGAGAGAGACAGAGAAAGCCCTAGGGTTGGAGGGAAAGGGGGAGAGGGAGAGAGACAAGCAGACTCCCTGCTGAGTGCCGAGCCGAACATGGGACCCCATCCAGGACCCTGAGATCATGACCTGAGCCAAAGGCAGATGCTTAACCCCACCGAATGAGCCACCCAGGTGTCCCAAAAGTCCTGTAGATCTTAATATCAAGAATAATTGTTCTCGTCCTGAGAAGCTGGTTTCCTTTTATCTGAGAAATCAGTAAGAATTCATTAAAAGTATAAACCTCAGGATCTCACCCCAGACATGCAAAATTTTAAGTTCTATTGTTGGGGCCTGAGTGATTATAGTTTTATAAGCTCATCAGGTGATTTAGTTGCACACAAAAGTTTGGGAATCCCTCTTATAGATGAGAATTATGTAATTGATAAGTTTTCTCTTCAAATTCAGCCACTGGAAAGCTTAGAAAATTTATAGTTCACTGGTAGCAGGTGTATGGATCATTTTATTATACTTCTTAATTATTTTCCTGTCTCCCCGTGTTTGCATCTTTGGTTTGTATTTATTTCTTCTTTCACCTCACTTCCAATTTAAATTCTTGTCATAGTACATAACCACATAAGCCATCTTAAATTCTTTTTGGAACATGACAAGAAGCAGATAGGCAGAGAGCCAGACGAATATGTAAATAATTATTACACTCATTTCTGTAGAGAAAAAAATGTTCTTGGCAACTGGTGCAGAGTAAGCCTCCTTGGCTGACCTGGAGAAAGCCCTGTGCATGTGTGTGCTCATGCGCACACACACGCTTGCTCATGCTGGGGGAAAGGGGAGAGGAGGCCATGCGTGGGAATTAAAGAACTATTGTACTTCTACTTTTCAGTGAATGATTTTTAAATTTTTCTATCAAAAAGCAACTGTACTTCTTTGCTGCTCCTCATTAAACTTGTGGTACATGTACCAGCTAGAAAACTCACGTCTGAAACAGTAATGTGGATGGATGTTTTGATGAGACTGCCCTTCTCTCTGTTGGGCCCTTTCTGGGTTGGCCCCAACCCTTTCCTTTTTTTTTTTTTTTTAAGATTTTGTTTATTTATTTGACAAAGAGAGACACAGCGAAAGAGGAAACACAAGCAGGGGGAGTGGGAGAGGGAGACGCAGATGCTTAACGATTGAGCCACCCAGGCGCCCCCCAACCCTTTCCATCTTAATCCCTGCCTTGTCTTCTTTTACTGAATCCCCAAAGAAGGCATACATTTATAGGAGCTTTAGAGAGTGATTCTCAGAATTACTGGAAGGGAGGGGGACCGTAGGTTGTTTTGATATGTTTCAATGAGTGAAATGCACTCTCTGCCCTTCTGTCTTTAGTACAAACTTGTCTTTATTACAACCACCAGTCTTTGAGAATCACTGTAAATGGGGCTAAGCCTGGAAATTGTAACATATGGGTAACTGTTTGCTTTATTTATCTGAGTGATCATGTGTCTGTGGCTGGGAGAACCAGATTTTTGTCTCCTGTTTTATTCTCCTCAGTCATTTCCAGGAGGAGACTCTGTGAGACCACAGTTTGAGACATCAAACTGGGTTGATGTAGCCTGACACCAGCTCTCTGTCCTAGAAACCAGGCTTGATGCTGTTAGGCTCCAGTGCATTTGCTGGTTTTTCACTTTTTGGATATCTATTTGTCATACAGCTCCATCTGTTCTGAAACATAAGTGATGGCTAGTCTTCACCATACCAAGATCAACTTTATAAGAATTGGGTAAGAACTGAGTCAGTGTGGTCCAGCTGAAAACCCTAGAGTCTGATAAATCTAATTGGGAAATATTCTTCAGTGCTCTGTAGGCCAATACAATGTTTGTCAAACTGCTACTAAATTTTGAGGTAAGTAATAAGCAAAAGGTCCACCTGAAGACAATATCCTTCAATACAACCAACATTCTGAGAATATACTTTGTATAAGGTATGGGCTAAGTAAGGTGATCTGCAGACAAGAAGGCTGATAGAGTTAATAACAAGAGCCAGCATTAGCCAGCATTTAGGGAGTATCTGGCAATTAATACATACTTTAATTTGAAAAAGCTGAGCATTACTCACTTTTTACCATAAGAGAACTAAGTCCAGAATGGATAAGAAACTTGCCCAAAGCCATGTAGGTAAGTGTTAGAGATAGGATCCAAAGCTGCTATTTTCCCCTAATGGAAGGCACCACCTCCAGCATGGTGTGTGGGTGTGTGGGTGGGGGGGGGGGGGGCGGATGTGTGGTGTGTGTTTGTGGGGGGTGTGGTGTGTGTTTGTGGGGCGTGTGGTTGTGTGTGGGGGGGAGCATGTGGTGTGTGCGTGTGTAATAAGGTATGTAAATCAATAACTACAATACCAAGAGGAAGAAAATAAGGGATGTATGATGAGAGAAACACCAACATGGCGCTATGAAGAGACGGAGGGAAAGACTCAGGAGGAATTGGAAACTGGCTTTTGAATTGAGTTGAAGGCCATAAGAAATGGGTGGGATCGGGAAAGATGGAATTGAGACTGGCATATCATGAAGAAGAACTGTGTGAGAAAACACCTGGAGACAGGACAGGACTGGCTGGTTTAGGAGAGGGGGAGTTCTGTTTAGTGGGCATTCAGGGTAAGTCCAAAGGCCCACTGTGGAGAGCTCTGGAGGTGCAGCTGGGCCAGGGAGCATCTCTAATTTGCTAATGGACTACTCACGGTTATTGGGCAGCAGAGAGATTGACAGCAGTTGTGCTTAAAAAGAGGAATGGGCGGATTGCGTACAGGAATGGTATTTGAAAAGCATGGAGGCCAATTAAAAGAATTTCAAAGAAGTCGGAGAAAGAGTGAGGGCAGCTCGACTGTGGGCAGCAGGAACTCATGGGAGGGGAACAGATCCAACACCCCAACTTAGGACTTTGGCAATGATTAGAAAGAGTAGGAGCAGATTTGGGAATAAGTTCAGTTTGGGACACGTTGAGCTTCAAGCAAGGGTAGGAAATTCACGTAGAGATGCCCGGAGGGTAGTTGGGATAGCCCCCTAAAGTTAGGAAAGGGAGATTTAGTAAAATGTGAGAGATTTTTGCAATGAGGTCTATAGGAGAATTTTTTCACTATACAAGAAGATGAGGTTGCAGAAAGGCAGAAGGAAGAGATTGGAGAGAGTAGATGGTGGTTCATCAACTGTAAACACAATCTGGCTGGGGAGGATGTGCAATGAAGAAACTGCTGTATAGAATTCACTGGCAAACTTACCTTTACAGAACTGACTTCCCATACACAAAAGACTTAAACAGGGACGAGCCATCCCTATGATCTTAATAAAGGTTGGATGACAAGCTAGGCCTCCTGACTTGTGATATTCGGGGTTCCCTTGGATTGTTTCTTGTGGTTGTGTACTAACTGTCAGCCTGAAATAACTTTTCAGTTTTCTCCTTTTGGTTTATTTACTAGCTCTTGTATAATAGGAGCAGACACCAGCAATTCCTCTTTTAAAATACAAGCCTAAAGTGTAGGCTGAGCGAGAGATCCACCCTACAAGCTGTTCCTGCATCTAGTAATTTTTCTTGCTCTCCTTAGCGCTGGAAGGTGATCCCTGCTTCATTACCAAGGGATTACCTGGGCATTGCTGCAACCTGAGGAAACATTTATTCAAGCCAGAAGCGCTTCAAATGGCAAGATTACTCTTTCAATATTTACCATTCTGCCCTGGGCAACTGAGACCAGAACGCTGCTGATTATTTTCAAACACAGAAAGAAAGGTTAATAGATTTGAATGATGGATATCATGCTCTTAAGTCACTTGGCAAAGTGGCAAATAATGGTGTAGGACATACAGCCATTGTGGGAATAACTACTATAAAATAAATAACTAATACCATGGAAACTGACCTGTTTATTACAGGCATAGGTTGTACTCACCACAGGTTCAGTAGCTCCTGAAAGGGCTGCTCCACCATCTCTCTCCACCCTCTGCTCTTCACCGCAAAGCATCCATGGCTTGTAAAGGGGAATCCACTGGGCCCAGGGTGGATGTTGCTTTGGTTTCCTCCTGTCTCCACTAGCTGTAAAATTCAGGAGGGGAGGCAAATGAAAATCTGCTTAAAGATTTTAAGTCTTCTAAAGAACCAGATCTTGTTCATTTTAGACTCCGTCTTCACCTACTCTTTAAGGAAATGGAGAGGGCATCTAATTCCAAACTAATTCAAATCAGCCAACCAGTACGGAGTTGCTGTCTGTATTCTGGATTCTCATGGAAGTAGTAGAGTCCCTTGGTGAGAAAGGCTTTGGAGTCAATTAGTCCCCAGTTCAGTTTTCAACTCATTGATTCCATTACCATGAAGCCATCTACCCACAGTATTCTGGAGAAGAGCTGTGGCAGGCTTTAGGCTCTGGGTTATTGTGAACAGACACAGTCTCTACTCTCTGGAGCTTATCTGTTAGCTGGAGGAGACAGGCAATTAAAATAAAATGCTGCAATGAAAATCGAAGGAGGGCCACGAGGTTCAGAGTTCTTGTGGGGTCAGAGCTGTTGCGTACCTCTCCCTATCTATGTGAGGTCTTGGGCAAATTTCTTAGCTCCTCAGTTTCCTCATAGAGTTGTTGGGAGGATTCAGTTAAGTAACACAAATCACTAAGTACATAGTCTGGTGTGTAGGAAACACAATGAACACTATCTGATATTATTTTAAGCTCCCCAGTGGCAGGATTTTGAATCATTTTGTTCACTCACCGCTGTATCCCCAGTGCCTAGAGCTGTGCCTGATGCATGGCAGGCATTTGATAATATTTTTCGGCTGAATAACTTTAATGAGGAAGAGAATCATAATGGGGAAAAAAAGACACCAGTGAAGATAAAATTAAACAGTAAAAAGATTCATAGACTGCTTGATGGAGGCTTGGTAACTTGAATGTAACAAAATGGAGCTTTTTAGGGAGAAACGAAGCCCCAAAACAGAGTGCTCAAAAATTGCAATCCTCAACTGAAGGAATCAGATACTTTCTTCTCTCTGTTTGTCCACCAGGGGGAGTATACTACCCACACAAGTCAGCCTTTCTAACCCCTCTGAATGTGAAGCTCTTTTAAAACGGTAATGAGTTAATGGAACAAGTAGAGCCTGAGGCCACAGCCTGTTTCAATTTAAGCAAATAGTTAAAAAGTCTCAGACCAAATCAAGTGGTAGCCAGAACGATCAAAATGTGATTCAGGAGCACTGGGTGTTATATGCAAACAATGAATCATGGAACACCTCATCAAAAACTAATGATGTAATGTATGGTGATTAACATAATGTAATAAAATAAAATTTAAAAAAATGTGATTCAGATAGTCTTTTAAACTTTGAAAGGGTGTGTATCTGCTCATTTCTTAATCTTTGGGTATTCAAATTATGATGCTCTAAAAATCACTATGGATATATCATTCCTTGATTAGTTTAGAAATCAAAGTTTGCCAATATTCATTTTTTTGCATATACTTTTTATGATTTTATTTTTGAATAATCTCTACACCCGATGTGGTGCTTGAACGCACAACCCCAAGATCAAGAGTTGCATGCTTTACCGACTGAGCTAGCCAGGCACCCCTTTGCACATTTTCTTGCATACTTGATCCAGATAATTTGTGAATTATAATATTTTGCTTTTCTTTTTTTATTATTATGTTAATCATCATAGATCATTAGTTTTTGATGTAGTGTTCCATGATTCATTGTTTGCATATAACACACAGTGCTCCGTGCAGTGCTCCCCTCTAGAACCCTCAGTTTGTTTCTCAGAGTCCATAGTCTCATGGTTCATCTCGCCCTCCAATTTCCCCCCCTTCATTCTTCCCCTCCTGCTATCTCCTTTTTTTTTTAACATATAATGTATTATTTGTTTCAGAGGTACAGGTGATTCAACAGTCTTACACAATTTACAGTGCTCACCATAGCACATACCCCCCCCAATGTCTATCACCCAGCTACTCCATCCCTCCCACCCCACCCCCCCACTCCACGAAATAAGTCAATCAGAGAAAGACATGTATCATATGACCTCACTGATATGAGGAATTCTTAATCTCAGGAAACAAACTGAGGGTTGCTGGAATATTTTGCTTTTCATTAAAAGTTCCTTCTACCTCATATTCATGGGTGGAGTTTGTAAAGTGTAAATGGTCACTGTTAAACCAGTGTGGAACGTATGTTGAAATGATGAGACAAGAAGCATAAATAGAGCAGTAATCTCCCACAGAGCCCGGTAATCCTCTAAACTCGAGGGATTGTTGGTAAATGTGGCCGATGCATGCTGCACGGATGAATCCCAGGTTCCTTCCTCAGGTGGCAATTATGGGTCTTCCTGGAACTCTCAGGTATGACACGGTACTACTTAAATGAAAATTACCTTATCACAGTAAGAACAGTTTTAGAAATGCCTTTATTTTATTATATATGTATAAACAACAATGTTGTGTGGAGTTTTTCCTGTTGGTTAAAATTTCAGTGACTCAAAGCTATGAACAGAAGTCATTCTATGATTCAACTTCCAAACTCAAGGAGGCATCTGTGTGCGAGCCAGCTACCTCCCCAAAGGTTAACTAGAGACATACCTGTAGGATCTGGCTCTCTCATCGAGTACGATGCTGCTTAGACGGGAGAAGGCAGCCATCTTAGGAAGTGCAGTTTGCAGAAAGTCAGATGCTTTGCTCCTCCAAACCCAGAGAAGCAGAGGTGCCAAGAGAATCCTCATAAGGCTTGGCTTTGCCTGAAAGAAAATGGACACTTTCCCACTTAATTGGATGTCTGCTTAGTCAGGGACTTGTTCACTTGTCCCATTCTCCTTAAGCAGGGGGAAAGTTAACTGGAGTGACTTGGCATCACAGGGTTGCCAGGTAAGGAGGGGAGTCAGGGCTGTTGGGGTTTCTGGGAGGTGAGGACGATGGGTTCCACAGGTCCTGCCTGCAGACGGCTGCTGAGAGAAGAGGGGATTCAGGGCTATCGAATTGCCAGGAAATCAAGCAAAAGCCGCAAAGAGGCATAGGCAGAGGAAGGGGACGTGAATGTGTCAGCTAGGGGTCAGCAGCGGAGGTGGCCACACTGAAGAATGAACCAGCAATGCCCAGGAAAGTTTGGAGGGCAGGTTGGAGCCACTGTCCACCCCTAATGACCGCAGTCCAGCTTAGCAGCTGTGGCGGACCAGGGGAACAACTGCAGCCTCCCAGTTAAGTAAGGAGATGGCTAGTCTTCGCAGGACCCTGGGGGGAGCCGGCAGCTAGATGAGGGTAAAGGGAAAGCTTCCCAAAAAGCAGACCATGCTCCCTCCCCCAAAGAAAAACACAGGAACTGCGCATTTGGATCTAGCCAGTGCTGGGGTCACGGGGGAAGGCTTTTTTAAATGTGTAATTTAATTTTTAGAAATGAGTCTTTAGAAGATGAAACAAGATTTCTGTGATAACCAAAATTTGTTGGAAGTTATAAACTATGGCCCATAATCATGAAGGGACCCAATAACCAGTACACATACCATGTGTATGGAGGCAGCTACTAGAAGAAATCAAAATCACTTTATGTTCAAACCCCAACATTTTTTCCTAAAACTGTCTACTTTAAACACATTTTAGGAAAACAAAAGAAGATGGCATTCAACTCTGGTTCAGTTAGGAATCAAGTACTGGCATGCTAAGATACACACCTGGCTTCTTGTGCCCCCAACCTTGGCGCCTCCCGTTATTACCTTGCCAACTGCATTTTGTTGGGTTCCCATGAGTTATGGCGTCATGGAGGCTAAGAGCTCTGAGTGAGCCTCCCTTTGCATTCTAGTCTATTCACCGATACGATAAACGTGCTCTCTCAAATCTTTCTCTCCGAACGCAAGTCAGATAGATGACCTATCTAAAATCCAGATGTTTGGATCTGTGTTTAGCCACTTGCTGTAACACTTGGGCCAATGATGTAACCTCGTTTTCTCATTGACAAAATTCAGGGATGACTCTAGAGCCTTTTGACTCTTCTACTTAGTAAGGAAAAGTTTTATAGGACGCATTATCCTGAGATGTAGAGCAAGGTAGAATTTTAAAAAAGTTCAAAATGTGTTTAAGTACAGTCATGGCTACCAGATGGGAGCGTAAAGAGTAATATAGATAGAAAGAGAAGAGAAGCATATGCAAAAATCTGGTTTGGAAGTGAGCAAGTTTCAGGACCTTTTGAGGAGAGACACGTTGTAATGAAGTTAAGGGTAGGAAGGCAATTAGGTAATGGGGGCTAAGGGCTTTACAATCTGAGATTTTATAACTATATTAGAAAACAATGCCTTTGAGCTCTGAGAAGAAAAAGCTGGCAGGGAGGCTCAGGAGAGAGAGAAATAGTTTCCAAGCTTGGGAACTAAGTAGCAAAATGAGATTGATAGTTTAGGAGTGAGACAGAAAGAGCATTCACATGGTTTGATAAGATTAGCATTCAAGTAGAGAGGGTCTCCTGAAAACAGCTGGAAACGCAATAAAATCAACAACTGCTATAGCAATTTAGGGATTACAAACCATTCTAATATGGTCCTCAAACTGCCTTCAACAGACCCAAAGAGGGGGCCCAAAGAAGGGGTCAGAGGCCAAGGTCGGGGTCAGGTCTCGAAACTTGGTTCATATGTCCAATGAAGAGGACGTTAAAACTGATACGCTGAGCTTGCAAAACACAATTTTCCTTCCCTCTCCTAAAGCTCTTGGTAATCTTAAATACAATACATAGGACAAGGAGAAATAATTAAAAACATACAACTCACACACACACTGAAGTTCTGTTAGGGTAAGCACCAAGTGTTTCAAAGGCATTGATAGAAAACACCCAACAGAGTTTTCCTGGGGGCTGGGGGCTGGGGATAACAAGCTAACAGCAAGCACAGTATGCCTTCATGTGTATGGAGAGGGCTGTATTAGCAGAATTTACATGACACACAACTCACTGTCACTCCTTCAGAACGTCCATCTTTATTTCAGAGCATGAGGAGCATGTTTTTCAGATACTCTGAACCATCTCTGTCAGTGTTATTCTAGTCCCCGCTGTGGATCATTGGGCTATTGCTATCTGAATCCTGACTGTGTGGGGGGCTTTGTAGGTGTAGATAAATAAAGTTGTATTAGATAATAATCTGTATTCCTTTTCTGTGGCTGCTAGAGCAAACTCCCCCAAACTGGGTGACTTAGAGCAAGAGGAATTTGTTCTCTCAGTTCTGGAGGCCACAGTCTGAAATCAGTGTCACTGGACCAACACCACAGTGTCAGCAGGTGTATGCTCCTTCTGGTGGCTCTAGGGGAGAACCCCTTCCTTGCCTCTTCCAGCTTCTGCTGGAATTCTGGCAGCTTCTGCTGGTGCTCAGGGCCTTGTGGCCCCATCACTTGAATCTCTGTCTTCACGTCACCTTCTCCCGTGTATGTGTGTGAGTATCTCCTATTGCCTCTCTTAGAACAAGGACACTTGTGATGGCATGTAGCACTCCCTCGGTTAATCCAGAATAGCCTCCTATCTCAAGATCCTGAAATCACATCTGCAAAGTGTGTGTGTGCATGTGTGGATGTAGATAAATATCTTTTGCTAGTCAGTTAGCGTCCAGCTAACTGTCCTTAAGGGTCTAGATGTCCTTCTCAGAAGTGGAGAAGCATGGCCCTCAGCTGTTAACTACTGTTTGATGCCCGCTGTCCCTCTATGTGCCTCAGCCCAGCACCTCAGGCCTGTTTCTCGTGTCTCCTGCCCTGTGGTGCCGTCACTTGGGTGGGGCCTGAGAAGTCACAGCTCACTCACTCCCTACTCTCCAAACAGGAAACTTCTCTAATTCTTAGTTGCTCGAATCCCAAAGTACACAGCAACACAGAGCCCAGCCCCAAGGCTCCCTTAATATGATGAGTGGCTTTCTCTGGGTGCTGGACCCTTGACCTCTGAGGCTCTCTGGTGCCAGAAAGTCTGTGGTGACAGGATTTTAGGAGCCTCCGGCCCGGAGCTGCTCATGCTCCTCTGGTAAACAATCGTTCTTATCTTAGACACTGGGATGGCCCCTTATCAGGCAGGACATTCACTGACCCCACTCAGGGAAACGACTGCTCATCTGCCAGGCCCTAGGAAAATCACCCAGCTGTATTAAGGCTGCAAAATCAGTGGCCAGGAGCTCTGCTGCTTGGCTTCAGAATTATTATTGAGACTAAAGGCTCAGCCTCATTGAAAACAATTGTGGAATGAGTTCAATCATAAGCAATCTGGGCCTGCCATCAGAAAAGGCAAGCTTACACCAACATGTCTTTCTCTGGTGAGCCTGGACATGCCCAGCTTCTGCAGCTCCAAAATGAGAGTTGATCTGACTAAAACAGACACTTTGAGATCGATTTCCCAGACTTCTGTTACTAAAGGTCTTCATTTTTTTCATTCCCTTCCTTGCTTGCTCACATTCTAGCAAAGTCTATCATGGTACAAATGACACAACATTGTGGTGTAACGTACAACTGAGTTGAAGATGAAGAAGTGTACGTTTTATAATGAGAAAACCTACAAAGTGGCTACTGTGGGTGTGAATAATCTCCACATGACAAATCTCTTAGGGAGGATTTCAGAGAGAGTACACTGATTTTTGGGGGGGACTGTTTGCATTGTTCCTGTTTTATTCCATCAGCTCTGCCAAACCTCATTTACTTTGCCACTTGGTGTGGCAGGTTGCTTGAGCCCAAGACTGGGAGTGAAGTTACATGTTCTATTCCAATCTCCTTTAGAGAGTGATCTACACTGCTAGAAAAGTCACAGACTCTTTTATGTTTAGTCCTTCCCTCCATTAAATACACATTATAGTAAATTATTGATACAGGTTTCCTGAAAATGGAAAATGGAAGAGATCGGGGCTCCGTGAAGGGTTTAGATTGTTTGAGAGCAATGTAATGCAAGATATTACTTGTATTCAAAGACATCATATTAATTGTAGACATAAAGAATGACTAATAAAATTATATTATTCTAAATAAAACCCAGTAAGGGTGATGGGAGAAATAGGTGATGGGGATTAAGGAGGGCACTTGTTGTGATGAGCACTGCGTGTTGTGTGGAAGTGCTGAATCTCTAAATTCTATACCTGAAACTAATATTACCCTGTTAACTAACTGTAATGTTAACTAACTGTAGTTAACTAACTGTAATTTAAATAAAAACAAACAAAAAGAAGCATATTGGAAAAAAATAAAACAGTAAAAAGAACATTATACTTTCACTGCAGGGATAAGGAAAAATGTATATTTATGGGGAAAAATATGTGAAAAATATTGGGGTTTCCAAAATAATTAAATGACAGATTTTTTTCGCTTTCAAGGACTCTTACATCTAATAACATTTTGGCTTATATAGGGAGTATAAAGAAGCAAAAAGAATGCATTTGCTTTTGAAAATGATATTAATCAGAGCTTGCCCGTTTTGCTGCTTCTCCTAACAAGTAGAAGGATCAAGGGGCACCTGGGTGGCTCAGTCAGTTAAGCGTCTGCTTTCAGACTGGGTCATGATCCCACGGTCCTGAGATCGGGTCCTACATCAGGCTCCCTGCTTAGCAGGAAGCCTGCTTCTCTCTCTGCCTGCCACTCCCCCTGCTTGTGTGTTCTCTCTCTCTCTCTCTCTCTGACAAAAATAAATAAAATTTTTTTAAAAGAAGGATTGAGAAGTCTTTATTGGTTCCTGATTTCCTCTCTATGAATGACTTAGCCTTTTCTTGCCCCATTCTACTATCACATATAACTTGTATTTCACAGCAGAGTTTAACAGCTTGAGTTCTGGGGTCAGTATCTCTGGGTTCAAATTCCAGATCTACTCTTCTCAGTTATATGACCTTGGGCAAGTTTCTTAACCCTTCTGGACTTCAGTTCCTTCATCTATAAAGTGGGGATAATAATAGTACATCCCTTAGAATGTTGCAGTGCATATTAGTGCTCGGATCTTAGCGCTCAACAAATCTTAGCTACTAATATTACTTTCTTTTAATATATGACCTACTGTTTCTTGTGTTAGACTGATTTAAGTTTGTTTCCATCTCTCCCACTAAGTTGTAAGAGGGGACTGTGTCTTCTTCACCTTTTTCTCTCTCCCATGTGTTTACTATAACGCATTATACATGGTAGATACCTGGTAAACATTTGTAGAATTGAATTATCTCAAGCATTTGGAAAATCTATGCACAAAATCCTATGAAGTTTCAAATGAAGTATCAGAAATCCAGTATATTGCAAAACCCTATTTTAAAGGGGAAAATATCACCTTAAAAGACTACACTTGAATCATTTCTCCCTCTTGCTGTCCTCAGGCTCAATCTTAAATCAGGCTTCACTCATCTGTTGTTTGTACTTTGGTCTCTAGACATTGCCTGTCAGCCCATCCTGTACCACTCACAACACCAGAGCTGATTCTCCCCGAGAGGCTTACACCAAATCATGTCTTCCTGCAGAATGTGTGGAGTGTTCCACACCAGTCCTGCACTTCGGTTCTTAGAACTCAACAGTTATGACCTCCAAGCTCTCTTAGGACCCAGTTTCTGTCTCATGTGAAATGGGATTTGTAAGGTTTAACTCCCATGAGTCTAATTCTACTGATCACATAAATAAATAATAAATTGTGTAATTCTGTTAAATGAGTTTGAAAGCCCTTCTGGTTACCCACTTTAAGCAGTAATATTTGCTAAGAGATTTTTTTTTTTAATGTTCTCTGGAGGCATCTTGTTGAAACCCCTAAGCAACTGGAGCGGGTGAGGCATTGTAGTAACAATGGATTTGCTGCATAATACTTGGGTCTAAGAAATGTCACATTCCCTTATTTGTTCAAAATCAAGTTATATCTGGTCCGGTTGTGAGCTTTATTTTTTTGATCCTAGTCAGGTTTGGGGAATTCTTTCCCCTTCCTGAGGGTCAAGCAGGAGGGTATTTTCACGATTAAGGGCATTAGGGAATAGGTGTTTTTGATCCCAGTTAATGCTCCCCTTCCCCCCCATCCAAGTTCTGCAGGTGGGCAGCTCCAGCCCCCTTAGGCTGAGTAGAGGCATAAGAGCCCATCTAAGTTGGCACCTCCCTCATTCCTGGTGTCCAACCCAGCCTTCATGTATTTTTGTTGGCTTTCTCCATTAGAGTTCAGCATTCCTACTCAAGAAGAGACTTTGGGTCTCCACCACTCTTGAAAACCTATCCCTTCTCAGTCTGTCTGCTCCCATCAACCTCCTCTTGCTCTAGTCCTAGAGGTTTGCTCTAGGGCATCTTCCAGGCCAAGCTGTCAAAAAAGGGTCCTACTGTTTCTTCCCTGTAAACACCAGAAGCCTCCGAGATGAAACTGCTTAGATAAAAAGCATAAGGAAGAGAGAAAAGAATTCGTACTCTGTCCTGAGTCTTACACAAATAGGAAAAATAAGATCGAATCTAATATCTCTATAAATTATTCTGCTGTGTGTTTTACTAAAGTCCCTTGCCTTACTACATATTCTCTTTCAAGCCAAACTCAGAAATCTGGGCACAAAGGCCCGTTGCAAGGAGACAGTGGGGCAGGGTCAGCATAAGCAGGATTCGTATCCAGCGTGCATCTGGGGCAGTTGACAGAATCTTGCTTTTCTGGGACAATAGAAACCTCCAAGGGACTAGACTGTGACCAATATCTGGACTCTCAATGGGGAAATAGAACTTCTTCCATGGGGTGAGTCCTAAAACAACGAAGGGAGACTAGATTCTTGTCTTTCTTGTCTTTTTTGTGATAAGCCTATATTTTGGCCAACATTAAATGTTTGTCTACTCATATAGGGCACAACAAAGCAGTTCTTGAATAGACCAGTGCCCTTGGAATCCAAGGAACAGTTTTATTTAATGGGCTCATTTTGTTGATAATATATTCAGAGCAAAGATGTTAAGTTTTAAAGTCAAGTCATTACTATTTTGGCTAATGTTTAGGAGTTGCCATAAATTAAAAAAGTAAACTAGAAATTATCTAAAGATATATAATTGTATTAGTTTCAATTTTAAGCATTAATACATTGAACTAATAAAGTGGCACCAAATTCAGGTTCTTAAAATTTTTCTTTTAAAAATTAAGCATGCTAGGAGCCCTGGGTGTTATACACAACTGATGAATTGTTGAACACTACGTCTGAAATTAATGATGTACTATGTGTTGGCTAATTGAATTTAAATTTAAAAAATTAAGCAGACTTATAATCAGAATCTGAGAATTTGCAAATATATTAATTCTAAGAATTAGGACTTAATTTGAGTATAACTGGGAATTTGGGTCAATCAAGCTATGCTCAAATATACTTCTTTTTTTTTCAGGGTATGGCACTTTTTTTATGTTTTATTTTTTTTAAAAAAATTGAGGTTTAATTAACATATAATATGTGGGTTTAAGATGTATGGTGTGTTGATTTGATACATTTATATATTGCAGTATGATTACCACTGTAACATTATCTGACACCTCCATCATGTCACATAATTAGCGTTTCTTTTTTTGTGGTGAGAACGTTTACAATCTAGTCTCTTGGCAACTTTGGAGTATATAATACAGTATTGTTGATTATGATCACAATGCTGTGTGTTAGATCTCCAGAACTTACTTATCTCCTAACTATAAGTTTGTACCCTGTGAGCAACATCTCCTCAATTCCTCCACCCCCTAGCCCTTGGCAGCCACCATTTTGCTCTGTTTCTGTGAGTTTGGCTTTTTTAGACTCCACATATAAGTGATATCATATGATATTTGTCTGTCTCTGTCTGACTTATCTCACTTAGCATAATGCCCTCAAGTTCTATCCCTGTTGTCACAAATGGCAGGATTTTCTTCTTTCCCAAGACTGTACAAGACAGCCCCCACAACAGAGAATTATCCTGCCCAAATGTCAATAGCTCTGTTGCTGAGAACTCCTGGTATTTACCAATGCTAGGGTTTGATCCAAGCCAGACAAATTTATTTCCTTGACTTTAAAACAGCAGTTGCCAGAACAGAGCATTTGTGTGGCTATGACAACCCCAGGGAGACTGATGTCAGCAGATGCCAACAGAAGCACCTCTATGGCTAGAAAACTGACCTCAGTGCCTTGATGTGAGGACATGGGAGGGACTGCAGGTGGAGGAATGGAAATGTGAGATGGTCATAGCCTTTTGAGAACACCTGGGGAGAAAGCTGGGAAATTTCTTTTCTTTCTTTTTTTTAAATTTTTATTATGTTATGTTAGTCACCATGCAGTACATCATTAGTTTTTGATGTAGTGATCCACGATGCACTGTTTTTGTATAACACGCAGTGCTCCATGCAGTACGTGCCCTCCTTAATACCCATCACTGGGCTAACTAATTCCCCCTCCCCACTCCCCTCTAAAACCCTGTTTGTTTCTCAGAGTCCAGAGTCTCTCATGGTTCGTCTCTCCCTCCAGTCCCCGCCCCTCATTTTTCCCTTCCTTCTCGTAATGTCCTCCATGTTATTCCTTATGTTCCACAAATAAGTGAAACCATATGATAATTGACTTTCTCTGCTTGACTTATTTCACTTAGCATCATCCCCTCCAGTCCCATCCATGTTGCTGTAAAAGTTGGGTCTTCATCCTTTCTGATGGCTGAGTAATATTCCATTGTATATATGGACCACATCTTCTTTATCCATTCATCTGTTGAAGGTCATCTCGGCTCTTTCCACAGTTTGGCTATTGTGGACATTGCTGCTATGAACATTGGGGTGCCCATGGCCCTTCTTTTCACTACATATGTGTCTTTGGGGTAAATACCCAGGAGTGCAATTGCTGGGTCATAGGGTAGCTCTATTTTTAAATTTTTGAGGAACCTCCACACTTTTCCAAAGTGGCTGTACCAACTTGCATTCCCACCAACAGTGTAAGAGGGTTCCCTTTTCTCCACAACCTCTCCAACATTTGTTGTTTCTTTCTCTGTCCATTTTTGCCATTCTAACCAGTGTAAGGTGGTATCTCAATGTGGTTTTGATTTGAATTTCCCTGATGGCTAATGATGAACAATTTTTCATGTGTCTGTTAGCCATTTGTATGTCTTCTTCAGAGAAGTGTCTTTTCATATCTTCTGCCCACTTTTTGACTTGATTATATGTTTTTTGGGTATTAGTTTGAGAAGTTCTTTATAGATCTTAGATACCAGCCCTTTATCTATAGTGTCATTTGCAAATATCTTCTCCCATTCTGTGGGTTGCCTCTTTGTTTTGTTGACTGTTTCCTTTGCTGTGCAGAAGATTTTTATCTTGATGAAGTCCCAAAAGTTAATTTTTGCTTCTGTTTCACTAGCTTTTAGAGATGTATCTTGAAAGAAGTTGCTGTGGGTGATGTCAAAGAGGTTACTGCCTATGTTCTCCTCTAGGATTTTGATGGATTCCTGTCTCACGTTGAGGTCTTTCATCCACTTTGAGTTTCTCTTTGTGAATGGTGTTAGAGAATGGTCGAGTTTCATTCTTCTACATGTGGCTGTCCAATTTTCCCAGCACCATTTATTGAAGAGACTGTCTTTTTTCCATTGCATGTTTTTTCCTGCTTTGTCAAAGATTATTTGACCATAGAGTTGAGGGTCCATATCTGGGTTCTCTATTCTGTTCCATTGGTCTATATGTCTGTTTTTGTGCCAATACCACGCTGTCTTGGTGATCACAGCTTTGTAATATAGCTTGAAATCGGGCAATGTGATGCCCCCAGATTTGTTTTTCTTTTTCAAAATTACCTTGGCGATTCAGGGTCTTTTCTGATTCCATACAAATTTTAGGATTGTTTGTTCCAGCACTTTGAAAAATGTCATTGAAATTTTGATTGGGATGGCATTGAAGGTATAGATTGCTCTGGGTAGCATAGACATTTTAATAATGTTTATTCTTCCGATCCATGAGCATGGAATATTTTTCCATCTTTTTGTGTCTTCTTCAATTTCTTTCATGAGTGTTCTATAGTTCCTAGAGTATAGATCCGTTACCTCTTTGGTTAGGTTTATTCCGAGGTATCTTATGGTTTTTGGTGCTATTGTAAATGGAACTGTTTCTCTAATTTCTCTTTCTACAGTTGCGTTGTTAGTGTATAAGAAAGCAACTGATTTCTGTGCATTGATTCTGTATCCTGCCACATTACTGAATTGCTGTATGAGTTCTAGTAATTTGGGGGTCGAGTCTTTTGGGTTTTCCACATAAAGTATCATGTCGTCTGTGAAAAGAGAGAGTTCGACTTCTTCTTTGCCAATTTGAATACCTTTTATTTCTTTTTGTTGTCTGATTGTTGTTGCTAGGACTTCTAGTACTATGTTGAACGATAGTGGCGAGAGTGGGCATCCTTGATGTGTTCCTGATCTTAAGGGAAAGGCTCTCAGCTTTTCCCCATTGAGGATGACATTCGCTGTGGGTTTTTCATAGATGGATTTTATGAACTTGAGGAATGTTCCCTCTATCCCTATACTCTGAAGAGTTTTAATCAGGAAAGGATGTTGTATTTTGTCAAATGCTTTTTCTGCATCAATTGAGAGGACCATATGGTTCTTCTCCCTCCTCTTATTAATGTGTTCTATCACATTGATTGATTTGGGAATGTTGAACCACCCTTGCATCCCGGGGATAAATCCCACTTGGTCGTGGTGGGTGATCCTTTTAATGTATTGTTGGATCTTATTAGCTAGGATTTTGTTGAGGATTTTGGAATCCATATTCATCAGGGATATCAGTCTGAAATTCTCCTTTTTGATGGGATCTTTGCCCGGTTTGGGGATTAAGGTAATGCTGGCCTCGTAGAATGAGTTTGGAAGTTTTCCTTCTGTTTCTATTTTTTTAAACAGCTTCAGTAGAATAGGTATTATTTCTTCTTTGACTGTTTGGTAGAATTCCCCAGGGAATCCATCAGGCCCTGGACTCTTGTTTTTTGGAAGGTTTTTGATCACTGCTTCAATCTCATTACTGGTTATTGGCCTATTCAGGTTGTCAATTTCTTCCTGTTTCAGTCTTGGCAGCTTATAGGTTTCCAGGAAGGCCTCCATTTCATCCAGATTGCTCAGTTTATTGGCATATAGTTGTTGATAATAATTTCTAATAATTGTTTCTATTTCTTTGGTGTTAGTCGTGATCTCTCCCCTTTCATTCATAATTTTATTAATTTGCGTCCTTTCTCTTTTGTTTTGGATAAATCTGGCCAGTGGTTTATCGATCTTATTAATTCTTTCAAAGAACCAACTTCTAGTTTCATTGATCTGATCTACTGTGTTTCTGGTTTCTAATTCATTGATCTCTGCTTTAATTTTAATTATTTCTCTTCTAATGCATGGTTTGGGCATCGTTTGTTGCTTTTTCTCTAGTTCTTAAGGTGTAGAGTTAGTTGGTGAATTTTAGATTTTTCTATTTTTTTGAATGAGGCTTGGATGGTTATGTATTTCCCCCTTAGCACCGCCTTTGCAGTATGCCATAGGTTTTGGACCAATGTGTTTTCATTATCATTGATTTCCATGAATTGTTTAAGTTCTTCTTTGATTTCCTGGTTGACCCAAACATTCTTGAGCAGAGTGGTCTTTAGCTTCCAAGTGTTTGAATTTCTGCCAAATTTTTTCTTGTGATTAAGTTCCAGGTTTAAAGCATTGTGGTCTGAGAATATGCAGGGAATAATCTCAATCTTTTGGTATCTGCTGAGACCTGATTTGTGACCCAGTATGTGTTCTGTTCTGGAGAAAGTTCCATGTGCGCTCGAGAAGAATGAGTATTCTGTTGTTTTAGGGTGGAATGTTCTGTAAATATCTATGAGGTCCGTCTGATCCACTGTATCATTCAAAGTTCTTGTTTCCTTGTTGATTTTCTTCTTAGATGATCTGTCCATTGCTGAGAGTGGAGTATTGTGGTCTCCTACAATTAACGTATTGTTATCAATAGGACTCTTTTATTTTGGTTAACAGTTCGCTTATGTAGATGGCTGCTCCCATGTTGGGGGCATAGATATTTACAATTGTTAGATCTTCTTGTTGGATAGACCCTTTAAGAATGATATAGTGTCCTTCTGTGTCTCTAATTACAGACTTTAGTTTAAAATCTAATTTGTCTGATATAAGAATTGCTACCCCAGCTTTCTTTTGAGGTCCGCTGGCATGGAAGATGGATCTCCATCCCTTCACTTTCAGTCTGGATGTATCTTTAGGTTCAAAATGAGTCTCTTTTAGGCAGCATATGGATGGGTCCTGTTTTTTTATCCAATCTGCAACCCTGTGCCGTTTTATGGGAGTATTTAGGCCATTCACGTTGAGAGTGATTATTGAAAAATATGAATTAACTGTCATGTTGCCTGTGAAGATGTTGTTTTTATAGATTGTCCCTGTAAATTTCTGTTGTATATCACTCTTGGGGTCTTTCTCCTTTTATAGAACCCCCCTTAATATTTCTTGCAGGGCTGGCTTAGTGGTCACATATTCTTTCAGTTTCTGCTGGTCGTGGAAGCTCTGCATCTCTCCATCCATTCTAAATGAAAGCCTTGCTGGATAAAGTATTCTTGGCTGCATGTTCTTCTCATTTAGTACCCTGAATATGTCTTGCCAGGCCTTTCTGGCTTGCCAGGTCTCTGTGGATAGGTCTGATGTTATTCTGATGTTCCTCCCTCTGTACGTAAGGAATCTCTTCCCCCTAACTCCCCTTAAGATGGTTTCCTTGGGAATTGTGCAAGACTGTTGAATCACAGGTCTGTACCTCTGAAACAAATAATGCAATATATGTTAAGAAAAAAAAAGAAGAAGGAGATAGCAGGAGGGGAAGAATGAAGGGGAGTAAATCGGAAGGGGAGACGAACCATGAGAGATGATGGACTCTGAAAAACAAACTGAGGGTTCTAGAGGGAAGGGGGGTGGGGGGATGGGTTAGCCTGGTGATGGGTATTAAAGAGGGCACGTTCTGCTGATGGGTATTAAAGAGGGCACATTCTGCGTGGAGCACTGGGTGTTATGCACAAACAATGAATCATGGAACACTACATCAAAAACTAATGATGTAATGTGTGGTGATTAACATAACAATAAAAAAGATGGTTTCCTTGGTTCTAAGATTGGCAAGTTTTACTATTACATGCTGGGGTGTTGGCCTGTTTTCCTTGATCTTGGGAGGGGTCCTCTCTGCCTCTAGGATGCGAATGTTTGTTTCATTCCCCAGATTAGGGAAGTTCTCAGCTATGATTTGCTCAAATACATCTTCTAGTCCTCTCTCTCTCCGCTCCCTCTGGGATTCCAATTATTCTGACATTGGAACGCTTTATGGTGTCACTTATTTCTCTGATTCTATTTTCATGGATTCTGAGTTGTTTTTCCCTGGCCTCCTCTTTTCCCTTTTTGTCTATCATATTGTCTTCCAGGTCGCTTATTCGTTCTTCTGCCTCACTTACCCTAGCTGTTAGATTATCTAGATTGGATTGGATCTCATTGATAGCATTTTTAAGTTCTGCCAATTCAGCTTTCATTTCTGCCCTTAGAGACTCTATGTTGCCATTAATTGATTTCTCCATTCTAGCCATTGTCTTCACAATTGCTAGCCTGAATTCCATCTCCGACATCTTGGTTATATCTGCATCCATTTGTAAATCTGCAGCATAAGTCATAATCTCTGAGTCTTTTCTATTTTGGGGGCTCCTCCTCCTAGTCATTCTGTTGATGGGTGTTTGAGGGAATGTATAGAGTCCAAATTATTGACCAGAACCCAAGCAAGATGCACTTGTTTTCTTGGGACCTTAGGGTTGCTGGCCTCTTGTTTTGAAAGCTGGGAAATTTCTGAAGGAAATTGTAGTCTGAGCCCTGCATTCCTCCTCCTCCTCCTCTTCTTCTTCTTCTTCTTCTTCTTCTTCTTCTTCTTTTTTAATAAATTTTAAATCAGTGTGTTTATATCTCAGCCTTGTTTCAGAAGGGCAATTTCCTTTTGTGAAATAGCTTCTAGGAAACAACTGTTATTCCAGATTTTTCAGCATATTAAAGAGAATAAATAGAAATAAAATAGGCATTTCTATATTTTTCTTTAGGGTTAGAAGCCCATCTTTAGATTATTGTTGAAATATATTCAAAGCTTTGACTTCATATTATCAAAGAAATTTCTCAAGAAATTCCACTTCCGTTCATTTGTCAAAGTCGTCTCATTTTTATCCTAATTGAAGATAACTCAATCAAAATGTATTTATGAACATGGCCATTAATAATATTAAAGTGTTTAAAGATAATTAGTAACATGCCAATAAGAGTATAATATTTCACCTGAAAAATGCTTAACAGTTGCAAGACAAATGAGAATCAAGAATTAATTGCATCATAAATGACATTTGCTTTCAAAGTGATTTTTATTTGATGATTTTCTCAGGGCATATTTGTCAATCTAAATATTTTGTGTCTTGGCTGAGAAAATTAGGAAACAAATGAAAAACACATTTTTAATTTGAAAATCCTTCCTAGAGATTATTTCTTTTTCCCCCTTTTAGAAACGAGTCCTCAGTTTTTTAAACAATAGGATATATATCCAGAATATAGAGAGAACTATTTAAACAATAGAAAAAAGGCAATCAATCCAAGCACAGATTGGACCAAAGATATTGCTAAAGAGGATACACGTATGGTGAATACGCACAAGAAAAGATGCTTTATATTATTAGGCATTAGGGAAATGTAAATTAAAGTACCATATACCTATCAGAATGATTAAAATAAAAAATGCTGATAATACTAAGTACTGACAAGATGCAGCACAACTGAATCTCTCATACACTACTTGTGAAAATGTAGATGGTAGTCCCACTCTGAAAAAGTTTGGCAGTTTCTTTAAAAGTTAAACATGGAGTTACCATCTGACTGTATAATCACATTCCTGGATATTTATCCTAGAGAAATGAAAATTTATGTTCATATGAAAACCTGTAGATAAATGTTCATAGCATCTTTATTTGCAAGAGCCCCAAAATAGAAACAACCTAAATGTCTTTCAGTGGGTGGCTGCATAAACAAACTGTGGTAATCCATACAATAGAACACTATTTAGCAATAAAAAAGAACAAATTATTAATAAGCAAATAACTGGGTGAGTCTCAGGGGCACTGTAATGAGTTAAAAAAGCCAATCTCAGAAAACTACATTCTGTATGATTCCATTCATATAACATTCTGGAAGTGACAAAGTTATAATTGTGAAGAATAAAGCAGTAGTTGCTAGGGATTAGGATTGGGGATGGGATGGGAAGGCAATTATAAAAGGGTAGCATGAAGCATATTTCTGGTGGTGACAGAACAGCTCCATATCCTGTTAGTGTGTTTACATTAATCTATACATATCATAAAATTTCACAGAACTATGCCACATGAAAAAGAATAGTGCAAAATTGTTAAAATCTGACTGTCTAGATTATCAATAGTATTGTACCAATATCAGTTTCTTGGCTTTTATAATGTTATGTAAGATGTTATCATTGGGGAAATCTGGGTGAAGTGCACATGGGAATTATCTGTATTATTTTTTGAAATTTCTTGTAAATCTAAAATTGTTTCAAAATAAAAAGTTGAAAAAAAAAAAACCCAGGAGTTAATTCAAAATCTGGTTACAAAATGACTTTGTCAATTGGTTCCCACACTCTTCTCCTACATACCTTCCTCTGACCTTAGAATTCTTCTCTAGGAAAGAATTAAAGAACTGTCTGGGGTGAATCAAGGCTCCTATGGTGGATATTATTAAACTCTCTCCATTTAGGAGCCTTCTGCCTATTCAGTCTAACATGGAGCTTTCCCTAGTGGGAAAGTGAAATACATATGCAGCAGAAAAGAAAACCTACACCAGTTACGCTGAAATAGTATACTAACATAAAATATAAATATAAAAGAACAACCAAACATCACTATATATATATATATATATATATATATATATATATATATATGTACACACATATATATATAAAGAAAATCCACAGTTTAAAAGACCAAGAAAAAGAATTGGAAGGTAACTGGTAATTTAGAGAACAAAAGAAAAATTTGAATCTGTGAACTCTATTTCTTGTCCTTAAAGAGAAGTGAAATCAGAGAGGGAGATGAACCATGAGAGACTATGGACCCCGGGGGAAAAAATCTCAGGGTTTCAGAGGAGGTGGGGGTGGGGGGAGGCGGTGACAGGGTGATGGGTATTGAGGAGGGCATATGCTGTAATGAGCACTGGGTGTTATACTTAACTAATGAATCATTGAACACTACATCAAAAACTTAATTATGTACTATGCAGTGCCTAACTGAACATTAAGAAAAAAGATGAACATCAAGAAAACTACATATAAAATTTACAGGTGGCTAAAATCCACTTAATAAAGTAAGAAAATTAGAAGTAAGAAGATATATATTTTTTAATTAAGTTTTAAATTTTTATGGTCAAAAAAAAGAGAAGTATGGATGTCGTATTCATAAAATAAGAGTTGAGCAATCAGAAAACAAAAAAAGGGAGCACCTGGGTTCCTCAGTTGGTTAAGCGTCTGCCTTTGGCTCGGGTCATGATCCCGGGGTCCTGTGATGGAGCCCCCTGTTGGGCTCCTTGCTCAGCGGGGAGTCTGCTTTTCCCTCTCCTTTTGCCTGCCACTCCCTCTGCTTGAGCTCTCTCTCTCTCTGTCAAATAAATAAATAAAATCTTAAAAAAACCCAGAAGTTTAAGCCAAAATATCAACAAGTTGTATAATAAGAATTCCAGAAAGAAAAAAATTAAAACTAAACTAAAAGGGTGGGGAAGGGGGGAAAATCAAGGGAGAAGAAATAATGAAAGAACTAAGAGAATTTCCCAGAGCTAAAGAAACTTCCTATGGAAGAAATCCACCAATTGATGAGCAGATTGAATAAAAAAGACCCTCATCAAGATATAACTTCATGAAAATTCAGTACTTTTAAAGATAAGGCATAAAATAGAAACTTCTTCCAAGATTAAAAAAAAAAATACAGATCACCTGCATAGAAGAAGAAATCAGACTGGTGCATTAGACTTCTCAAAAGTAAAATGTTCATAGAAAAATAATTTTAGCCTAGCATTCTCTCCTCTAGTCAATTTAATTAAGTCTAGGAAGAGCATAAAGGCCATTTTCAATATGGAAGGACTCAGAAATTTTAGGTGCCAGGCATCATTTTCATAAGTTACTTGAGGACATAATCCAGCAAGATAGTAGTAGAAACCATGAAAAAGAAATGGGTTAGAAAGAATTGGGAACTATCCCTGTAGTTAGTGAGGCAAAGAGAAATCTTTGCATGATAATTGAATAGCAAGCCAGTAAATCAAGTAAGTAGACTCTAGGAAGACTGTCTTAAGAAGAAGAAAGAAGTGGTTTCCAAGCATTAGGTATTGTGACTATACATTGGAAGACAGTAGTAAAGACATGGTGAAGACAAACAAAAAACTGTATGGAAAAATATGTTTGACCATGAAGAAAAATAAAATATGTCAAGATTTTGAGAAACCAGGGCGCCTGGGTGGCTCAGATGGTTAAGCATCTGCCTTCAGCTCAGGTCATGATCCCAGAGTCCTGGGATGGAGCCCCACATCGGGCTCCCTGCTCCTTGGGAGCCTGCTTCTCCCTCTGCCTCTCTCTCTGTCTTTCATGAGTAAATAAAATAAAAATCTTAAAAAAAAGATTTTGAGAAACTGAGGAAATCTAAGAAATAACATAATAAAAGGAAGTTGAGAAAAGGGAGAGGTGATATGACTCCTAGAGAATCTTAAGTTGGAAAATTGAAAAGAGTAACAGTTTAAGTCTGTTATTTAAAGTTAGAAAAATAATACCAAAGAATTAAAATCAAAGGTAGTAAAACCAGTTTATGTTATTTATTTTTTTACTGAGGAAAGATTAAAAGTTTTATTTTATTTGTTAAGTTTTTATTTAAATTCCAGTTACTTAACATACCGTATAATATTAGTTTTAGGTGTACAATATAGTGATTCAACACTTCCATACAACACCTGGTACTCATCACAAGTGCCCTCCTTAATCTCCATCACCTTTTTCACTCATCTTCCATCCACCTCCCCTCTGGTAACCATCAGCTTGTTCTCTATAGTTAAGACTCTGAAATTCCATGCTCCTGGATAGGAAGAACAAACATTTTAAAAATGTCCATTCAACCCAAAGCAATCGACACATTTAATGCAATACCTATCCAAATACCAACAGCATTTTTCACAGAGCTAGAGCAAACAATCCTAAAATTTGTATGGAACCACAAAAGACCCTGATAGCCAAAGCAATTCTGAAAAAGAAAAACAAGGCTGGAGGCATCATGATTCCAGACTTCAAGCTATCTTACAGCGCTGTGGTTGTCAAGACAGTATGGTACTGGCACAAAGACAGACACATAGACCAATGGAACAGAATAGAAAACCTAGAAATGGACCCACAACTATATGGTCAACTAATCTTTGACAAAGCAGGAAAGACTATCCAATGGAAAGAGGACAGTCGCTTCAATGAATGGTATTGGGAAAAGTGAACAGCAACATGCAGAATGAAACTGGACCACTTTCTTAGAGCATACACAAAAAGAAATTCAAAAATGGATGACAGTCCTGGAGAAGAACAAAGGCAGCAACCTCTTTGACCTTGGCCAGAGCAACTTCTTACTAGATATGTTGCTGGAGGCAAGGGAAACAAAAGTAAAAATGAACTATTGGGACTTCATCAATATAAAAATCTTCTGCACAGTGAAGGAAACAATCAACAAAACTAGAGGGTGGCCTATGGAATGGGACAAGATATTTGCAGATGACATATCTGATAAAGGATTAGTATACAAAATCTATAAAGAACTTATCAAACTCAACACCCAAAAAACAAGTAATCCAGTTAAGAAATGGGCAGAAGACGTGAACAGACATTTTTCCAAAGAAGACATCAGATGGCTGACAGACACATGAAAAGATGCTCAATATCACTCATCATCAGGGAAATACAAATCAAAACCACAATGAGATACCACCTCACACCAGTCAGAATGGCTAAAATTAACAAGTCAGGAAACGACAGATGTTGGTGAGGATGCGGAGAAAGGGGAACCCTCCTACACTGTTGGTGGGAAGGCAAATCGGGCAGCCACTCTTTCCATACAGGAAAACAGTATGGAGATGCCTCAAAAAGTTGAAAATAGAGCTACCCTATGATCCAGCAATTGTACTATTAGGTATTTACCCGAAAGATACAAAAATACAGATTCAAGGGGGTACATGCACTCTGATGTTTATAGCAGCATTATCAACAATAGCCAAACTATGGAAAGATAAAGAAGATGTGGCATACATCTTATATATGTAATGGAATATATATATATATAAAATATATATAATATATAATAATATATATTACTCAGCTGTCAACAAGAATGAAATCTTGCCATTTGGAATGATATAGATGGAGCTAGACTGTATTATGCTAAGTGAAATAAGTCAGTCAGAGAAAGACAATTATCATATGATTTCACTCATATGTGGAATTTAGGAAACAAAAGAGATGAACATATGGGAAAGGAGAGAAAAAAAAGAGAGAGGGAAACAAGCCATAAGGATTCTTTTTTTTTTTAATTTTATTTTATTATGTTATGTTAATCACCATACATTACATCATTAGTTTTTGATGTAGTGTTCCATGATTCATTGTTTGCATATAACACACAGTGCTCCATTCAGTACGTGCCATAAGAGATTCTTAACAATAGAGAACAAACAGGGTTGACTGAGGGAGGTGGGTGGAGGGTGGAGGGTGGGCTAGATGGGCATTAGGAGGGCACTTGTGATGGGTACTGGGTGTTGTATGTAAGTGATGAATCACTAAATTCTACTCCTGAAACCAATATTGCACTGCATGTTAACTAAATAGAACTTAAATAAAAATTTGGAAAAAAGAAAAATACTCTGAAAAACAGTTTACTTTAAAAAGTAGATTGAAGAGACATTTGTACATAATGTATTGCTATTGTTCACTATGAGGCCTTTAGTATTAGTTTTTCCACACATACATATTACTTTGTTGCATGAAATAAAGAAGAAAAGGAAACATTTCACTGTTCATGGTATTTTTAAAACAGCTTTATTGAGGTATCATTGATATTTAAAAACAATGCAAATATTTAAAGTATACAATTTGAAAAGTTGACTTCTATATACCCTCATGGAACCATCACTCTAATAAAGATAATGAACATATCCATCATCTACAAAAGTTTCCTCCTGCCCCTTTGTTATCCTTCCCTTCTCCTCCCATCCCTACCAACTATACCCAGGCAGCCACCAATCTACTTTCTGTCATGTCACATTAGTTTTCATTTCCTAGAATGTTATATAAATGGACTCATGTGGTATATACACTTTCTTTGTCTGGCTTATTTCACTAAGGTTAATTACATTGTGATTTATCTATGTTGTTGTGTATATTAATATTCATTCTTTTTTTTAAGATTTTATTTATTTATTAGGGAGAGAGAGCATTAGCAGGGGGAAAGGGTAGAGGGAGAGGCAGAAGCAGACTCCCCGCTGAGCAGGCAGCCCAATGCAGGACTTGATCCCAAAACCCTGGGATCATGACCTGAACCAAAGGCAGACACTTAACCAACTGAGCCACCCAGGTGCCCCATTCCTTTTTTATTGCTGAGTAGTAGTCCATTGTATAGATATATCATCGTTTGTTCATTCACCTAATTGATGGCCATTAGGATTGTTTTCAGTTTTTGACAATTACGAATACTAGATATTAATGAACAAGTTTTTATATGGACATGATGCTTTCATTTTTCTTAGAAATACTTAGGAATGGAATGGCTAGATTACATAGTAGGTGTATTTTTTCTTTTTGGTATTTTTTTGCTTTTTAAAGAAATTGCCCAAGTGTTTTCCAAAGTGGCTGTACCATTTTATATCACCATCAGCATGCTTAAGAAGTTCAATTGTTCTACATTTTGCCTATTTGCTGAATGGTGAGTTGTTTTAGTTTTAGCCATTCTAACAGGTATGTAGTGGTATCTCACTGTGGTTTTATTTATTTATTTATATTTTAAAGATTTATTTATTTATTTTGAGAGAGAGAGAGAGCCCACATGCAAACAGGGGGAGGGGCAGAGGGAAAGAATCTCAAGCAGACTCCATGCTGAGCTGAGCCTGACACAGGGCTTGATCTCACGACCTAATATCATGACCTGAGCTGAAATCAAGAGTCGGATGCTTAACTATGTCACCCAGGCACCTCCTCACACTTCTTGGTTAAATATCCTTTTTGTGTGTGTGTGTGTGTGTACTATTTTTTTTTGCTTTTATTTTGTTTTATTTTTATTATGTTATGTTAGTCACATTACAGTATTTCATTAGTTTTTGATGTAGTGTTCCATGATTCATTATTGTGTATAACATCCAGTGCTCATTGCAATACGTACTTTTTAATTGGCTTGTTTGTTTTCTTATTCTGGATATATGATTTGTTTTACTTAATGTTTTTTTTTATTGGTATTTGCCTGTGCTTTCTCCTCCTGTACACTCCAGTAGATAGAAATAGAAATCAGGATATTATTTTAAAATAAAGTTAAACTGAACCCCCTTGGGGTTGATCAATTTGAGCACCTGAATCTTAGCCACTCCTGCAGACACCTACTGACCGAGGGGAAAGTATTCATTTAGAAAACAGATTGTGGCCCTCCTGGTTTTTACCTAACTCTTGGTCTAGGGTAGAATGTCTTATACCGAGGACTCTTCAGGTCTCTCAATGAGGAAATCCACAGCAGAGATGAAAGGTCTTCTCTAGTAGATCTTGGGTTTGGATGGGGTCAGAGAACCAAGTCTGTGATTGCCTGTCCCGGGGACCCCCTCCCTGGAAGAGCAGGGGCAGGTCTGAACTTGTGAGCAGGCTGATCAGGAGATAATAATTGTAATGGCCCCACCTGCCTGACTTGGCAGGAAGTTCATGTTCTTGATTCTCTGCTCATTAATATCAGACAGTTCCCAGATTCAGCTCCTAACGGGCTACGTGCAGTTTTGTGGGTCAAGGCACAGTTGGCTAGTTTGTCTATAATTCCTCATCAAACCTTCCCTGCTCCTTTTCTTGTTTGTTTGACATGGTAACTTGGGAATATTTCTTACCTCTCAGAAGTAAGTGCCTGGTGTGGATAATGGTAAAATATAATTGGAGTCACCTAATGTTTTATAAACATCATCCTAGGCATATGCAAGTTTAAAACACGGTACAATTTTAATTATTATCAAAAACATTCCGCACATCTGAGATTAAAGGTTTCCTATGGACATTCCGGCGCCCTCTTCTGGATACCTGAGTTAACCTGACCAGAGCTCAGCCCCAAATCCTCTGCCTCCCATCCCTTCCACTCCCCAACTCTGGCACCAACGCAAAATAGCCCTGTTCTTAAAAAAACCTTATGTTCTGAGTCAAGAGACAGCACATACACAGGGAAGTTAGCTTCAGCATTTAAAAGACGATGTTAGAGTCATATGGAATTTTTTTACAAAACAATAAGAAAAGTTTTGGATGTGTGCTGTGACAAGTTCAATAACTGTTGGGAGAATAACAGGAAATAAACTTTCACATTGGTTTTATCCTGTAAAACCCACAATAAGTGGTTTATGAAAATTGAGCATTTGCCTTGGGTTTGTTAGTTGTTTCACCGATTTCAAATCCATGGTTTTAAATGACCCCAGAATTTCACTGATGAAATTTAAAAGAACTAACACATAGAAAAACACTTAAGATATTTTGAAAAAGAAGATTTGGGTTCACATTTGACCTCGACCAGTTACTATCTATGTGGCTTAGTCTCTCTGAAATTTAGTATTTTCATCTATAAAAAGAGAATAATCCTTCCTCATGTAAGATACGATATTTGAAAGCACTTGGTAACAGTAAAGAAAATTCTGGTTATCACCCAGATGGAAGATTTCTGTAACTAGTAAAGGGCTGCCTTTTTTTTTTTTTTTTTTAAGTTAAGAGTTAAAGGAACATATTTCATTCTAAAAACTCCTAGGGATAAATTGGGCTCTGAGTGAGCTGTGATAGCTTGCAATTGCTTACTTGGTGTTGAAGTAAGCCCTTCCCTGTGTCTGCAGTCTCCAGTTTAATCTCCTTATTCTGATGGAGACCCAGATTAAAGGAGGCAGAGGTCCAGCTTGTGCTCTCTTTTAGTGCTAAGTCCACACCAAGAGGAAATGAAGACAGAATTGCTAAGTCACCTGCTCCCTTCAGAACACTGTGGAATCAAACTGTTTCTTATTCTAGATGTCAGCTCTTGCAGCCTCAGGGTTTAATGCTGTGCATCTCCACTTGACCTCATCACAATTTAATCTGGCTTCAATTCAGAACCACATAATAAACCACAATGGTCAAAACCCATTTGACAACATCTTAGCTTCTACCAAAACTCGCATCTTTTCTTAAATCAGTATTTTAACCACCAATACGTTTTAGAACACTAGCTACAATATTAGCAAAGGAACAAAATTAGTTTATGCAATTTAATTTTTTTTTCACCAGAGGGTGTGTGCTAACGAATACATTGACCCAACTTTTGGAATTTAAACTTGATCTGGAATATCACATAGAATATTTTTCCATTTATGAAGTACTTTCATACACACTATTATCATTTGATTCTTTCACGAAGAATGGGAGATGATTGCTCTATTTTAGAAATTTGGAACTGAGAATAAGTGTTACTTCCTTAAGATCTCACAGCCACTAAAGGTAGACTGGGACTAGAAAGAAAAAATTCTGCCAATTTTCCATCAAACTTCATTGCTTCTGGGGTTTGGGGAAGGATAATGACAAGTTCTCAAAAAAGGCACATGATCCACTCATGGATGGGAAGAGAAGACTTGTGCTGGGAAAGGTAACCAGGACTCCCCACTTCCCTTGGCTCTTCCAGGTCACAATAGCACCCTGAAGACATAGCAGCTGAGTGTCAGCTCATCAAGGAGGATTACCATTGCTTTCCCCACTTACTGTGGGGAAAGCAGCACAACATAAGATTCAAAGCATGGACTTTAATGTCACAGCGTCCCTGCCCTTGCTCTATTGCCTAGTAGCTTGTATGCTCTGGGGAAAGTCCCCTAATCTTTCAAAGTGTGTGTTTCTGTAAAATGCCAAGAAGATTAAATGAGATAATGATATTAATAAAACCTGGCACAGGGTCTGCCATAGAGATCTTGAGGAACATCAAGATGGGATGGAAGGAATCTGTAACATTCTGCATATACAGCTGATGGTTTGAGTTTGCATCCCCCTTGTCTGAGTACAATCCCACAGATGAGTTCTGTTTGGCTGACAGAGGGATGGCCCACCTAATACCTAGGATGTCAAACAACTTTTCTGAGGCAAACAAAATAAGGCCAGGAATGCCCTGACTGTGACTGAAAGGTGATGTGCATTTGAATTTTTTCTTTCAACTTAGTTAGTTTGGGGCTTCATTCCAGCATCTTCTCTTAAGTTTAGAGGTATGGTGGACAGCTCCTAAGAAAATCCTTAGCACAAGTATGAGGGAGATAGACAATAAGAGTGATTGTCTGCCAGAGGGGAAGAGAGTGGGGCATTTGTGCCAAATTAGTTATTTCTTCGGTTGGCATTCTTTCTTGTAAGTCTTTATCTCATTGTGCTGCGAGACCATTGCTGCAGCTGTATATAAATATAGCCAAGGGTGAGAAAGGATTTTGTTGTAAAATTTTTTCATGATTTTTTTTTTCAAAATGAATTCAAGAAAAAAGATTGTGGCTTGGCTGGGGATGAGAATGGAGGGAGAGAAAGAACAAATATATGAACAGAGCTTATCGTTTTTCCATGTAATGATGGCTGACACTTACGTTCCTACAAAGAATTGTTTGTACCACCCAGGAGTCCTTTCTGCTCATGAATTATGGTTCAAGTTCAGAAATCAAATTGCTTTGTCTTGGACCAGACTATAGAAGTTGATCACCTCATGATGCGGACAAATTATAACCTTTTAGAGTTTTTCTCCCTAACAGGTAGCAGTGGTGTTGCAAAGCTCACCCAGGCCTTTCTTGAACTTCCAGGAACAGAGCATCAGATGCTGAATTTTCTATAAAGAGTATAGTCTATATTACCATATAAGACATATGTTTTTAGGGCCTCAGAAAAGGGTAGGTCAACAGTCCTCCCATCCTACCTTTATATATATATATATACTTTCAGAGAGAAGGCACGTGGCCAAAGAGAGATGGTACCTAGTGAGGCTGATGTGGAAAGAACTCCTTTTCACTACATTACTATTGACTGCATTGGAACCAGACCTCTTATCATCCTGGCTGAGACAAGAGAAGTGGGTCCTAGACCCATTAATGAAGAGAAGACAAAGTCTGCTCTTTGCTGATCCCATATTTGGGTCAGTAGGCTAGCAAGGGCACTTCCCAGGATGTCACTCTATAGGGGGCATAAAACATCACTGAGAATGTTTCAGGATGGAGAAAATCTCATCCCTGGAATTCCTTTCAGAGAGAAAATTGTTAACTATTGAGAGGAATACTTTGAGAAGTTGCTTGGCATGGTGGGTGGTGGGTTGAGATAAGATTCCAAAGGGAAGTAAAAGCCCAAGGAACAAAATATTGTCACTAAACTACCTTCCAAGAGGAGAGGTTCTGCTTAAGCCAAGCCTGTGTTTTGCTGAGTGGAGTATGCTAGTTTGGAGCCAGAACAGAATCGTGAGGACATTAGAGAGGCTCCCTGCGCCACCAGGCGTCCTACTTCTCTGCCCTTTCCCTTGGAAGTACTCACCCATCCACTTAAATGCCAAGAGTACCTTGGCCACATGACCCCCTGTGGGCAGATGAATCTCGGTTGGCCTTGGTTGCCTTCCTGTGGGGAGCAGCCCCCGGCCTGAGGCAGCCTGGAAGGGAAGGTGGGCAGGCCGGCCCTCCATGCCGTAGAAAAAATGAAGGAAGGGGGGCTTAGGGAAATGTGGACTGGATCTGCCCAACTTCCTCTGTTACCCTTCATAGAGCTGCAAGTGGCTCAAAATTCGAGTTACTGAATGATGAATTGCCAGAATTCTTACTTGAATCCGTCTGTGCCCTCTGTATTGGTAGACACCGGAGTGACTCCCTTGTGACACATAGCTCATCCATTCACAGTGTGTGAGAAGGGCTGAGAGGGCCGTGTCCTTGTTTGCCTTTATGGCCATTTCCTCTCTTCCTCCCCGCTGAGGAAGAATTCTAGCATTCTCCCTCCTTTCAGAGCACAGGGTAGAGTAGCACAGAGTATGTCATAGGAACTGTTTCTCTATTTGCCAATAGTACTGTTCATGCAATCCTCATGTCCATTTGGCCTAGAGGGGAGCTCGGGCAATCGTGCTGCACTCCAGGAGCTTCTTACCTAGATGGCTTCCCAGACTCCTCTCACTGAGGGCCCTGTGCTTCCCGCCCACGCAGAGGCTAAGGCATGAGCACCAGGTATTGTTTTCAGGTCTTAGGACTGAGTGCAGAGAACAATAAGTGTTTATCTGATTAGACCTATCTGAGATTTTTGAAACAAAATTTAAATTATTGTAGAATACACCCTCTTTCATATAACCAATGTCTTCTTTTTATCCTTTGGCTAATTAAAAACACTTGCTACAGAAAACAAAAGGGAAAATAGAATCTTAACTCTTGAAAAAAAAATTAAGATGTGTAACCCGGATGTCAGCTCAGACCTACCTATAGTTTGAGAAAACACTTACAGATTTTAAGTGATTTCAGATTGAACGAAAATAATTGCTACTTATATAGCTTTCTTTCAGACAGCTAATCCAGTCTGACAGTACTGTGGTATCGTGTTCAGATCAACTTCCTGATGGAGATACATTTAACCCAGGGCACCATGTTATAAGAAACTCTGATGATCTGAGGTACATACAGAAGAGAATGATAAGAATGATTTAAGGGATAGGAAGCCATGTTATATAAAGAAGTTTCAGGAATTAGTTACCTTCATCTTGGAAAAAGTAACAAGTACTTCAAAGGGAAATGTTAGTTATCTTAAAATATTTGAAAGACACTAGGTTCATTTTGTCCATATCAGGAAAGCATAATTATATCTAATAAATAGGGAGTTATAGAGAAATGAGTTTGACTCAGTATAAGGAAGACCATTCCAGCAATTCGTAACCCCTAGAAAGGCAGTGTCAAAGAAAGGAGTGAATTTCCCTACCCTAAAGTCATTCAATCAACAAATATTTTTTGTGACTAAGTTCCAGGCACCCTTTTTAACACTGAGATGTAGTCATGAATAAACTCCAGAAAAGGCCTGTTAGCCATATGCCTGGTATGTGATAGGAGATCTTCTTATCTGAAGAGGAAAGCTAAATTATGTTATTTCTATGGGATTTTTTTTCTATTCATTCATTTGAAGAAAACAACAACACTAAGCCTATTTATCACTTACCATTAAAATTAGTCCTTTCAGGACAGTAATTATTGTCTCTTATTTTTCCCCAGGGCTAATGAATTGCTTTTCATTGAATAAAAATTGGTACTGGGAGTGCCTTGGTGGCTCAGTTGGTTAAGCACCAGACTCTTGGTTTTGGCTCAGGTCATGATCTCAGGGTCTTGAGATTAAGCCCCGAGCCAGGCTCCGTGCTAAGTGGGGAGTCAGCTTGAAGGTTCTCTCCCTCTGCCCCTCCCCTCACTCGTGCATGCTCTCTCTCTCTGTCAAATAAATAAATAAATCTTAAAACAACAACAACAACAAAAACCCAGGTGCTCAATTAGCAAACCCAGGAGGAAGGCAGCAATGATAATGAGTTTTCTATCAGTACCCCAACAGTCTGCCCTTCCCACTGTTCTAGCCAATCAGTATGTCTTTAATCTAACCTTTCTTTTCAAAGAAGGGAATCCAACTTGCTAACTGTAGTTACATATGCAATTAAAAAACTCTTATTAACATAGATATTGTGAAAGATCTTGAGAAATGCCATAAATACCAAAACACTGTGTTTTTGCACATTTTGTTCTGTCATTAAAAAATTATGCTTTGTTATCAAAATGCCTTGATCTTCTGTAGGTCACCATTTCATTTTCTGCATGTTCACGAGCTATATTCAAGAATTCAGCAACTTCCCACAATCTGAATTTTTTTTTTTTTAATTAGAATATCTAGAGTCTTTGGTCACCCAAGCTAACTTTCTCCTTTAGTGTCTCTACGTATGGAATTATTTCCTGAATACTTTTTCCTGAATATTTTTTATTTTATTCATGTCCTTTTATTAAAAAATTTCTATTAAGAATATACTTTAAAAATTTCTTCCAAGCTGTATTTAACAGAAGAGCTATATTTTAACTATGGTATAAGATGTTGCTTGAATTTAATTGATACTAGGAAATAATACTTACAGAAATAAAAAAATAAAAAGGTGATAAATTCCCTAGGCATATGAAAGACTTTACAAAGTCATTAAAAGATGGAGAACTACCCTATGCCACTATCTTCTTTCCATCATTCCCATGGAAGTTTTATCAGTCACTGAATACATTTTCACTTTAAAACTAGGCTTCCAATTCCAAGTATTATATTGTTAATTAAAAGAAGAGATGAGAAAATTTGGGACCATTTATCTGGTATTAGTAGTTTGGATTTTAAAAACTTCCCAAAGGTATTAAAATTCGGTTTTCTAAATCTTACGAGAATTGCCCAGCTTTTATGTTTATTGTCTTTTGTCCCCCATATCAGCTCTCTAAGGGGATGGCACTTTTTCTGTCTTGTCCTGTGCACCCAGGGTCCAGATAAAGAACAGGACAAATAAATACATTTCAACTAACTAAGTCACAGTTATATTCTCTGGGTATTTAAAAAATGAAGACCACGTGGTTTTTGCTACCCACGGAACACGTGACTCCCTCTTTAGCCCACAATTTTCTCTTAGTCAGAATTAAGCCTCAAGAACCAGTTTTTCTCATTACTTTTAAAATATTTTGAGAGAGAAATTTGTTACCCAAGCAATTCATAGAAAGAAAATATGTAAGTGTTTGCCCTGATCTCGTTCCGCCTCAAACTCTGTGGGAGAAATAGGCTGTGGGCCAGGAGCACTTTACGTGAGATCTTCGCTCAAGACTCATTCTTCCCCTCAGCCTTTGGGGACTTGGCGAGGCTCAGTGCCTGAAGATGGCAAATCAGGAGGGAGGAAAGGCCAGTGGATTACTTTGCCAGCCCTTGAACAAATAGGAAGTACCCCCTTAGAAAAAGTGATGTTCCATCCTATTGTTGAGAGAGGAGCATAAGGTTGGATTTCGGTGGAGCATAGGGGAAGAGAATGGGCTTTGGGGTCAGACAGGTTTGAGTTCAAATCTTCACTCTACCATTTATGGACATATGCCCCAAATCTCTGATTCTTGGCTTCTCTTCTTTACATTGTTCACGGTGTATGCAAGGCATCCGGTACAGCACTTTGCCCACATTAAGCTTTCAAAATGGATTCTATTGTTATTGTAACATCCAGTCAGAGAATACCATCAGCGCTGTCTGGATAACCCAACATTCCCGGGTCATTATCTTTGCTGTTCTCCAGAAGCTTAAAGGATGCATTTGGGATACATCAGTGAATAAAACAGACAAAAAAAAAAAAAAAAAAAAAAAATCACCGTTCTCTATGGAACTTAAATGAAGCATCAGAAAGCATAAGAAAACATTCTTAATTTTTTCACAAATCACAGTTTTTTGTTTCTTTTTTTACCAGACGATCATTTTCCTAGTTCCAAGCATTGTCTACTTTAAATTCCTTCAACAGCCTTCCAACACATCTCCTTTCATCCTGCTTCCAACTCCACCCCACGTAGAAGCCTGAGTGAATTCATTAAAATCCTAATCTGATCAAATCACTCCTCAATTTAAACCCCTTCCACAGCTTCCAATTGCCCTAGGATACCTCCTAATCCCCTTAAGACCACACCTTGTTACCTTTTTTTTTTTTTTTTAAAGATTCACTTATTACAGAGAGAGGGAGGGAGAGAGAGTGAGAGTGCATGTGCATGCCAGAGCACATGCAGTGAGGGAGGGGCAGAAGGAGAGGGAGGGCCCACTTGGGCCTCAGAGGGAGAGCTCCCTAGGGAGCGCAGAGCCCACTTGGGACTCCATCTCACTCATGACCCTGAGACCCTGAGATCACGACCCGAGCTGAAATCAAGAGTCGGACGCTTAACCGACGGCTCCACCCAGGTGCCCCACCCCTTCTTAAAGACCCCTTCTCTGCTGGTCTGGAAGAGCGGCACTCCCTGCTCCTGTCATCAACCTCTTCCAGCTCCCCTCAGGGGCCTTGCTCTCTTCCTCACACTAGCGCCTTTGTTCTCCTCATTCTCTTTATCTGAAGTCTGCCTCCTTGCTTTCTTTTGTTCTTGCTCTTCTTGCTATTCACCCTTCAGGTGCTGCTTAGAAGTCATTTTCTCAGGGAAGCCTCTTCTGAATAATCCCATGGATTGGTTAAGTGCCTCTGTGTTGAGCTTCCCTAGCACCCACTTCAGATCTCTCCTTGCATTTACCACAGATTACTGCTAATGTTTCTTTGCTTGTCTGCTCCGTACTGCCTTCAAAGAGCGGTATCCCAGGACCCTTGATTGCCTTGTTCTCTCTTGTATCCTAGGATCTAGCACCTGAGGGGTCCAGAGTAGACGCTCAAATATTTATTTGTTACACGAATGAATGAATAAAAATATAAATAAGTGAATGGAATGGATTTTTGGAGAGGGGCAGCAACCCAGATACTGAGACCATACGAAGAACAGCAGGTGGAAAACTTTATGGACATAGAGAGAACTGATTTGGTGAGATGGGAAATGCTCCCCCTGGCCTTATCCAAAATATTTAGAACAATCATAGGGAGACAAAAAAGAATAATTTAGTTGCATAATGCATTTTCTATTTTTATTTTGTAACATTCTTAAAATTTAAGTGATAGATTAATTTCATCTGCTTTTTGGAAGAGGTGAGCTGTTCCCTTAACTTTGAACATCCCTCTCAGAAATACCTAACTTTCTGAGTCCTGAATATTGGGTATCTCCAAAAGAATACTAGTTAGAGAAGATGCTGTCTTTTATGGACTAAATTCTGTTCCCTGCACCCCAGCATTTATATGCTGAAATCCTTACCCCCAGCAAACCTCAGAATGACTTCATTTAGAGATAGGGCCTTTGAAGAGGTGGTTAAAGTTAAATGAAGTCATATGGATGAGCCCTGATTGAATAGACTGGTATCCTTATAAGAGGAAGTGACACCAAAGAAGATGCTTACACACAGAGAGATGGTTACATGAAGACACGGTGGGAAGTCTAAACCAAACTGTCCACATCTTTATCTTGGACTTCCAGCTCCCAGAACCGTGACAAAATAAATTTCTGTTGTTTAAGCCACTCATTCTGACATTTTGTTGTGGAAGCCCTTAGCAAACTAATACAGTACCTCTTAATTTATAGGTTTTAGGGAAAACCTGCTCCATAAGTTCAGTTCTCCACCTTGACTATGGGATTGGAGCATCACACCATTCTTGCCATGAGATATTTGGCCTGATAAAAATATTTGCAGTGTTAGTTCTAAGGAGGTGTACAAAAACTCACTCTGCAATGGATGAAATACACTGTGTGTGTGTTTATCCCCCCACAGAGACAACTGCCAAGATTGGTTATTCTGTTCCTGTTATAACATGGGCCCAAAGATCCCAGCATCTACAAAGTTTCCTAAGGATTTTCAAAATCCTCCAGGCTTAAAAGCTCAGAATAATTTTGACTCATTTTTTTTTTCTTTACCACCTACATGTAGTCAATGACTAATTTTTACTGAGTCTTATTCCAAAATGCCTCTTTCATACATCCCATTGTTTTTGTTTGCACAGTCATCGGGAAAACCCAAACTCTCTTGACCTTACAGATAAGGCATTGCCTTTCTCTAATCTTTCCCTTCCACTCTGCAACTGCCAACAAGTGGGTATTCAGAAAATGCTCTCTTACCAGTGCCTGCTGAGGTACTTCAGTGTCACCTCAGTGTTAGAAATTAAAGTATAAACTCTTGTACCTGGAATTAAAAGAACTCCCTGGTCTGGTCCCATTGTACTAAGGCATTTTTCTTTCCCAGGATTATATAACTGCACACCTACTCGTCAGCTGGCCAGTTTCCTCACTGTTTCTGGAAGCTGATGCTTATTTCCAACTCCACGCCATTCCTCCGTGCTCTTGCCTCTTTATGTAATATTTCCCACACTCCCTGCCTCCTCTCCTCTCTACCTGACATACCAGTTAAGGCCTAGCTGGCTTCCATCTCCAGGAAGCTTTCCTGATCGTCGCATTCATGTCTCTCTCAGATCAATTCCCATACATTATAGAATTTGAATTGCTCATTTAAGTTCTTGGCATTTTTAATTTTATTTTTTTTAGGGTTTTTATTTCAATTCCAGTTAGTTAACCAACAGTGTAGTATTAGTTTCAGGTGAACAATATAGTGATTTGACACTTCCATACAACACCTGGTGCCCATCACAAGTGCACTGCATAATCCCCATCACCTATTTAACTCACCCCCCCCCCCATCCCGTCTGGTAGGTAAGTTCTCAGCATTTTAGTCCAAAATTTATAGTCACCATAATTGCAAATTTTTATTTTGCTCTAAGTGCCTGAGCAAAATAAGCTTCAATATTTTGAATACTTAGAAAGTCTAAAGTCCCCAATAGACTTTCGGTCAGAAGGTCAGTCTTTAAAGAAATTTCAAACCCAAACACAGTATTTTGCAGCGTACCCCAAATATTCTCCACCTCAAGACCTTTTCTAAAACGAGTTTTTCATCTCTGAAGTGTTTTAAGCAACTATGATCACTGGCACTTGACTGTCATCAAAGGCTTCTTGAATTCTGAGAATGCTGGCAATTCTCTTCCTTGAGTCCAATACTTGGAGAGTGCAAAACTTTGAGAATGCAGGCAAGACCTTTCAAACATCAGAGAATGTAGGCCATTTTTGTAGTAACGGTCATTTGTGGTTAGAGATCATAGTTGCCTGGTGGTTCTTAATCATAGCTTCACAACAGCATCAGTTGGAGAGCTTTTGGCAACCCAGTTATATCAGACCAATATGAGTCTCTGGGGGGTGGGACTTAGGCAGCAGTATTTGAGGTGCTTCTAATGCGAACCACTGCTATAGCCCACGTGATAAATGTGTGGAATGGGTTCAGCGCTAGCTGGGACTTCACCCAGAAAGGGATATTTAATGTTATGATAACCGAGAACGTCTTGGTTGTGTTTATTTTTGCCCAGTGGGGGATCCATGTTCAACTCAGACACTATATACCTACTCAAAGGGAAGATATCCATCCTCATAATCAGATAATAGAGTTGTGTGGCCACATAAATAAAAAAGTACCTCTTAGGGGTTTTTAATACAGATATTTTATATAGCATTTCAGAGAAAGGAATCATTCCCAACAATGGTTGAGACTGAACTGAGCAACTGCATGCACGGTACTTGATAATTTCCTGTAAATAAGAATAAAGGTACTTACGTTTGGTGCCTTCTCTAGTCTTCAGACTAAGTGAGGTCCCCTTTCATTTCTGTGTGCCTTTCATTCATTGTATTTATTGCTAGAGTTTGCATTGATCTGTATGACTTTTTTTTTTAAAGATTTTATTTATTTATCTGACAGAGAGAGACACAGCGAGAGAGGGAACACAAGCAGGGGGAGTGGGAGAGGGAGAAGCAGGCTCCCCGCTGAGCAGGGAGCCCGATGCGGGGCTCGATCCCAGGACCCTGAGATCATGACCTGAGCCGAAGGAAGACGCCCAACAACTGAGCCACCCAGGCGCCCCGATCTGTATGAGTTTTTATTCCTGCTTTACTCCCTACTACACTGTAAGCTCTAAGGGTGCAAAGACTGCTTTCACTCATCATATCCTCACCCAACCGTGTCCATAGTATAGATTCAAACATACTTGTTCAATGAGAGAGAGGAGAGGGTGGGGAGGGAGGAAGGAGGGAAGCTTTAAACTGCTGCACATTACATGTCTCCTGGAAAAGTATTCTATGTCTTTTGGAGTCTCCACTCATGAACGTTCTGCTCCATGAATTTTCTAGAAATCAAGCATGCACAAGGAAAACCCCCAACACATTTGCTAAGCCAATGCAGTCCCATCAGATGTCTGGATCAGTTATCCTTTGGAACATTTCTCCTTATTTTTTGCCTTTGAAGATATAAATTTTATAAGCTATCAAAAGATTATAATGAGAATAAGATTGTGTCTTTTGTCTTGTTGAACACTGAATTTGAAATAGCTATCCAGTGTGGAGCTTAGGGTAGGTACTCAATACATATTTATTTAACCAATATTGAATGGAACGAAAGAATATATGAAAGAATGATGTGGCATCTCAACACAGACTGGTGTAAAAACTGGAGAGGGAATTGACAGAGTCTAGACAAATTAAGAAGAAGAGTATCTAGACTGGTCTAGAACTGAGAAGACTACATAGCGACAACAAAGTTATGAGAGGCATAGATGACTTCAACAACACTTTTAAAAGCAAATACATGCAGCTCTATTCCCTTCCTTCCAACAGCAATAAGGACACAAGATGTATGTCAGCAGAAGTCTTTGAAAACCAACTTAGAACTGCAGGATGTAAAATTCCTAGTGGTTCTTCATTTGACTCCTTTGAAATCTAACCTGATTTGTTTTATTCTGGGATATTTTTCATGGTTACGACATCAAACGAGAACAGTTTCAACAAACCTCAGCAAATGACAGCAGAACATGGCCTTGGCGCCTACATCAAGGATTTGAAGCCCACAGCTGCATTTTTCATCACCCTGTTGCACGTCTTCTTCCACTTTATCCCTGTGGTATATTGGTGATTCCTTGTCACAACAATGAGAAAAATTCAGTTTGGCAACCTTTATAATCCTGCTGTAGCAAGTTTCATGTTTCTGGATAGCTGCTACCCTTTCTGTGGTGTCAAAGAGGAAAGGACAATAGGGATTGACTCACACTCTATACTGGTGTTTGTCCTTTTGGCAAGTGTCAAAGGCAAAACCTGTAGTCTGCAGGCACACCTGGTTTATCTGAAAACTTCTATAGTCACAATCAGATAAGAACCAAACTCTTTAGCTTGCTTATCAAGGCCTTCCGTCAGTGTATTCTGTCATCTAACTCTTGTATTAGGGTTCTCCAAAGAGAAAGAATGAATAGGATGCGTGTGTGGGTGTGTGCGTGTATGTTTCTATATCTATCTATCTATCTGTCTATCATCCCAAAGGGCACCTGCTGGCAGAACTCCTTTATGCTTGGAGGAGGTCAAAGTGTTCTATTCAGGCCTTCAACCAATTGGATGAGGTCACCAACATTGTCTATTTTACTCAAAGTCCAATTGAAATGTCAATCTCAACCAAAACAATACCTTCAGACACATCCAGAATGTTTGACCAAATATCTGGGCACCAAGACCCAGCCATGCTGACACATAAAATTAACCATCATGCCTTTTATCCTAATTATGCAGATTTCCTTAACATCATCACTCCCATCCATAGGAATCACACTCATTCTAGCCCCTCTTTGTCCCCAGTAACAAGCACTTTTTCACCTGCTAATGATGTCCTCCACTCTCTAGTCTAATGATTCCCAAACTGTGGTATCAGAATCACCAGAAGCAAAGAATCTTGTGGAGGTAGCACAGGACCTGGGTATCTGCATTTTGCCAAATTCTGCAGATGATTCTGATACACACCAAACTTTGAGAATCATGACTCTGGTCAAAAGTATGCCCTGTCTTCAAGTGGTTTCCCTATATTATCTTCATTTGTGAGATTAGGCTTCCATGAACCCACCTGTATTAGTTTGCTAGGACTGCCATAAAAAATTCCACAGGCTGGGTGGCTTAAACAGCAGAAATTCATTTTCCCCTAGTACCGGAGGCCAGAAGTCCAAGATCAACCCTGTCAGCAGGGTTGGTTTCCCCTGAGGCCTCTCTTCGTGGTTTGTAGGTGGCTGCCATCTTGCTGTGTGCTCACATGATCTCTCCTCCATGTGTATGCATCCCTGGTGTTGCTTTGTGTGCCAAGTTTCCTCTTTCTATAAGGACACTAGTCAGGTGGACTCAGGGTCCACCCTCATGGCTTCATTTTAATTTCATTACCTTCTTAAAGGGCCCTCTCTCCACATACAGTTATATCCTGAGATACTGATGGTTAGAGTGAATTCTGGGGGGACAGAGTTTAGCCCATGGCACCATTACAATTCCAAAAGTAAATTTTCCTTTTGTGAATTCCAATACTTTAAATGTATACTACATAATTTCAAATTTCCTGATGCATGACCCTGATGCATGACCCCAAAATTTTTTTCCAAGTACCTTATATTTGTATGCATTTCTCTCTAACTTCTATACAATGTAAGTTTTTTGAGGGTGATAGCCTTGTATATAGCACAATCTAATAAATGAAAAGATTCTCAATCCTTAGAATCACTTGGTTGAACTTTTAAAAAAATCCGTAAGCACAGGCTTCACTTCTAGAGATTCTGACTTAGTTATCAGGAGCGAATATCGGCACCAGCATGTTTTAGAAGCTCTCTAGGTGATTCTAGTTGAATCACCAGGGTCGAGGACCACAGTTAGGGTAGAGAGAGATGAGAAGGAAGGACCTCTGTCTGCTCTGTATCATGGTGTATCCCAGGGCAGTGTCAGACACAGGGTAAGTGGTCAGTAAATATTTGAGGGAATGAATCTTTTCACTGTTTTTGAGCTGTATGAGCTCTGTGAAACTTCTTTCACTTCTTTAACCCTGTTCCCCATATTTATAAGATTGGTTTAACAATACCTATATTGATGGGGGTGGCTTTGGAGAATAAGTCAGATGATAAAGTAAGTTCTTTGGCACATAGTAGGTGCTCATCAAACATCAACTCCCTTCCCTTCAAAATTTTGTGTTCTTACCCTATTTCTGACACTGGAGGGATGCTGTGAGCACGAAAATGAAGTGTATGTGAGGTGTGTATTGAGTGAATGAATGCCATATGGAGAATTAAACTATGGAGACGTTAATGAGTGATTTAAACTAGGCCTAAAAAGTGATGTCTCATTTTAATTGTTGGCTTTGTAGATTCTACTGCTGCACTCTGGTGCAGAGATAAAACAGTAAATGTGAATCACAGGACGTGTTGCAATTATTTATTTAGAATATTTCCGCCAGTATGTGCTGAATGAAAGAGAAGGGCAGTTTTAATTCAAGTGCATTCTCTCTCATTAAAATGAATGCGTAATAATTAAGAAACTGGAATATGATCAGATGAGCTCATCTTCTCCCAAAACTTGCTTACACGTTTGATTTTCACTGAATCCCAGAGACCTTGTTGGCCATTGTGTAGTGCTAAGACTGGATGGGGCAGGGAAGAAATGCCAGGGGGAGGGGGAGATAATCCATTAACATTTCCTGGCCTCTAAACCAGGAGAAACACACTTCCAATGGTCCCTTCAGTTGTCGGTGGCATGTACACACACACACACACACACACACACACACACAAACACACACACAGGTGCTTGGGAACCACATTCTTCCACACAGGACGCAATTAAATCTGATCCAGGCGTCAGGAGTTTGTGAGCTGGACAAAGACTGTTTTTACTTCAAACTTGGCAGTGTCTCAGCTTCTACTGTTGTTCTCTCTAGATACTGAGCTTGGGAATTCTGATTTCTTTTTCTCCTTACTCCTTCACGTTACTCAGAAAATAAACGTAAAGGGAACGAGGGAGTTTTTGCGAGTAACCCTTGTAAGTGTGTTTGGATAAGTAAAACGTCCTGAGGAAAAATGTTGTACGCCAAGGGCCTGGCTTCAAAAGAAACCTGAGTGTTCAGGGATGCCAGGAGGATGTGTGAAGACAGGTAGCCATCCGAGTGAGGCTGATTCCATTCAAGAATAGCTAAGAAGCGGAAAGAGAAAGCACAGATAACAAAGTACGTAGCTTACCTACTGACAGTCTCTCATAGAAGTCGGCTCGGATAAGAATGATACAGAAAAATCTGTATGCAGTGCTGGTTGTACATACATTAGATTTTATTTTATTTTATTTTTAAAGATTTTATTTATTTGTCAGAAAGAGAGAGAGAGAGCACAAGCAGGGAGGGGGAAGGAGGGGCAGAGGGAGAAGCAGGCTCCCCACTGAGCGAGGAGCCCAATGCGGGGCTTGACAGGACCCTGGGATCATGACCTGAGCCAAAGGCAGACGCTTAGCCGACTGAGCCACCCAGGCATCCCCAGACATTAGATTTTAAATTTTAGCCTTACTGTGGGATTTGTTTCAATATGTTAAAGTTAACTAAGAACTCTTCTGGGAGAACTTTTTTTCCAGATTATTTTGGCATTTTATTGAAAATTCCCACTATGTTGAAATCTTATTCTAGTTTGCTGGAAAATGTTTTGTTTTGTTTTCCCACACCTGTATTCATTCATGTAGAGTTGCTCTTGACAGGACTTTTCACTTTGAACACCTCAAATGCAGCTTTCAAACTGGACTCGTTATAGGTGTAGAATTACTTATCTAAAACCCCTGGGCCTTGAAATAAAAAATATCTGGTTTCAGACATTTATCAGATCTGAGAAAGGCAACATGAGGCATATGCCATATATTACGGGGCTAAATGAAATATTTCTTTAGCAAACTGTGCATATTCACTCTAAAGAAGATATGTAAAGGTTATAAATGGCCTCATGTTAATTCAGGTCAGGCTTACCAACAAGTGAGCTACACCAGACTTATTTCTTAAATGTTAGCGTTTCAGCGCTGTTTAGATTTGAGATCTTGGGTGAGGGACTGTGAACTCCATTCCTCCATTTCCTCTCTCAGTTGTTTTTCTCTTCATCCATTCTCCTGAGCGGTCCAGTCCAGAGGCGATCTTTGTCTCTTGCCTCTGTCTGCTAGAGGCCCCTTCCTATATCCAAGGTGTAGTTCATCTCCATGACTTTACCCGGCTCTTCAGCACTTCCTCTCTGATTTACTGCACCAGCCTTCCCTCTGATGGTGCTCCCTGTTTCTAGTCTGCCCACTGGAGCCCAGCTGTTCTTTCAGACATCATTTGACAGCCTGTCTGTGCTGTGATTCACTGTGAAGTGAATCAGTCTCAACTCATAGAGCCCCAAGTGACTCCGTAAGCTCTATGGTAACTAGCAGTCTTCTTTCTTTCCCCACATCAGGGCCTCCCTTTCATTTTCCAGATCTTGATTAGAACGGGGCACAAAGGTAAAGCTAAAGGTTTTCTGTCCACAGTTCGGGCTGCTACATAACCTCTTACTCGCTTTTGCCCTAGACCTTACCCTCCAGGGTTTACCCAACTTTCCACTCTTCCCTAGATAATCCATAAACATTTCCTGGCCTCTAAACCATTGATCATGAAATCTTTTCCCAGAATAATCCCCCCCACCACCACTTATATGTGTGTGTGTGTGTGTGTGTGTGTGTGTGTGCGCGCACGTGCGCGCGCGCATGCGCCAGTTTCCACTTAGTAAGCTCTTCTTTGATCCTGCAGAAAATTACTTTTACCTCTCACTGGGCTTCTATAATACTCTGAACATTTTTCCGTTGTAGCACTTAAACAGTGCATTACAATTATTTTGATTATATGCTTTTCTCCCCCCACTGGACTTCACGAAGCCTGGGATTGGATCTTATCCATCTTTGTATTCACACTAAAAAAGAGTGCCAAATGCATTTGGGGAAAGGTATGTTACACAGAATTAAGCAGGTCTTTTTTTTTTTTTTCCCCAGCGTATGTCTTCTCATTGCCTGACCCATACAGAGATCCTTTCTCCCACAGTCCTTACAATTTTCAGACCTTCTCTCTACAGTAGGTTGAATGGTGGCCCCCCGCAAAAGATACATTCACATCCTAGTCCCTGGAGCCTGGGAATGTGATCTTATTGGGAAAAGGGTTTTGCAGATGTAGCTAGGGATTTTGAGATATCACCCTAGATTACCAAGGTGAGCTCTAGATCCAGTGAAAAATTTCCTTATAAGAGATAGAAGAGGAAAGACATGCACATAGGGGAAGAGGCCATGCGAAGATGGAGTAAGAGATGGGAGTGCTGCGGCCACAAGCCTAGGAATGCCTAGAGCCACCAGGAACTTAAAGAGGCAAGGAAGTATTCTCTGCTAGAGCCTGTGGAGGGAGATGGTCTTGCTGACACCTTGATTTCAGACTTCTGGCCTCCAGAACTGTGAAAGAATACATTTCCGTGGTTATAAGTCACCCAATTTGTGGTGATTTGTGATAGCAGCCTTGGGAAACTCAGACAGTCCCCCTTTCTTACTCACCCCACTGGTTGTGTTTGTATGTTAGTTTTTCATAGAGCTCTGCACCTGTTCCTCTTACTTTACACTCTAATCTTGAGTGACCTCTTCCTCATCAGATCACTGAGTCTCTCATTTTTCCCCCCCGATCCCCATCTTTCTTTCCTGTGCTCCAACTCTGTATCCAACTTGCCAATGCACACTTTAAAGTGGCTTTCCTACAGACACTGGCTATTTAAGTTGAATCCATATCTCCTTTTTCTTTACAAAACTGCTTCCCCTCCTGTATACTCTATATTTTGCATGATGTGCACCAGGAGCGCACTTGAGACTAATTTCTGACTTTAACTCCCATATCTGGTCAGTCTCACAAGCCCTTGATGAATATATTTTATTTTTAAAATTTTATCTCTGCATTAAGAGTTTATATATTGTATTGTGGTTATTTGGACATACCACGAGTTTATCGCATTTAATTCCACTCATTTTATTATGCAATTTTTTCATATTTTTGATCAGAGTGTAAATAATTTTGTATACCCATAGATAAATGAACAAATCTCACCGCTTTTCAAAATTGTTGGTATTTGTTTCTAGACAACCTTGAAACATAATTTCTCATCTGTTACCAATAATCCCCTAAATTAATTTCAAAAGAGTGTTTGCTTTTCATTTTCACTTTGACTTGAACCGGAACCCAGACACTAAACTCATTCTCCCCTAAGTTCCTTTTCCATGGAGCATCATTGTCATTAAAATAGCGTGAGCTGACATTTTCCCTTATGACAGCTACTCCACATTGCCCAAACCTGCTAAAAAATTATTACATGCAATTGTTCCTGGAATGTCATCACTCACTTTAGAATTCACAGTTGATGTTAATATAAGAAGAATAAATTACTCACATACTGCCTAGCCTAGAGCTAGTTTCATAATGCACACTTAGGATTGCAAAGCCAAAGACATAAATGTCCTGCCTTCTATGACAATGTTTTTTTTATTACTGAATATTTCATTGCAATCTTAGACTCTAAAGTGTCAAAATTTTGAAGGTGAATATCTTAATTGGAGATGATATTAGATTATCCCATCAATTATTTTGATAGAATAGTAAACTTTCTTCCTACAGTTGATACTAAAGTCAACTGTGCCCACCTTAGGGTGCAATTGGGCTTCTCCACTGCAAGCAAGGGGTCAGTGCTCTCAGGTAGCCCTGCTCCCTCCCTCCCCTGGTTGTGCAACTTCTTTAGTCACTGATGTTGTGAAAGATAGTAATCCTGTCTATCCTGATCATAATGTGATCTACTTTCTACTTCATCAGCAACAAGATTAGAGTTTTTCAAAAGTGAAGATTAAAAGAAATAAGACACAAAAAGGCTAGAAATGGGTGCATTTGTAGAGTATGGTGTGTTGGTTCAAATGCACGTCTCCAGGTTATCACAACTTGGGCACGGTCAGCATGCCCAGAGAGTTGCGTATTGGTGATCCATAACTTACCTGCCACCTGTAGACTTGTGGGAACATCCAGCCCCATCCAGAGCTCTCTTATGGCTCAGTGAGGCATAGAATCCCATAAACTTCTCCCCACGCCCCACTCACCAGGTTGGTTCTAACTTCTAAATCATTGTGGGCTTATCTCAGCTGCTCTCAAATCATTTGGGTGCTGGTGCAACTCTTCCCTGACAAATCCAAGTGCCATGGTTCAATTCAGACAATGTTTCCCGAGGATGACATTTGCCATGATGCCCAGTGTTTCCCTACAAAAAGCAAGAAGCTCTGGTCTCCCTTGGAAGACTGAGCCAGTCCGGTTTTCAAAGAGTAATTTCTCCTGACTTTTTTTTTTTTTTAAGTTGGCTCCACACCCAGCATGGAATCCAACATGGGGCTTGAACTCATTACCCTGGGATCAAGACCTGAGCTGAGATCAAGAGTCAGATGCTTAACCAAATGAGCCACCCACGCGCCTCTCTCCTGACTTTATACCTTCAGCAATTCACTCTAATCCTTCTCCTCAAGAGGAGAAGGTCAATGCCAATATATCTGTGGAATGGTCCATTTTCACCATCCTAACTGGATTTTATAAATAATACCCCATCAAGAAACTGTCTTTATAGAATCAGTTAAGTTCTTGTTTCGGAGACTTCAATGACACAAAAGTAAAAATCTTGGGTGCAGAGGAAATTGTTTACCTTTCTAGTTTTATTCCTAGGCCTTTAGTGGCTCCTACCTATTACCTCTGATCATACATCCTACTGAATTTTTTTTCTTTTTTGATAAACACTGGGGTCTCTGGAAGTCCTGTCCTTTTTGTAGAGTTGTTTGATAGAAAAGCAAATTCACCACATGCCATCCTATCTCTAGATATTTCCAGGCATGGTTGAATCTGGCAAATAGACTACAACATCTGAGTTTATAGTGACAACAGCATTGGGAGGTGCCTTGAAAGATGTGACAGGAGGCTCCTAGGAGGCAGCACTTAAAATGGCAGGCAAGTTGACTTTCAGCAAGAGGGAAGTTTGTGGCAGGTAGCCGGGACCCAGGCAGGGATCCCAGAGTTAGAGATCAAAGACATGACTCCTGTCTTTTAAGGGAGAAAATGTCTCACAAATACAAGATAGGTTTTGAGCCTTTTTGAAGGTGTTACTGTATAAGGACTGAGCCCTAAGGAGGGGCACAGAAGCTTAGCCATCTGAATTAGGTTGAAAACGGAGCCTGAGGTCTTAAGAAGAAGGTATGTTTAAACAAAACTAGTTCACGTTTCCGGCCCGGACAACATTGAGCTGATGCTAAATCCCAGGCTTGTGGTAAAGAGAAGGATTTTTCAAACGTTATTGTACATTAAACAATTCATCTAAGGATCTTTTGAAAAATGCAGATTCTGATTCAGCAGATTTGGAGTGAGTTCTAATAACCTGCATTACTAACAAGCTTTCAGGTGAGTCAGATGCTACTGATCCGTGGACAATATTTTTGGTCTTATTTTTTAAATTTATTTTTACATTTAACAGTTTTGGAAATAATTTTATTTATTTATTTATTTATTTATTTATTTATTTATTTATTTAAGATTTTATTTATTTATTTGACAGAGAGAGAGAGACAGTGAGAGAGGGAACACAAGCAGGGGGAGTGGGAGAGGGAGAAGCAGGCTTCCCGCCGAGCAAGGAGCCCAATGCAGGGCTCGATACCAGGACCTTGAGATCATGACCTGAGCCGAAGGCAAGTCACTTAACCAAGTGAGCCACCCAGGCATCCCAGGAATAATTTTAGATTTATAGAGAAGCTACAAATATAGTACAGAGAGTTGCTATATACCATTCCTCTAACTCCCGTGAGTGTTAGGTTCTTACATTATGGTGTACATTTGCCAAAATTAAGAAATGGAAGTTGGTATGATACTAGCTACTAAACTATAGGCGATTCAAACTCCTCCCGTTTTTCCACTAATGTCCTTTCCTGTTCTAGGATCCGAGTCAGAATCCCACATTGCTTTTAGTCATCATATCTCCTTAGTTTCCTTCAATCTGTGAGAGTTTCCGTTTTTCCTTGTTATTCAAGACCTTACAGTTTTGAAGAATGTCCCTCAATTTTGTCTTCACATGTCTCATGCTTTCTCATGACTAGATTTGGATTATGGGTGTTTAGGAAGAAAACCACAGAGATGAAGTGCCTTCTGACTGCATCATATCAAGGGGCACATGACATCAGTATGACTTAACACAGGTGATTTAAACTTGATCACTTGATTAAGATGATGGCCACCAAGTTTCTAAAATTACTATTTCTACTGTTCCATACTCTCTTCTTTGGAAGTGAATCTAAGCGTGGGCTGTGGTTCTCAAACTTGAAGGGCTTGTTAAAACACAGGTTATTAGGCTCCTTTCCCAGAGTTTCTGATTCACTAAGCTTTGCCAGCGCGGAGGAGGGAGTCAAGAATTTGCATTTCTGGGGCGCCTGGGTGGCTCAGTCGTTAAGTGTCTGCATTCGGCTCAGGTCATGATCCCAGGGTCCTGGTTTCAAGTCCCACATTGGGCTCCCTGCTCAGCGGGAAGCCTGCTTCTCCCTCTCCCACTCCCCCTGCTTGTGTTCCCTCTCTCACTGTGTCTCTCTCTGTCAAATAAATAAATCAAATCTTAAAAAAAAAGAAGAATCTGCATTTCTAATCAGTTCCCAAATGATGGTGATGTTGCTGGTCCAGGAATCACACTTTGAGAACCACTGGTCCACTGCATTTACCCTTCGTTACTGAGCCTTAGATGAAGAATCACCTGGGAGACATTCTAAAAATTCATATTGCCAAGTCTGGTCCTTGGCAATTCTGATTGAGAAATCTAGGGTGCACACATGAGTTGGCATTTTTACAAATGCAAGTCAAGCTTGGGAACCACTGGAGTTAGTGCTGATTTATAATAACCTGGTGAATGTGTAACTTTGGCGGCCTCAGGACAATGTTAAGGCAACAGGTGGGGTTCAAACAGCTCTAACTGTGGGAAGAGAAGGCCATGAGAGCCTGGGAACCCAGCAGGATCTGAATCACAGGCCCTCCACCTGCCTGGCCCTGACCTTGCAGTCTTACTCATCCCTCCAGGAAGTCTTCCTCTTATTCTGATTGGTCTGAATCACATGACCGCTCAGCAGCAGACAGCACTCAACTCCAAGAACAGCCTAAAGTTAGCAATCTGCTGAAATTCTGAAACAGAATAAAGCATAACACTGTACTATTTACCACTATCAAGTAATTTATTTTGTCATGTAAATCTTAAATCCTTCAATATTCACCCCAAAGAAGTTGTATGATTCTGAATATTTCAAAAGAAAACCGGCAGGGAAAGAGGAGATGATGAGAAACTAGAGAAATAGGGAAAGCGTTTTTCTTACACGAATTTCAGAAAAAAATTTAATTTATATAATTTTATTATATAATTATACTATTACTATTATTACTCAGTCTTTTATTATATTATCATAATTACTGTTATTATTATCTATAAAAGTTACCTCTATCCTTGGTAAATATGACAATTTTTGACTAAGAAAAAAAATCCAGTGAAATAGACAATTCTTCATAAGTTTAAATGGTATTTTACATAATAAAATAAGCTCCTTCTTTTAAACATAAAATGATCTAAGATTTTTAAAAATTAGTTTCTCCCTTTAGTAGTTTCACAGGGCTGCCATTACAAATTATCGTTAACTTGGTAGTTTCAAATGACAGAAATTTATGATTTATTTTTATGATTTATTGTCTTATAGTTTTGAAGGCCAGAGTGTGAAATTAAGGTGTTAGAAACCTTCTGGAGGCTCTGAGGAGGACTCTCTTCCATGCCTCTCTTTTTTTTTTTTTTTGACAGAGAGAGAGAGACAGCGAGAGCAGGAATACAAGCAGGGGGAGTAGGAGAGGGAGATTCAGGGTTCCCACCGAGCAGGGAGCCCGATGCGGGGCTCGATCCCAGGACCCTGGGATCATGACCTGAGCCGAGGGCAGACACTTAACGACTGAGCCACCCAGGCGCCTCTCCTTTCCTCTCTCCTAGCTTTTGGTGCCTGCTGGCTGTACTTGGTATTTATTCCTTAGCTTATGGCTGCCCTCCAGTTTCTGTCTTGGTCAGTCTTCTCTTGGCCTTTGCCTCTGTCTCTGTGTCTCAAATCTCTCTCACATTCTTTCATGTGTCATTGGATTTAGGGAACACCTTAAATCCAGAATGATCTCATTTTGAGATCCTTAATTTCATTATTTCTGCAAAGACCCTAGTTCCAAACAAGGTCACATTCATAAGTACCAGGCGTTAGGACTTGGATATATCTTTTTGGGGGACACAACTCAACCTGCTATCCTTCCTACTAAAAAATATTAAACAAATGTGTGAAGAACACTGGGAAGGAACGTATGCCACGTGGTTGCTTGCTTGGGTGGCCACGTGTCTCATCCAGCCATTGGGCCCAGCTTCCTGTTGGCTGCTCACTTCCAGCTGCTCTTGTGAACAGTGGGGGCGATGCAGAAACACCCTGAGTCTCGCGGATGGCCAAGGTGCAGCCTTTTCCCATTGTCCTCAACGAGCACCTACTGAGGGATGACCAGGAAAGGCTGCACTCTTCCCAAGTCTTGTTAATGCCCTACAAAGCCCAACCAATATAAAAAGAGAAGCTGCTCTGGAGTACTGTGTTCTATTTACCACCACGCTGAAAGTTTTGTGGTGGATTTCCCCTATTTCCAGGACATTTTCCTTTAAAAAGTCATTAAAGATACTTTTCTCCCAGCATGGTTTTAATCTAAGTGCATTAGAAGTGCATGAAAACCCTGAGAGCTTAACATCACTAGGGTGACTAAAAGGGTGGGAGAGTCAGGGCCACTTCTGAAGAAAGCTTTGGAGTTTAACAGGATCATTAGACCCTGGAGATTAAACTCAGGATGAGGCAGGCAGCAGGACAGCTTTTTTTACCCTGCTTCTTTCCTAAATCAATTTAATTCTTGTGACTTTCTGCCTTGCAGCACTCAGAGCAATTTTTAAAAATATTTCATCTATATTTGACTGATAGCCATCTCTCTGTCATGTAACTTTTATGAAATGCCAGAGCTTAGCTTCTTAAATTACATTTTCTGTTGGCCTTGCCCATGACATAATTATAAAAATGTCTTTTCTTGATAAAAAAGCTATGGAAGAAAAAATGTTATCCACCACTTTTCTTTTTTTTTTTAAGATTTTATTTATTTATTTGAGAGAGAGAGAGAGAATGAGAGATAGACAACATGAGAGGGAAGAGGGTCAGAGGGAGAAGCAGACTCCCCGCTGAGCAGGGAGCCTGATGCGGGACTCGATCCCGGGACTCCAGGATCATGACCTGAGCCGAAGGCAGTCGCTTAACCAACTGAGCCACCCAGGCACCCTATCCACCACTTTTCTATCCTCAACACAGAAAGCCTACAAACACAGTAGCTGTTAGGATCCTGAGTTTTAAATAATCAAACATGAGACTCTAAAATGGGGGCCAGCAAACATTTTTCTGTAAAGGGCCTAATAGTGAACATCTTAGGCTTTGTGAGCCATGGGATATCTGTCACAACTACTCAGCTCTGCTACTGTAATGTGAAAACAGCCTTAGAGAATATTCAAAGAAATAAGTGTGGCTGTGTTCCAATAATACTTCATCTACAGGTGCCGGCAGGGGTCTATCTATCGATAGATCGATAGATACCATATGGAAATACTAGGGAATTTAGCACAATTTCAGATTTTCTTTCATAATGTTGGAAACATTTTGGAAGTCTCTTTCATTCCCCATTAGATACCAGAGCCTAGCATGGGGGTCTTTTGTTTAGTAGATACTCAAAGTTTATTGAATGAATAGCAAATGAGTAAGGCTTGCGTTTTCCTAGCATGCCAGCCTCTGCAGGGTGCCCACTATGCCTTGTCCAGCTCCAGTACGCTTCAAATTTTTAGTTAAAATAACCCAAGTCCAATATGCCACAACACTGTATGAAGCTCTTATATGGTGGGGCTCTCCTCTGTCTTTTTCTGTAGGAAATTTATGAGATCTGTACTTCTGCTATGGCTCAATATAGCCAAAATACCTTTCTGTAGAAAGAGAATACAGAATAGAGATCTATATGCATCATCCATACCTATCTCTATCTCTATTAGCTGGCTCATTGATAGCAATGGCAATTGCTGAAGCAACAGGGACCAAACAGCAGCATTTTATTGGCAGAAGCCAGGGGGTTACAATTGCCATACCACCAGGGAAAGTTGAAGGGCACCCAAGTGGACTTGACCTGGAGGGAGATGTGGAGATGATTAAGAGAACATTATATCCCTAAAAAAAAAAAAAAAAAAAAAAAAAAATCCCTAGATGACTAGCCAGTGAAGGTGTTACTTAATATATTAACCAGAAGAAGGCAAGAATATATATATATGAACAGCAGATTAAGGGTGGTAATCTCCATAGAAAGTCTTGATCTTTCGCCCACATACCAGAACTCAGCCAGTTTTCAGACCCAGAAACCACTGGCTGAAGCGGTGGCTAGGTCCACAGGAGGAAGAATTTTGAAATACCATGGCAAAATATACTGTGTTAATTTCCCCAAGTTTCCTCAAAAGAGACTTATGATACTTACTTGAGAAAATACACACTATGGAAAGAGGAATATCCAAATATTTGGTATTTGGATATTTGGAATATCCAAATACCAAATACCCTCAAAATCCTATATTGACTTATAGGATTTCAAATCATCATGGTAGAGTGGAGGCATCCAGGGGCCAGGCTCTGAAATAAACAGAATCCCGGCCTAAGTCTGGCTCTCAGAAGGTCCAGTAAGTCTGTGGACCCATCCAGTGGTCAACTCTCTGGTCTCCAAATATATGATTGGAATTGACATGTTTGACTGTTGAGGGAACCCCACCTTGACTTCTTCTCATTCAAACCAAATGGGAGCTATCACAGTGGGGAAGGTGAAGTGAGAGCTTCTAAAATGGCACCTCTACACCCCAATCCCCTCTATTCACTATTCCTTTGCCAGTCCTGGCTAAGATGGTACATCAAACTCCACTGTATTTGGTGGTGATGATGGGGAGGAATGAATGCTACTCTAAAGGATCTTAAGAATGGTGGGGGCGGGAGGGGGGTGGTCCACATCACAGCTCCATTTAATTCACCAGTCTGACCATTGCAGAAACCAGCTGAATCTCGGAGAATGAATGTAGGCTACTACAAACTCAAATAATCACCCCAAACATGGCTGCTGTGCCAGTTATGTTATCTTTGCTGGAGCAGATTAATATGGCTTCAAGTACATGTTATGGCATTCTTGTCTATCCCAATAAGAAAAGATCAGAAAAAGGAATAGAAACTGCATTTACATGGTACAATATACATTTACAGGTTAGGGGCCTACATTAGCTTCTGCTGTTATAATATGATCAGATGAGATCTGAGCTGTCTGGATATCCTACATATCATGTTGATCAGGAGGATGAGCACGAATGGCTAGCATACTGGAGGCACTGGCAAGACATAGGCACTGCAGAGTATGGGAGTTTAAGTTGGTGGCAATTCAGTGAACTTCCACTGTTGTATTTAGGGATCCAGCTGGGTCAAGGGCAAGTGAGGACATCTCTTCCTAAAGACAAATTGCTGCATCTTGCCTTTGTACCAGAAAGAAGGAAATACAATTCCTGGTAGGATCCTTTGGTTTATGGTGGCAACATATTCCACATCTAGGAAATGTGCTCCAGCCCATATACTGGGTGACAGGAATAGCTCCCTGCTTTGAATGAGGCCTGGAGCAGAAAGTCAGAATTACAGTACAAGCAGCCCTGCCTCTTGGGCCATATGATCTGGCAAACCCTAAGCCACCGGAGGTATTAGTGATGGGAAAATATGCAGTGTGGCGGAGAGATGAAGCCACAGTGGAAGCATCATAACACAGATTCCTGGGGTTTCAGAGCAAGACCATGACACCTGCAACAGAAACTTATACGCTTTTGAAAAGAGCTCCTGGTGTGTCACTGGGGACTAGTAGAGACAGAATTCTTGATTATAAGACACCAAGTAACCATGTGTCTGGAACTGTCCATTATGATCTGGGTTCTGTCAGACCCACAGAGTCATAGACTCAGGCAGGCCCAGCATTCCAAAATAAGATCAAAATTGTGCATCTGGGATTAAAGCTAAGCAGGACCAGAATATATGAAGTAACTGCATGAGCAGGTAGCCCAGCTCCTCATGTCACCCACCATGGGTGTACCAGCACCCCTCCCTCAGATCATTCTTCGACTTTGTGGGGGGCTCATGTAACCAGCTGAAGGAGTAAGAAGAGCTTGAACATGTTTTATGGGCAGGTCAGCTTAGTGTGTGGACGCAAGTTAAAAACAGGCAGTGGTTTAATTACCCTCAGGGTGGGAGGGGGTTTGAAAACAGTGGTGTGGAAAAATCGTCCCAATGGACAAAGCTCAGAGTGGTGCACCTGTTACTCATTTTGTGTGGAGGAAGCAGTGGGCTGAGGTGAGAAAGAAGACACACACACGGGTAGAGGGAATATTCTGATGGGCTGGTCAGGGGTCTGGAAGGAAAAGGACTGAAAAATTGAAGACAAGGAGGTTTGGCATCGAGGAATGTGGATGTACTCGAGGGAATGGGCATGTGTGTGAAGACTTTTGACTCACATAGTAACGGACACCAGAAAGCATCCCTCACAGAATAGGCAGTGAGCAACTAAGCAGACACATGACTAGGCCAGTGCACATCAGCCAGTCTTTGAATTGACATGATGAGCACATGAACGGAGGAACCACAGGGGCAGAGATAGAGGCTATGCCTGGTCTCTATTTTACTGATACTTTTCTGAAAGTCTGACCTGCCAGCAATAGAGACCAATACTGAGCTCCCAATATGACATCTTCTTCAAGGAGGTGATTTCCAATAGTTGATTTCCTTATGTTGGAGGATCAGTGTACATCTGACACATTTGACATTTTCTTAAAAAAAATCCTAGGAATTTTAGTAACTTCAGTGCCTAATTTTAGTATCTTTGTACCTTCAGTGATGAGTCATTTACTGGCTTCAGCCTCATGCTATTCAATTGAGTGGGGATAACTATAAATTGTACACATTAATGTAAAAAAAATCATAATGGTAAACCTCCTAACACATGAAAGGAAAGAATCAAACAAGCTATGGTATCTTTTTCAACCATAGTTGGAACATTAAATCAATGGTGTATGCAAAATTGCTTAGTCTCGTACTGGGCATAAAATACTAAGTGCTCCCTCCATATGTGTTAGTTGAATAATTATCAGTAGGACCATTGGCTTGGATAAATGCTTTTATAGATATTTATAGATATTGGAAATTTAACATTTTAATGGGAATTGTTAATAAAATGCTATTCTTTTCTGTCTTAAAATAATTTTATAATTTCAGTTTTTCTTAGTAACTCTGTGTTAGCATATGGACATCAAGCATTGCCTAAAATTAACAGTGATGTTCTCAGAGCTGATGGCATGTATAAGGCTGTGCTTGTCTTTTAACCTTGGAAATCTCCTCTTCTCTAGTTGGTGTATTTCCTATTATACTCCTTATCCTCTGTTCTGATTCCTTACAGATATCAGTGGACATCAGAGTGTTTCGGTCAAGATTGAAAGGAACAGAACCTAGCCTAAATTAAGGGGGATTTACTAAGAAGATATTTGGTGTTCTCATGGCAGTGATGACTCTCTAAGCTTATGGGAAATTGAGCTGACATCTGGAAAAGCATCAGTAACAAGGCTGTGTGTGGGGGCACCTGGGTGGCTCAGTTGGTTAAGCGATTGCCTTCGGCTCAGGTCATGATCCTGAAGTCCCGGGATCGAGTCCCACATCGGGCTCCCTGCTCAGCAGGGAGTCTGCCTCTCCCTCCGACCCTCTTCCCTCTCGTGCTTTCTATCTCTCATTCTCTCTCTCAAATAAATAAATAAAATTAAAAAAAAAACAAGGGTGTGTGTGTGTGTGTGTGTGAACACAATCTCTTTCCTTCCTTTTTTTTTCTATGTTTCATTCTCTTGCTCAATATGTACCTGGCTTAAAATGATTGTTCTAGCCCTCACTAAATTTAACTTTTTAGTTCAAATGCCAAATACCATCTACGAAATCTTTCTGGTTTTTAGCTCAAATTACCAAGAATGAGAGTGTGATAAGATCTCTAAACAGCTGATAAATTGGCTTATTCTAGATCACCCTTGGTCAGAGAAAGAGAAACAAAGACCTGGAGTATAGGTGTCCTAGGGCATAAACATAGCTGCCTAGTTCCCCTTAAACATTGCTCTGTGTGTGTGTGCGCGCGCGCGTGTGTGTGTGTGTGTGTGTGTGTGTGTGTGTGTGTGTGTGTTGCCGTTCTTAGGGAAGGAACTAGAATTTATAAACCTAGTTTTGATCCTAAACTAGAGATGGAAAAATTATATCTGGTCCTCCCAAAAACTGTTTCCATTTTCATCTTGACCAGCTTACATTTGAGAGTTTTCCTGCTCTAGATGGTATTAAGAAAAGATGACAAGGATTAGAGTTCCTAACTTTTCCCCCTGACTTTTCTGTACTATCCACAAAAATTGTATTAAAAACACTATTTCAGGCAACAATAACATACTCATCCTAATGATGCTATTTTTCTTTAAGATCAATTTAGACAGAATGGTTGATCGACTCCAAGGAACATGGAAATCCATTTCTTGTGAAAATTTTGAAAAATATATGAAAGAGCTGGGTGAGCCATTTTTACCTGCATATCATAGCCAGTAAAAAGGGGAGATTTGATAGCACAGAAACTTGGTCTGTATGATCTCAGATTAATCTTGGGCCTCTCCCTGCAACAGAAACATAGAAACAATCACATAGAAATGATCAACATTGGTTCAGGACCTAGATATAGTTCTATGCAAAATTAGTTTGTAATTGACAGAATTCTTGCCCTCATGTAATTTACCATGGGTTTACATCGATAAAACACATAAGCAACATATACTAAATGGCAAATTATTTCCATAAATAATTTAAAGCAAAAAGTCATAATTATTTTTATTTATTTATTTTTTTAAAGATTTTATTTATCTGACAGAGAGAGACACAGTGAGAGAGGGAACACAAGCAGGGGGAGTGGGAGAGGGAGAAGCAGGCTTCCCGCCAAGCAGGGAGCCCGATATGGGACTCGATCCCAAGACGCTGGGATCACGACCTGAGCCGAAGGCAGACGCTTAACGACTGAGCCACCCAGGCGCCCCAGAATAGATCTTGTTTTCCAGCTGAGATGGCTGCTGGCCTTCCTTGGTGTCTGGGCACCACACTCCAATCTCTGCCCCTATTGTCACATTGCCTTCTCTTCTGTAGTCTAATCTCCCTCTTCCTTTTCTTATAAGGGAAGTTTCTTATAATGAAATTGTGATTACATTTAGGGTCCACATGGCTGATTAGCTCCCTATTTCAAGATCCTTGAGTTAACCATATCTACAAAATCCCCTTAGGCATATAGAGTGACATTCACAGGTTCTAGGGATTAGGGTGTAAATATCTTTGGGAATCATCATCTAATACATCACAACTTGTTATCATGTTTCACAATATGAATTCATGAACCATATTAGAGGGTTTCTCCCACTTATCTTCTCTTAGAAATTTAACTTAAGTATTGTACATGTGATGCTATTTCTTTAGAAAATAGTCCTACATATACTGCATAAAGCTGTGTGTGTAATAATGTTCACTATAGCATTGCTTGTAATTAGAAAACATGGAAACAACATGTCCATCAACAGGGAGAGAGATGAAATAAATATTAATATATACACTCTATAAAATATTATGTAGCAATGACAAAAATTTATATCTATGTGTACTGACACAGAAAATCTTTAAGATACAGAGATGGGGAAAAGTAAGTTGAATAACAATTGTTATAATAGAACATTTATATTTTTAAAAATTCTATATATAGTGATGATGGTTGTATAATATTGTGAATGTACCTAATGCCACTTTTTTTTTTAAGATTTTATTTATTTGACAGAGAGAGACACAGTGAGAGAGGAGCACAAGCAGGGGGAGTGGGAGAGGGAGAAGCAGGCTTCCTGCCGAGCAGGGAGCTCGATGCGGGGCTCGATCCCAGGACCATGGGATCATGACCTGAGCCGAAGGCAGATGCTTAACAACTGAGCCACCCAGGCACCCCATACCTATTGCCACTTAATTGTATGCTTTAAAATGGTTAAAATGATAAATTTTATGTTATCTATATTTTAGCACAATAAAAAAATACATGATGGAAAAAACAAACTATATATGTACATATAAGAATATAAGTGAAGAGATAAAGATCTTAAATAATCCATGTCAAAGTATTTCATCTGTATAAATGAGTGCATTTTAAAAGAGAGAGATTTTTTTTTATTATGTTCAGTTGGCCAACATACAGTACATCATTAGTTTTTGATGTAGTGTTCAACGATTCATTGGTTGCATATAACACCCAGTGCTCATCACAACATGTGCAAAGAGGGAAATATTTTATCAAAATAGGAGCTTTAATAAAATTTTCAAAGAGGTTCATGAACCAACAAGATCAATAACTACTGGGCTAAAGAAACACGACAACCAGTAGCCAAAACTAGAGATTAATTATTTTTTCTGCAAAATATAACCTATTTTAACTTATAATGGTGGTGCTACTAGCTTCAGATATTTGAATTCATGCAGCATTAAATCTGCTTAACTCACAGACCTCCTAGTTAGTTAGTAAAGAATCACGCAGTGAACATGGGTTTCTAAAACCAGCAACAGATTTAACTATGGTGTCCTTTCATCTGGCTTCCAGGAATGGGACGAGCCAGCAGGAAACTTGCCTGTCTGGCAAGACCCACTGTGACCATCAGTACACAGGAAGATCTGATCACTATAAAAACCAAAAGCATCTTTAAAAATAATGAGATCTCCTTTAAACTCGGAGAAGAATTTGAGGAAACCACACCAGGGGGCTATAAAACCAAGGTGAGGCCTTCAAAACTCTTTCAGATACATTTCATAAGAATGTCAATTTGAAATCATTCTAAGTAAGTAAACAATTATAGCAAACACATCTAAAGTCTGTATTAGATAAACATTGGGCTAAAACCTAAATCTGAGGATCTTAAATTTTAATATACATACACATCTCCTGTGATGCTTGTGAAAAGTGCCTATTTGTAGGTCCCATCCTCACAGGCTCTGATGTCTGGGGTAGGCACCCGAAGTATTTCTATGTGTTTCTAACATTTCTTTTTTCTTTTTTTTTTAGTTAAAATTTTATTTTTATTTTTTTTCATATTCTCGAGGTAAAATTTTAAAAGAATACATAATTACATCATACATGCTAGATAAATGGGGTATTAGTCTTTCTTCCCGGTTAAGGGTTATTTTAACAGCTGATTAGAGTGAAAAAAAAAAGAGATGACACTCAGCAATAGGATAAGTCTTCCAGTCCAGTCTAATACTAGACTATGTATATGCAGAGTTTTTTTTTAACATCTCTTAATTTTCAGGTTTATGTATTTCTAATATTTCTGATGCAGATGCTTAGCAGACGCATTTTGAGAATCATTTCCTTAGATTCTTCTCTCAGAAACAAAAGTTCTGCCTTCCTACTTTGTAGTTTTCTATGGATAAAGTTACAATGAATAAAACTTATATTAACCAGTACAGGTAAGGTTGTGCCTCAGTACCACATTAACCACAGGCCCCAGTGGCTTAACACAATGGGAGTTGCTTTCTAACTTAGGATACATATTCAGCATTGTGGTGGGTTTGGAGAAGTTTCTGTGCGTGCGGAGGAGAGCGGGCAGGAAATGAGGGCATAGGATATCTAGCCCTCTTCATTTCTCAGGGAAAAGAGAGTTTTATTTATTCTTCAAGATAATATTATATTTTTATTCTTATAAAACTTTTCCTCCCTCAGAAGAATCAGCCAACAAATTTAGTGTTGACAAAGTCTTAAAATATAAATAAAACTGTAAACACCATTCTAAAACTACCTGAGAACATCACAACCGCTGAAAAGGATTTGGTCCTTGATAAAACGTTAGTATTCAAATGTGACAGTCTGAGCTGAATTCCGTTTTGTCCGTTTTCAGAGTGTGGTAACCTTCGATAAGGACTCTTTGATTCAAGTTCAAGACTGGGATGGCAAAGAGAACACCATAAGGAGAAAGTTGGTGGATGGGAAAATGGTGGTGGTAAGTGAGCTGTTTGTCATTATTTTTTGCACCTGCTCTAACACCTGTATATAAAATCATTCAAATAGCTTGTTATAAAATAATAGAAGTCAATGTAATTTTCTTTTTTCTTTGCTTTATAAGAATGGGGGAAGACATTGGCGGATAAATATAATAGATATAATATTTATGCATGATCATAAATATTATAAAATGCACATGGGTTGAGGAACTAAAACGCTAAAGAAAATTAAAAAGTTGTGTTGCCTAATTCTTTGACTTGCACATAAGCCAAAACAAGCACGTATTTGTGCAATGAAGATTTCAGCAGGGATTGTGGGTTGTTGCTAATCCTTTGCTCTATACAAAGATTAATTTCTCACTGTTTTCCAGCTTAACACCAAACAAACACATGAAAAGGAAATTTAAACTAATACAAAGCTTAAGTGGTGTCTCCTTGGTGTATGGATGAGTTGACACAATTAAAAACTAACATTTCTGTGGCTACCGGGTTTGCATGTTTTCATATATTATTTACCTAATCCTCACAATAATTCTGTGAGGCAAGACTAATTAGCCTATTAAATAGTTGAGAAAACTGAGATTCAGCCACTGACTTACCTAAGGACATTACCTAAGAAAAACATGGTGCTGCTGGGATTAAAACCCAGGCTGGCTTAATTTCAAAGTATACTTTTTTGAGTCCATTCTGCTCCCTTTGAGGATGGCTTCTCAGGTCATCTTTCTCCCTTCTACACAATGGAGGGAAATATGCCAATGATTCTTCTTCTTCCCAAACCCCCAGTTCCACTGAAATGAGTAAAATGACAATTTTGGACATAATGTCAAATAGTTCTAAGGGAATATGTAAGAATTATGTGGAAGTAAAAAATAAAAAAACCTATCCTCATTTCTTAATGTAAGAATTTTTTTTCTTTCAACAATGAAGAGCACATTTACTTATAAAGTAATAAGTGGAAGACTAAGGATACTTGATTTTATTTCTACTTATAATGACATCAATCACCAAACAGATATGTTTTTAATTCACTAGGAAGAATACAGATTCAGAATTCAAAATGTGCATTTCCATCTCTGCCATTCAGTACTTCTGTGACTCTGGATGAGTCATTTATCCTCTCCAAGATGGAGTTTACTTGCCTTCAAAAATGTAGGACTGTCTTCATGGTTTTTTTGAGAGAATTAAATACCATCATGTATATATTAGTGCTCTAAAAACCATAAAATACTACATCAATGTAACTTAATGTTATTTGAAAAATGTAAGTTATATAAATGAGCAAAAATGCTTCACCATAGGCATTTAAAATGTTTTAACAGACTTCAAATTTTATACTATTTGCCTTGTTTTTTTGTATATACACACACATTACATATATACCATATATATGTATACCCACATATATCATATGTAACATGATTTGCCATTTTGTTAGCAAAATCAGCTAACAAATAGTTGGTATCTATAGTTGTCTACATAGATCTCTTTTCGAGATTTTTAAAGAATGTGTGTATGGATAGTACTTAGTTTGCATTGTTCTAAAAGTCAGTTTCACCAACAATACTGAATTGTCTCATCCTTCATTTGTCTTCTAGGAAAGTGCCGTGAACAATGTTATCTGCACTCGGACGTACGAGAGAGTACAAACTCAGTCTGAAACTCTTAAGCACCCCCAAACTGTGATCCAAACTGCTGAGGTCGTTTAAATAAAACTCCAAAGTAAAATGTTACAACAGTTAATATGAGAGAGCCTGTGCACAAGCATCGGGAATTTTGGTTTGCTTACTTTATATGGCTGTATTATATAGTACCTTGGTATTGGGAGCTCTGGGAAACCACGTGATATATCCTGTTCAACTCAAGGCTGCTATAATTCACTCAGAAAGGCACTTCATGTTGATTTTTTTCTCATTAGGCATATTATGTCAATCCTTTATATTCAACATGATCTGCACTATGTTGGGAAAATAGTATTAATTAAAAAAATCTTTTTGGGGTGCCTGGGTGATGCAGTTCGTTGAGCATCTGACTCTTGGTTTCTGCTCAGGTCGTAATCTTGGGCTCGTGATTTCTGGGTCATGGAGTTGAGCCCCACGTTGGGCTCTGTGCTCAGCGTGGAGTCGGCTTGAGATTCTCTCTCCCTCTGCCCCTCCCCACCATGCTCGTGTGCATGCTCTCTCTCTCAAATAAATAAATAAATCTTTAAAAACAACAACAAAAAAATCTTTTTATAGGTGCTGGAGATACATCAGAAAACAAAACAGAAGAATCCATGCCCTGAGAGAGTTTACAATCAAATGGCATTGGAGGCTGTTCGGAATGATTCATATTTCAGATTTAACTTATTATAGTATATGATGATTTGTATTTAGAAAGAATTTTGTCTTAAATGCTCAGAATTTTTAGTTTAATGTCGAAATTATTACATCACCCACTGATATAAATAGAACTCTATAAAGAAAAACTTTGTTATAAACTTCTATGCTAATTTCACTGAGCATTTTCTAACATAACCATTTATTTTGTGAGCCTCTCAGTGTTTTTTAATTCCTTGCACACCAGGGCAATTATCTAAAATTAGTAGTGTGCAACAATTTAAAATTAATAGGATGAGGACCATTGGAAGTACTAACTTAAGCACTTACCCATCTTAAAAGAATTGGTATGTAAGAAACTATTTTCTGTCTTATTGATAAAAATTTATGCTTAGATCAAACTTATAATTAACAAAGAAGCTTCATTGGATCATAGTTCGCAGTTCCTTTTTTACCTTTTAACCCCCTTCATCCACTGGGAGAAATGGGTGAAGGGGGTCAAAAGGTAAAATATTAATTTTTTAATAAACTAGCTGGGATACTGTTTGTCTCACAGATTATACCTCCACTGTACGTGAACGAATAATGCACAGGTCTGGAACTAGAGCAATAACTGACAATCTAATATATTAGCAAGCTATTTTTATAGAAAACACATACACTACCATCACACTAAAAGCCAATGCAAAGGAGAATATTCTGTTTTATTAGCACCGAACCTTATGCAGTTTAGGACAGGGAGGAATTTCAGGAACTGCGTGGACTGATCACTTTATTGTGTAGATGGAGAGACAGGCCCAGAGGGATAAACTGTACATTTCCATAGCACCCTGATGGTTTTAGGAGGACCTGGAACCAGAACCCATGTTTCTGGATAATTCACCTCAAAGCTGTTAACAAAGGGAATCAAGATAGAAAGAGGTTCACAGTGTACAATTACAGATCAATGTAACACTACACTGAACTAATGAAGAAATGAGCCTCCCTTTATTTATTTATTTATTTATTTATTTTTTTTTTTTTTTTTTAAAGATTTTATTTATTTATTCATGAGAGACAGAGAGAGAGAGAGAGAGAGGCAGAGGGAGAAGCAGGCTCCCAAGGAGCAGGGAGCCCGATGCGGGACTCGATCCCAGGACCCTGGGATCATGACCTGAGCCGAAGGCAGACGCTTAACCATCTGAGCCACCCAGGCGCCCCTTTTATTTATTTTTTTAAAGCTTTCATTTATTTATTTATTTGAGAGAGAGAGAGAGAGACAGAGCACAAGCAGGGGGGAGGGACAGAGAGAGGGGGAGAAGCAGATTCCCTGCGGAGCAGGGAACCCGATAGGGGGGCTTGAACCCAGGACCCTGAGCCGAAGGCTGACGCTTCACCAACTAAGCCACCCAGGGGCCACTACCCTTTATGTTAAAACGTGTGGCAGGATGCCCAGCTTGGTCCAGGCAATGACATAGAGTTTGACTGTTTGGATTCGTGACCCGTTCACTGCTTATTTGTCTCAATTGATATACTAGGGGATCTTGGAGCTCCAGTAGAAGTGTGAGAAGTGCTTATTTTTCAGTTACTGAAATGGTGAAGAAGACAATGGAAGGCATAGAAAAACATCCTCTGGCTGCTTGGACTGGATAGAGAGGATCACAGGCTGAGTCCGAGGGTGCTATTTTCCCACCACCCAGTGGATAGCTGTGCACCCGAGCAGCCTGCTGCAGGGGCCCCGGGGATAGCATGTTGCACAGAAATTGGAAAGACGCATTCTCCCCCCTGAAATGGAACCCAGCGCTCCTCTCATACCTGAAGGGTCAGTGGATATGGGAGCTTCACACACAGTGCTCTTGGCTTTGGTATGATGTTGTAATTCAGGATTTACTGCACATTCACCGTGTACCTGGCACAGCATGAGAATGGTGATCAAAGGAGAGCTAAGTCGTGTTCCCTGCTCTTGACTGACTCAAAAGAGAAAAGATCTGTTAAAAAAGTATTACACTAGACGTTCATCTCAGGAATTTATAAATAACAGATTAAAAACCAAATGCTTTCACCTAGAGAGAAAGATCTAATACCACTTTCTTGGTGGATAGATAATTGCCTTGCCCAGGTGAGAAGAAAACCAGCAACAAGGGTGGCAGAAGCAGCAAGAGTAAGGACAACAGCCTGGCGAGGGAGGCACACATGGGCTCTAGTGCACACCTTATCAGGACGCCTGTCTTAGGGAGTGCATCCCTCCATGCTGCAGCCTCCATGCACTTTGTACCCTTTCAGTTCAAGTTAGTAATCACTATTCAGGATATATAGGGAGTGTGAACTTATTCCTAGAGAGGCATAGCCTGTTCATCCTAAGCCAGGAGAAGTTTTTTGCATTTTTTTCTTTCTTTTTTTTTTTTTGAGAGAGAGAGAGAGAGAAAGAGTGAGCGCACATGAGTGGGGGGTGGGGGGCAGAGGGAAAAGGAGAAAGAGAATCTGAAGCAGGCTCCATGCCCAGCACAGAGCCTGACACAGGGCTGGATCTCACCACCCTGAGATCATGACCTGAAATGAAATCAAGAGTCATATGCTTAACTGACTGAGCCACTCAGGTGTCCCAAGTTTGGGTTCTTAAATATCATATTCTTTGATTTAGATTTGGCCAAAATATTAGAATAGAAATCAGAAAACCTACTACAGAAAGGGAGGATATTTTGGTTTTATTTAAACAGTAAAGTTAACAATGTTGAATAGCTGAATATTTTCTAAGTAGACAAATTTGGAAAAATAATGTTCTATTTGAATAATTCAGCTGACAAAAATCCGAGATGAAAAAAATAGGACAACAACAATCATGATGCACTGGTTTTTGAATCATTATTAAGTGCCAGACACTGTCTAGCTCTTTTGATGCATGCCTCGTTTTATTTTCTGTGAAGTATTTACAAAAGCATAAACTAAGAGTCAGGGAGGCTCAGTTTCCTCAGCTGATCAATACCAGAGTTTGAGTTCAAATGTGGGTCTTTGGGACCCCAAGCCCATGTTCTTTAACCATTGAGCCACAGTGCTTCCCTGGAAATCAAGAAGTTATGAAAGTTTCTTTTAGAGTCTTTCTATGCTAAATGCATAATTAATACAACTAACCTGACCCCAACCTAAACTCTCATTCCCTAAATGATTAGAAAGATTACCTCTTGGAGCCGAAGATTTACAAAGCAGAAAATAGCCAAACCGCGACTAATGTATCACCTATATGAGACAGATTTATCAGGAGATTCTTTTTACTTTATTTTTTATTATGCCTCCAAAGGCAGTGCTAGAACAGACAATCTCCTCAGTTTCACGAACAGAGAGGGAATTCAAAGAATCTCAAGGTGACCCAGATGGGTGGCCAGGGAAGTGACTTGCTCAGCTTGGATGAGGAGCTCATCTCTAGACAAGCCCCTGCGGCCAGGAAGATGGCTTCAGGGAAGAAGACACCTATTCAAACCACAGGTTTATGTGGGAAGTGGAAGGAAGGGAGGGGGCAGTGGGAGGGTCAGGGAGGGTCCTCAGAAGAGACGGGCTGCTGGGCAGACAAGTCAATGGACCTCAGAAGAGACTGGGCAGACAAGTCAATGGACGCCCACTTCAGATGTCATGCTCAATAATCCCCCCACTCCCCAAGATATACAAATAGTCATGCCTCTCTTCTTCTACTACTCATATGGTTTTATATTTTACATTAAAATTTTTAATCCATCTGGAATTTATTTTGATGTAAATATAAAGTATACATCTAATGTATTATGCCTTCCAAATTGGTATCTAAATGCCCCAATGTGCTATCATGCCATAACTTACGGAAATAAGACCTGTGGCAATTACACATATTTTCTTCCTTATTTGTATTTTATTTTATATTTATATGTGTATTTATATATTTCTATATACTCATTAATTCCTTTTTCCTCTCTCTGTTTCCCTTTTTTCTTTTCAAATTAAACTTAAGTAATTATTAAAAGAAAAATATTTCTACTAGTACAGGTGATGTTTTTGTGTGAACTTGAATCTGAGATGAAGTAAGGATCAGAGCTGCTGCAACCCCTTTGCCACTGAAAGGGGAGAGCGTAGAACTGCTAGAGGCCGTGACCAGACACCAAATCTGCAGGTGCTTGATCATGGACTTCCCAGGCTTCAGAACTATGAGAGATAAATTTCTGTTGTTTATAAGTCACTCAGTCTATGGTAGTTTATTATAGCAGTCAGAACAGACTAAGACACTAGGCATTTTTTTTTTAAACCTTTGACTCCCCTTTAACCCATTTTTTCTACCTTCTATCCTCACCTCAGGCAACTGCCAGTCTATTCTTCATATCTATGAGCTTCATTTTTTTTGTGGATTTTTTGTTTGTTTGTTTTTAGATTTTTTTTTAGATTTTACATATAAAAGAGATTTACAAGAATCAAGGAAATTCTTGCTCAATGTTCTAAACAAAAGAAATAAAAACTAAGAATCTGAGACCAGAGAAGTTGGACTAAGACACACAGAAGGTCTAGTAAGTTTTAGTTTAGCATTGATAGATGAGAATTCTGTTTAAGAATTAAAGTTGAGAATACTGTTACACATTTTGAATTTTGGGAAATTTTCATATTTATACAGTATGGAGATGTCATGGAAATATGCATTTAGTACCAGGTGGGGCTATGAGGATCATAAAATAGAATTTCTCATTTGAGAGACTAGAGAATGGAGGCACCATTAATGAGGAAGGTGACAAGGTCTTGTGTGTGGTCTTCCCAGTTCAAACTGACTACTGGTGTGTCATGTGGGTTTGCTCTTAGCAATTGCTATAGACTATGTGGAATCCTGTAGACAAAATCAAAGGAAGACTGAAGTCACAATCCTAGAACTACTTTGACCAGAATTGTTGATGAGATACAACATTTAATTGAGTGAATATACTGGATCCAGTCCAATGCCAGAGGAGACATTGCTGACAGAAAAGCTCATCTAAGCTTTATGGCAAAGAATTATACCTTCCTTAGTTCGTGAAATGCGCACTTTGCTAAATTCTGCAAAACTTACTGATTTAACTTTGGTTACCAGCAGTTTTTGAACATTTTTTTTTTCAATTAATGGAACTTTTTGCCAAATAAATGATATGCAGATGTGTAAAACAGATGAATGCAGAACTCTTCTGTTTGTGTAGGAGGTCCCAGAACCCCACCCATGATTTTGTCTCCCTTACCCATATTCTAGAGGACACCTTTAATTCACTTCCTATTGCTGAGAGCTATGTTTGTGAGAGATGTTGGGGAGTTGGGACCCAGATCTCTGAGAAAGAGTCTCTAGATGGATGCTGGTTTCTCTGATGTGGTACCATGAGGTTGCTTCTGAGAGGGTTGGAAAACTGTAAACCAAAATCAACTTCAGCTACTAGAACCTACTGCTACTGGCAGTCTGAAGAAATATTACCGGGGTCATGCTGATAGACACGAAAAATATGGCACTTGAGTAAAGATATGAAAGCAGTTAGGGAAGGAGATAGGTATATAAGCAGATCAATTAGGAAGTTGTAACAATATTCCATGCATGTGATGATGGTGACTTGCACTGGGATGGCTCCAGGGATAGGAAGAAGCAGTAGATGGCAAGTAATAGTAGGATATATTTCTTATTTAGGGTTAACAGAATTTACTGATAGACTGAATTTGAAAGAAGGAGAGAGTTAAGGATGATTTAAAACGTTTTGGTCTTAGACATTAGAAAGATACAAGTCATTAAGTGACATTACATCTAAACTATGCCAAAGTAATTGTTTGATTTTATAAATTCACTGAAAAACTTAAGAGAGGGAGACAGAACCAACAGAAGTGATCCAAAAAAAATTGGCTAATTTATTTATTCAGAAAACATTAGAGACTTCCCTTTCTGGCAGTCACAGAGTAGCAGGGGCCAGATTTACCTCTCCCTGAAACAACAACAAAAGGACAAATTATATGAAACAATGGTTTTCAAGACCCAGAAGTTCAGGGACAAGAACAGTGATCCATAAGCGGAATGAAACACATGAAGTGAACTTGGCCATTGCCCCATTGTACTCAGAGGAATACTGACACCAGCTCAGCAGCCTGCCCCTTCTTCAGAAGTCTGAGTCCCAGCCTCACGGGATGCCTCCACCAAACTTTTAAATGCTAAAGCCCCATCTCTTTCCCTTTGCTCCTGCAGCTGCAGGGAGAGTAGCTGAATCCTGCAGTTTCCTATCTCTAATACCTCTGTGCAACTCTTTTAGTTTTCTGATACCAGCTTCACAGTTCCTTATGCTAAATTCTCTCTGCTGTGCGGTTTCTACTCCTTCTGACCGGTATAAAGTTCCTACTATGTGTCAAGCCATGTACTAGGTCCTTTCCACTTAAGCCTTAGAGAAGTTATGTAATTTCCCCTGAGGTTATGGAAATGCTAATGGTACACCTAGGATCCAAGTATATCTCACCATAAAGGCTTTGCTCCCAGTTAAGAAGTAACACCATAGTTGGATAAAGGGCTTTTGAAAGAAAAGAAAGGCTTTCAGCATTACTCCTGGGATTATGGCTAAAGCCAGGATTATTTCTATTTATGTGTTACTTTTTGTTTTTAAAGATATTGAAGACTAGAAGGCTAGAGAAGGGATAGGAGAATAATTTGATCTCAGGAAGTTTATAAATATTATTTCAATGCCGATAATAAAATATTGGAACTTCCTGTGGTTTTTGGTAGTGGTGCTCGTGGTGACCTTTGAATACCGTACCCAAGTTTATCAAATGTGGACCACAGCAGCTCTTACGTGAGAGCTGTAACGTCTGGGGTTTGCCAATCTTTATTTTGCCTAGTCCCTTGAGGAAAGTCTAAAACGTGTTTCAAAATAGTAAATTCTTGGTAGGCTCCAACTTGCAAACACTTGGCGGACTCAGAACAGCTCAGGTAGGCATAATTTTGAATTCTGGTTCTAGCTTCTTTCTTCCCTTGCAATAGTATACTTCATTTGTTGTTGGGTTTTTTCTTTGTTTCCTAGAGCGTTACTATTTCCTGTACAAACATAGAAATATAGAGAGTTATCATTTTGTGGTATGGATAGGTATCAACATCTCTTCTCAATTCTCTATTCCCAGCACCTACCCCCATTCTCACTACCTAAGGACTGGCAAACGGGAAAAACTATGTCCTCTTCCACATTAGGACCCCAAATAAATATTCTTTTTTTTTTTAAAGATTTTATTTATTTATTTGACAGAGAGAGACACAGCGAGAGAGTGAACACAAGCGGGGGAGTGGGAGAGGAAGAAGCAGGCTTCCCGCTGAGCAGGGAGCCCAATGCGGGGCTCGATCCCAAGACCCTGGGATCATGACCTGAACCGAAGGCAGACGCTTAACGACTGAGCCACCCAGGCGCCCCCCAAATAAATATTCTTAAAGAGTGATGTTATAAAAATGGAGGGTATGCATTATTGAAATGAACTTGAATCCACACTATATGTACAGATGAGATAATAAGGAATTTGGGGACCTCATTTCTAGCCATGATATGGTGACAAGAATTGTACTTGCCCTTGAAAAATAAATGGCTAAAAAAACGGGCAAAGTATATGAAGTAGCTATTTCCAGGTATTGGAGTACAAGAAAGACATGATGCCGTAATGCCTTAGAGAAGGGAAACACTTCAGGTGAGTTCCCACCATTGTTTCCATTTTCTACCCAGGGCCACTTCCCCCATTGACTTGCAGAGGGAGGGATTACAGGAAGGGCACAGTGGCCTCACTGAGTTGAGGCAGGGAGTTTGAGACAGTTGGAGGATATGGGGCAGGGTTCTAGACAGGAAGGATCTACAGAAAAAAGAGCTCTAGAAATCTGTACTAAGGGTCCCTTTTATTTTGGCAAAGTCCTTAGCTGCACATGTGTGGAGTGAAACTTCAGAGGCCAGGGAAAGAATAGCCAGAGGGCTGTAAGCTGAACAATTCAGAGTTTATACAGGGCTGGGAGTTGTTTAGCTCTTGCCAGCCAGAGTGGGGATCCTTGATCCTCAACTAGGGCATTTAGAAGAGACCCCAGAAGCGTTCTATCTTGGAACTAGGGCTATACTATCCCTAGCATAAAGGTGAGGTGGGAGATGCATCTTAACAAAGCTCAAAAAAAAGTCTTTAGGAGGATCAAGCCGATCCGCCAGTAACTTAAATTTCTATAAGAACTAGGACCAATACTCTTTAAAGGAAGACAAAATTTAGGTGCTCAACAGTATTACATTCATAATGTCCACGCAGCCAATTAAAAATGATTAAACATGACAAGAAGCAAGAATGGAATCCATAACTAAGAAAAAAATCTGTCAATAAACAGACTGAGAAATGACAGATGGTGGAATTAGCAAACATAGACTTTAAGATTACTTAAAACATATAAGTATGCTGAAATGCTCAAGGATTTAATGAAAATCTGAGCATAATCAAGAGATAAATGGAAGAGAAAACTTCTAGAAATGAGGAACACAGTATCTGAAATGAACATCTGCTGGATAGGATTAAGAACAGATTAGAAATCAGAAGAAAAGATTAGTGAACCTGAAGACATAACAATAGACTCTATTTCCACTGAAGCACAGACAGAAACAAAGACTGGAAACTGCTTTTGGCTAAGAGAACTCCCTCCTCCACGTTTAAACACCTCCCAGGTGGGAGGGGCAGCCACAACCCAATGACTGTTTGATGTGGGTACAATCATCCCAGGATGGGGTCACAGCTGGGAGCCTCCAGAAGCCTATACTCCTGGCAGTTGGGTGGGGATGCATAGCTTAGTCTTGAAAAAGGGATTAGAAACTATACCTCAGCATCACTATACTGCTTTTTTTTTTTAATAATCTAGAATTGACTATGAAGTTTTACAAAAACAAAACCCTGATTTATGCAAATCCTTCCATAAAAACCCATTTAAGAAGGAAAATTCACAATGGTCTTTTACGTTTACTTTTGATACATAGACTTCCTCTAAATTCTTTCTATATTTTTAAAAAGTTTATAAAGTGAGTTTACATGTAACTATACATTACTTGGAAACAAAGTTGGTTTTTTTCATGATAAATAAGCTCTAAGAAGGTAGAAATTTTTGTTGTTGTTGTTCATTGTTGTATTGCAAGTATCTAGAAGAGTGCTGTGTATACCTAAGTAAATGCTGAATGAACAACTCTGAATGGATTGGGCTCTATTACGCATGAAATAGTATTTCCTATTGTTTTCCTCAAGGTGGTGCTGTGTACAGTATAAAGGGTCACTTAAACAATGTCATTTTTTTCCTAATATAGCCTTGATATCTAATAAATTTCCTTTCATTATACTTTTTTTTTTTTTTTTTTTTTTAGTTTAACCTTCCATCTTTCTGACCTCCTGATCTATACTGGGAAGAGGCTTACAAGATTGTCAGGGGTGTTGGCTTTCTTATCTTTTCCTCCCACCATTTATCTCCACCTAATTGTAGAGGCAAACCTTCCTTTGAATGCTTCTCGAAAGATATTACATATATTGTCTCATTTCCACCTACTATGTCTATCATTTATTATAGCAGGATTTATCTGACAGCCTTTGATACATTTAATGTTAAATTTTCCATTTTTCTGTTTCTTATTTTTTCTAGATGTTTGTCTAGTATTTTTCCAACTTTGAATTTTAAACCAACTAGTCTTTTTTTTCCAAAAAATAATAACTTTATTCAGATATATTGGCATAAAATAAACTGACATTTATTTGTTTATTTTTTGAGAGAAGGAGGGAAGAGGCAGAGCAAGAGGGAGAGAGACTCTTTTTTTTTTTTTTAAAGATTTTATTTATTTATTCATGAGAGACAGGGAGAGAGAGAGAGAGAGAGAGAAGCAGAGGGAGAAGCAGGCTCCCAAGGAGCAGGGAGCCCGACGTGGGACTGGATCCCAGGACCCCGGGATCACGACCTGAGCCCAAGGCAGACGCTTAATGACTGAGCCACCCAGGCGTCCCGGGAGAGAGACTCTTAAGCAGGGTGTGGAGCCCCATGCGGGGCTTGATCTCACAACCCTGAGATTATGACCTGAGCCAAAATCAAAAGTCAGACACTTAACTGACTGAGCCACCCAGGTACCCCAATAAAGTGGTATTTAAATTATACAATTTAGTGTTTAACATATGCATTTACCTTTGAAACTATCACTATAATCAAGATAATGAGCATATCCTTACTTTCAAAAAGTTTCTTCATTTCCCTTAGTAATCCCCCCCACTCCATCCCTCCCTTTCCCTACCCCACCATCTGAAGCCAACCCCTGATACACTTTCTGTCACTATAGATTAGTTTTTATTTTCTAGAGTTTTATGTAAATGGGATCATACACTATTCACTCTTTTTATTCTGGCTTCTTTCACTCATCATAATTGTGTGTATCAATCATTCATTTCTTTTTATTACTGTCTAGTGTTTCATTGCATGAATATACCACAACTTGCTTATCTATTCACTTATTGATGACTCTGGGGTTCTTCTGAGTTTTTGGCTATTACAAATAAAATTGCTATGAACATTTGTGCATAGACTTTTGCACGGATGCTTTTGTTTCTCTTGGGTAAACATCTAGGGGTGGAATGGCTCAATCTAATGGTAAATGCATGTTTAACTTTTAAAGAAACCGTTAAACTGCTTTCCCAAGTGGATGTACTATTTAACATTACCACCAACAGTGTATGAGAGTTTCAGTTTCTTCACATCCTTGCCAACAGTTGGTATGGTTTTCATTTGGCTGTTCTATAGATGTGTATAGTGGTGACTGGCCTCTTTTTATTTTCAGTGTCTTATGTTTAGATACATTCAGCTTTTCATGATTTCCATAGAATTTTATATATGTTGACCTGAATTATCACACACAAAGGACAAAATATATGAATGAAGAAAAAATGTGTTTTTTAAAAAATGGAAGGAGTTAGTTATTCTTAAAATGGTTGACCCTGGATAAAATAAGACCCATGTATTAAGTATTAGCCTTGAATATATAAGGGACTAGTATAGATCTAGGAGAAATAATACGAGAGGTATCATGCAACCCTTTCCTCATTCCCCTTCCACCTTCTGCTATCTCCTTCTCTCAGGAGACCTCAAATGATAACATTTCCCCTGTTTGGCTCTTCAAAGTTTCTCTGACTTCAACAGCCCCGTCTTAAGACCAAATATTGCTTGGAAAAGGACTACTTTATTTTTTTTAAAGATTTTTATTTATTTATTGAGAGAGAGAGAATGATAGAGAGAGAGCATGAGAGGGAGGAGGGTCAGAGGGAGAAGCAGACTCCCTGCTCAGCAGGGAGCCCAATGCGGGACTCGATCCAGGGACTCCCGGATCATGACCTGAGCTGAAGGCAGTCGCTTAACCAGCTGGGCCACCGAGGCGCCCAGAAAAGGACTACTTTTAATCCTAGCTGTCTCCTAACACTGGATGAGTTCAAGTTTTGCAAGGTCCTGTAGGGATGGAATGTACAGGTCAGAGAGGGAGCAGAGTTGTCTGGGGCTGCAGCTACCGAGTTACCTCGCACCCGCAGGGGAGTCTTATCCTCTTTAAAGATTTCAGGTTTCTCATATGTGCAAACACTGGCTGAGCTCTGGGGAGCACAGAAGTGCCCCATGCCTACACCACTCCTGAGAATTTACGGACTTAGCATAGATGTTGTGACTTCTTCCACAGTGTTTATGCAAGACATGTATTCCAAGCGCAAATTAATGCAAATAGGAAACATCTAAATTAATCGTAACAAATGTAAGCCAATATTTATAAACTACATGAGCACAGAAAATACATTCTAATTTATCTTTTCTATCCCCCTTCTTGCATTCTCCCTTTTCTCAATGCCTGGCATGTGGTGTTGGCAGGCGTGGGGTTTACATGAAAAGCTAATTATTTAAAATGAACTACATAGTATTTTAAAGTTAGCAAGGTGGGAATCAAGAATTTGATAGAGTTTAGCAAGGGGTATCATGCCACCTTAATGAGTTACCATGATCAAGTTACCACAAGTTTCTATGCCTTAGTCTCTTCAACTGCAAAAATGGGACAATGATTGCGCCCAAAACATAGGGTTGTTGTGAAGATTAAGCTTATTTATTCTACAAAAAGTTCTTAGAATGTTGCTTTTCACATTGTGGGCACAATAGTATTGGCCGTAATTTTTATCAAGGAGCTGGAATTCCAAAAATATTGCCTCTCTTTAGTGTTGCTCTTGATTCATTCCCTTAGCCCCTACAATGTTACTATAATTAGATATCTTGGTTTCCTCCTGACCTCTTAATGAGATTCTTTCAACATAGATCTTTGTTAATTAGGACATAGGCTAGAACTTTCACAAAATGGAAACTTCTATAATTCTATTATCTAGATTAAAGTTTCCCAACTCCAGGTGCCTGTTAAAAATCAGAACATCTGCAGTGGGTAAAGGCATGTATAGGGGTCTAGCAACTTGCATTTTTGAGTTTACAACTCAGGTAGATATAAATAAGCACAGTATTGAAATAAATGCTTTTATGAATTAGGAATCATGAACTTTTTGTTGTTTTCACAGAATTTTAGCATTGGAAGAAGTGTTGGGAAATCTCTAGTTCTCACTTTCTCTAATCCAGAGAAGACATCTCAATTTCTCAAATTCTCACAGTGTAAAGGGCAGAAATAGTGTTAAAACTTCTTGGTTCCCTGTGCTCTTTCCAATACATTGTATTCTTCTTGCAATTTCAATTTAATTTTGAGGTTAATTTCTTTATTGTTAAATCAATGTATTTGGCAAAAAAATTTAATATCTTTGTGTTATGATTCTTCTCTCTTTGGGGGATAGGAAAAACACTGTTGAGTGACAAGCAGAGCCAATTAAGTGTATTGATTCTGGGGAAGAAACTGAACTAAAATTCACATAGTTGTGTTCCTTTCTTGGATAAATAAACATATATAAGAAAACATCACAATCATTATAATCATCGTCTTGGCCATCATCAGCGTTATCACCGATGGTCAGTTCAGTCATTAAATTTAATTAAGTAATATCAATCCTTGAAAGTTTTAGCAGGTCTTCTAAGACCTGTAAAGATACAATTGCTGATCAAATATCATAAGAACACATGCAAGTTAGTTGAGTCAGAGGACATTGGAAAAGAGCTTCAGTCTAGTGCCATAAATACACTTTCCCAGTTCAGGCAATTATATAAAAGTTAGCAAATGGATCTGAGACTTTCTACTAGGTAGGACTAACCCTGTAAGAGAAGCAAGATGTACTGAGAAGATATTTTCTCAGACTTCTCTTGACTAGAGCTATACCATTACGCATCTACCCTGGAAGGGGTTTTAGCACCACGTAAAATCTGACAAGTGAAAGTTGAGAATGGAAAAGACCTGCTTCACCTCCAACCAATTATTGCCTTTATTGATTCAGGGCCAAATTATCTATTAGGTACAATAGCACAGAGTACATGCCCATGATACTTTTAGAGATCGATGAAAGTCTTTTAATTTCTTTTAAAATTATAAGAGAAAGAAGAACTTTTTTTTTTTTAGAAAAAGAAGAACTTTTAGGGTCATATATATGTTTTGTTTCTCATATTACAAAAAAAACCCATTTTTAGGCCCCATGAAAATCTATTACATTTTGACTAAAACAGAAAAACTTAAATATTGAATTATTTAAAATAATATAAAATAGTATTAATATGAATATTATGGTAGGAGGGACCTATGAAAACAAAAAGCAGCCCATTCAGGTCATAATGCTGCCCTGCATTGATCCATTGACTTTCAATATATTTGCCATTGCTTGATGGATTTATCCATTGCTAAACTTTGGTTCCAGTACTTTTTTAGGATGGTGAATTCTAGTAAACTCCCTAAAGAACAATGCTGCTGGATGTAAACTTTTGATGGTTTTCTAGTTACTTGCTAAATTGTGGCCAATGGAATATTTCTAATGTCACTTGCTCTCTTAGCTACCGATTTGTTCCCCAGTCCCCACCTTTTCCTGGTTTTCTTTCCTACAGAGTGCACTCTAGAACACTCAAACAATACCAAATAGATAGATGGCCAAGGAAACCTGTCATGGGATCAAATAATGAAAATTTGCAGTTGCAAATTTCATTAATATTTAGTCATTCAAAAGACGAAAGTGAAGTTAATGGTGCACTGTTTAACAGCAATGATCTTTTAGGGAGATTTATGAGATTCCTTTCTGCCTGTCACACCTGTGTACCTTGAGTGAGAAGTAGAGCAATGTGTAGAGAATGCTGGAGAGACACCCGGACTCATTCTGAAAGTGCTAGTGCTCAAGTTTAGGCCCTCCCTGGACATCACCCATCTCCAGTGAATTTCTTTACGCAATTACCTATTCAGAAGATTAGTTTTCTCTTTCTAATTTCAAACCTTAATGCCACAAAGTTGAAAAGTTTGAGTTAAAATAAAAGAACACACTAAAAAAAAAAAACAAAAAACAAAGATCTTAGAAGCTGGCAATTAGATAATAATTAAGCATTATCTTGTACCAACTTTAAGACTAGGAGCTAATTATTGCAATTCTGCATTAGGAGGAGTTTTGACAAGGGGCTTTGGATATAATGTAGCAGATAGACCTGATTTAAATAGAAGGCAGGGTTTTGAGGGGGCGGGGAGCTGAATACTACCTGCTTCAATGTCAAAAATATAACTTACTACATTCCTGTCCGTCTTTGGGCAGCTTGGCAAGAGCTGATTTGCTGATTACATCCATCTTTTCCTGCTCCAAGTTATCTTTCCAGCATGTTGATTTCCCTTGTAAGCCAGAGACTGGTTATTTCAGCCTAGCTTTTTAAAAATTCTTTTGTAGTTTAATTAAAACTTCTTGTTTTTAGGAAATGCTTTATACTCTTTCTGAATTGAAGAGCCTAAAGTTCTAGACACTGGAGGAGAGTTAACTGCATTTAGGTAATAAAAGCCAAATTCCTGAGTTCCTATCTATTAGAGACAGAGTTTGAAATCTGTGCCTAGCAGACTTTTCAGAGGATCTATTTCACGATTATTGAACATGCCTACTAACATGATTATAAAGCTGTTTTAAAATGATAGTTTACATAGTGTTGGTCAACATCACTATCATCGACAAGGACAATCGAGACCCAGCTGGGAGTCATAACATAGAATTAGGAAAGGTTGTCACCACAAAGCAATGGCCTCCTCGGGCCCAATCAGTGCTGGGACCACAAGTCCTTCAAGAGTTCCGAGAAGAGAAGGGAATAAACCCAGGGTGGGAGCCGATGGGAACAGTTTCAAGGACGAGATGGATTGTAAATGAGAGAAGGGGTTGAAGGAGGGAACAGGGGCGAAAGCGATGGTGTAACCACAAGGAAGCAGGAATGAATCATCAGTAATGATTGATGAGAAAGGTAAGTAATTGAATGGCAAATTTTACAAACATAAAGGACAGGAAGAGATAATCAGATCTAGCCTCCTAGCTTTAGGAAGGTAAGGTCTTATTATCCCATTTTACAGATAAAACATCTGAGGCCAAAACATCTGGAGAGGTCAAATAAGGGGACTAAGTCCTTAGTCCAGTGATTTTTCCAAACTTTCAGAAGAGATTTTTATTTAAATGTAGATTTTGGGGCTCAAACACTAAGGAGTCTGGCTCAATTGGGGGGTGGAACCTGGGATGTCCATTTTTTGTGTTACCCTCAGATGGTCTCCTGATGGGAGAACCTTACTTGGGAGATGGTGCTTTGATATAATAGGTACTCAGGGAAAACCCTTTGCCATATTCATATTTTAAGATTAATTCTAATAAGTTTTCATTAACTCTGGGTAGATGGACAAATAGGGTTTATTCCATCACTGGAATTCGTAACCATTTTCCTAGTCCTCAAATATTTTTTTCACAACCAGAAGATGGAGGCCTGCCATCACTGCTCAGGAATTTGAAAAGATGGACAAATATGTAGGTCCAGGCTCCTCAATACAACTGTCATGATAAGGGTCCAGCGGAAGACCCAAGAATGTAGAAGACAATAGAGTACTAGGTTAAAACCCTAGGTTTGAGTCCTGGTTTGCCACTTACTGCTATTGGTGCTTGTTTAAGTATTTTAACCCATATTTTATTTTATTTTATTATTTTTTTAAAGATTTTATTTATTTATTTGAGAGAGAGAATGAAATAGAGAGAGAGAGCATGAGAGGGGGGAGGGTCCGAGGGAGAAGCAGACTCACTGCTGAGCAGGGAGCCCGATGCGAGACTCAATCCTGGGACTCCGGGATCATGACCTGAGCCAAAGGCAGTCGCTTAACCAACTGAGCCACCCAGGCGCCCCTTAACCCATATTTTAGATCATCATCTATATAATTGGGCCAATAAGACTTCCACCGATTATGTGCCAAGATTCCAGAAAGGACAAAAGGAGATTGTGTGGCAATTCTCTAAAACTATGAAGACCAACACAAGTTTTTGAAAAGTTATAATAAGGATCAATTACTTTATGTAATTACTATCATATTCCTACCATGAGTAAGCCATTGTAGCAGTTACAGGGAAGTAGAATCCTCAGCCCTGCTCTCAAGCCCGCCAAAATCCCATAGATGAGTTATACCCTTCCCAGTTTGCTATTTCTATCATTTTGTGGTCCCTGACATTGATCAGAGTGTGCAGCCACCAGAAAGCAATGCCTTGACTGTCCCCTTCTCCAAGGTTAAGACATGGAACAATTAATGGGAGGTTGAAAAAAATTATAAAAGTTTTATTCCTTTTGCTACCTCTTTTTTTCCTCTTCCTCTGTAGGCCGAAGAGGTCTGGGGACTTGTGTGTATTCTTGGGAAATACGACACTGGGAAAGTTTTAAAAAGGCCATAGTAGGGGCCTGGGAAAGGAAAAGCAGAGTTGCTAGCATATCTCTTTTAAGATCAGGCTCTTTAGGAGAAGTAAAGGGTCTTTTTGAAGTTTCTACATTTTGTGGCTTATCTCATTAGGGCTAAAATCATAATAGTGGTGGTGGACGGGAGAATGTATGTTTGGCTCCACTTAATATGGACCCTAAGCAGAGGGATAGACAGCTACATCCAAAGCTAGATTTGAAGCAATGAAGGAATCCTATCTAAAACAAGTTTACAATGAGCTGTGGCTGCTGAAGTCATGACAGGACAGGTGTTTAGAAAGTTTCTTCCCCTCTTTGACTGAGTTTTAGTTGAAAGGAGTGCAACTGAAACTGCAACCAGAGGAGGCATTATGTTTCCAGAAAAATCTCAAGGAAAAGTATTGCAAGCAACAGTAGCAGCCGTTGGATTGGGGTCTAAAGGAAAGGGTGGAGAGAGGCAACCAGTTAGTGTGAAAGTTGGAGATAAAGTTCTTCTCCCAGAATATGGAAGCACCGAAGTAGTTCTAGATGACAAGGATTCTTTCTTATTTAGGGATGGTGACATTCTTGGAAAGTATGTAGAGTGGAATTAATCATTATTGAAACGGCATCACGTGAAGCTGCCCATTCCACTAAAGTTGTGAAATCTTTCATCATGTAAATAATTTCCATGTCTCTGTTTTATAACAAACTAATGGTATCCAAACTAAATAATAATAATAATAATAATATAATAATAATAAAACAAGTTTACAAACAGTATAAGTCAGGATGTGATTAGTGCAATGGTATTTCAGAGAAGGGAGACTGCTGTCAGCCATGTGGGAACAGAAGATAATAGGACATGTACTTTTGGAAAAAGCAAATGACAGTAAAACAATGATACAGCAGTAAAGAGAGTGAGGTGTGGAAAACCACAAGACTACAGATCAAGAAACCTCTCCATGTGATCCTAGCCAAATCGTACTTCTGGGGGCCCTTTATCCCCATCTTACTTCACTTTCCCTTCATCCTTCTGTAATTAGTATTAACTGCATTAGCCTTCTAATGGTCTTCTAGTCACAATTGCCAGTCACTCCTTAAACCAGGTCACTTTGCAACTAGAATTACCTCGTTAAAACTCGAATCTGATTTCACAACTAACTCTCTTATTGGAAAGAGAGAGTTTATGACTTTCCTTTTGGTGACAAATGCCTTCACCTGATCTTCGGCTCCAGATCTCCCCTCAGCTGACCTCCCCCCGCCAACACAGACACCTTATGAACTCATCTCCACCCCCAACCCCGACTTTTGGCACTAAAACATGTGCTTTTTGTTTTATTTTATTTTATTTTATTTTATTTTATTTTATTTTATTTTAAATCGCTGCATGTATCACTCCCTAGAATGCTCTTTCTTTCCCTCTTCCTCTAGCTGGCAAACCCGTGTTATCCTGCAATACTCAGCTGGAGTGACATGTTCTCAGTGAATTCTTTCTTGACTCTCTGGATGAACTGGTCCTTCCCTATTAATAATGGACTAAATATTTCTAGATTGCAGATTTTTCATTTGAAGCCTTTTCTGGAATTTCCAGGCCAAGTGGGTTGGCAGCCCTATTATTGGCAGGTTTATGCTTCAAAATGAATTCTCCTCTTTATCTTCCTGGAGGTAGAAAGGATAGTTCATGTGTGTTCTTGGACTATTCTCTTCGCATGAATGCTTAAACAATAGGAATTATAAAAAGGCTTACATTTTACTACAGGCAAAAAGGTCACTCTCTTTTGTACTTGTAAGTTCTTAAAAGATCTCTTGCTGGAAGACTGCCCAATTGTTCAACCATGGTAAATTAAAGCAAAACTTTTCAGAGGCTACCATTACTCCTTTGAAAAATGCTCCAAGAGCATCCTTTCATCATGTGGAAACCAGTAAAATCTCCCTCCAATGTGCAACAGAGTTTCTGACAGAACAATGAGCTTTAACAGGTAACCCCAGGGGGCATTCATTAAACTGAGAAGAAATCAGTGGTGGAGCCGGACTCACTTTTAGCGATAATTAATGGCACAACGTTCTGTTTCTGTAGGACTTTCTTTCCCCTTTGCCTCTTTAAATCTCATTTTAAGTCACATAAACTATCTCTACTGTAGTCATTGGACCTGGCTCTGGTATGGTGGACAAGGTCCAGGATCCATTTTCTCATTGCTATTTTAAAATTTCTATTTATTATTTATTATTTAATTACTCCAAAGTTCTTATTCCACCCCAGATCTCCTCCCACCCCCAAAAGATCCTTTATTGGGTTAGGTCTTTTTCAGGCCTGATAAACCTCACACATCCTGGCCGTTGAACAAGTGGAAAAATGATGATCCTTGCTTTCTGAACTGGAAACACAAGTATTACATGGTTAAAGGGAGTTCCCTAGGTTTCCGAGGTAAATGAGAGAGGAGCTAGAAAAGGCTCTGACGCGAGTGATTAGATCAAAGGTAATTCTTTGTCCCGAATCAGGCAGCTTTCTGCATAGCATGCACTTCGTAAAGCATCAAGTTAAGAAGTGCTGTGGTCATCGTTAGCCACCCCTTCTCAAGGCCATCTCTTATTAGCAGTAACTTGTGAGAGGGACCGTTCCTCTTTCATCTCAGTCTCTGTTTTCGAAAGCTTTCTGCGGTATTTCAATTCAATAGAATGGCAACTCAGCTATCCCTTTGTAATTACACCAGGAAGGATTTGAGACCAATTATTTCATTTATTCTAGCAGCAGAAGGTTAAGTTACCAGGAAGGTGATATTAGGCAACGGGTCCCAGGTAGGATTAGTGTCCCTATTCAACCCTACACCTTCAGATTTCTGGATGGATGGGGTCTCGAAGACTATTTTTTAAAAAGCTCCCCAAGCCAGTTACATGATTGGTCAAGTTCAAGAACTACTTGTCTAGTGGTCTCTTGCAGGGGCTCTCAAAGCCAGTATCCCTTGGGGAGCTGGCAAAAAGCACAGATCTGATTTTCAACTGCAAGGGATTCTGATTGCTGGGAGGGGTCTAGAAATAGGCATTTTTAACGAGCCCCCAGGGTGCTTCTGACACATGTGACCAGTGTGCCTCACTTGAGGAAACACTGCTCTGTTCAGGGTTTAGCAAAAAGGAAGAAGGGCATAGATTGTGATACACTCGAGAGGCTCAGAATTTGCCTGTATAGAGTCAGTTCCAAAGGTCTTCCCAATGCTGTGTCTGTCTGCCTTTGGACCACACCAGTGCCAGCCAGCGAGAGAGAGTGAGGACGGAGAGGATGACGGTCAGGGACAGGGCTGGGATCCCTACCGTATCCTGCTTAGGATTAGGCGGGGAGAATCCCAGTTTAAAAACAGGAACCAGACAGACGCTAATATCCTCCCTTCTGATCTATTTCAACAGCTCCTCGCGGGCCTCCCTGCCTGTGGGGTCTCCCTGTCCTGCCTGCCTCCTTTCCCCCAGTATGATTCCAGCTCCAGCTTCCATAGTGCTGCTACAATGATCTTTGTAAAAGGTAAATTGCTTCTGCATGGCTTAAAAGTCTTCTCGGTAATTCACCCGTACGAAATCCAGACTTGGCTGCAAAGGCTCCAACGCTCTTTGTCGCGTAGCCCCTTCGTGCATTTCCATCTTTGCCTGTCACCCGATTCACACAGTGTGAAGAAACTCCTCTGCCAGTAACATCCTTTCCATGGCTGTGTGGTGAACTCTTCAACTTTCAGCCTTAGGCTGAAACATGATTCATCCTGTCAACGCTTCTCTGACCTTTCCAAGTAGAATTATTATTCCCTCCAGAACTTATACATACCTGTACCATAGCACCTATTACTCTGCATTACGTTTATTTTAAAGTCTAGTCCTTTCAGTAGACTCTAACCGTGTTTTAATGTTATTATCATTGATATTAATAAAAGTAAAAGCAATAGTAGTAGCTACTATACATTAATTACTATTGCAAAGGTTCTGTGCTTTATGTTTTATGAATTATCTCACTCAATCCTTTTAACACCTGAAGAAATAGGCCTTGCCTATAGGAAACAGCAAGCTAGCGTTAGAACACGGGTCTGTCTGCCTGGAGAGTAGGCATTTTGCATTCAGTAGGCACTTAGCAAATACTTGTCAAATGAGCATATCATTGATGGTAAATGAATGAATGAATAAATGTGCCAACTTTTCAGAAAGTTTGCTGATTACTAAGTTATGGCTGTTTGTTGCTAATTACAAAATGATCTGCAAGGATTTCTTGGACAGTATTTGTATTTGAGGAGAGATCAAAAAGGAGGCACCAGAAATGGCTTTTATTCTCTGAAAATTGCTTCTTCAATAGCAAGCCTCAAAAAGAAGCTAGAAGCCAGACATTAAAATAAAATGGGGGGAAAAAAAAAAAAAGGAAAAGAAGATCTCAAAAGCCAAGTTGGAGGAGGGAAGGTGGGAGCAGTTCATGGTTATCTGTGACCTGTTAGGCCCTGGTCAGTCATGATACCCTTCCCTGTGGTTCAGGCCACTGCATCCTTTCCTGGATCCTTTCCCCAGCTGTGCTGTCCGCTTCCTCTGGGTGCTCACTTAGAGACAGCCTCACCTCATCCTCTGATCTTGCAGCCCAGGCTCCAGAGCATCAGTGTCTTTGTTCTGGCAATCAGGCTTCCTTCTTGTTTCTGCGACCCAAGGCCTACTCTGTCGACTAGTTCCGATGATCAGATTGCTGTCTTACCCGGAAGGCTGGGCTTAGTTATTGCTAATCAGCCTCCTGGTCAAGTCCCGAGTAATGGCCTGACCTCAGGACCGTGCTACGTGCCTGGGACCCTGCTACCTGCTGACAGTAGCTGCTTGCCTGGAGCTCCGAATGTGCTTGTTGGCTGCAGTCAAAATACCACAGCTGGCGTGCCTGCTTGGCTCAGAGCGGTCGTCTGCTGAAGGAGATGCTGCTCCGTAGGGATGGCTGCCATCCATCTAGTCCTTGCAGGGGCTACACATGTAGGTACACTGAATAGGGATACGATAGGGAACGCAACCTCTTTATCCTCCAAGTCTTTGATGCTGACGCTAGTATCTACAATCCTTCTGGGAATGCAGTATTATTTATGACTTACTGTCTTGGTTGCTGGGAAGGCTGGGGCAGAGGATCCAAGAGATGACCCCATCAAGAAAATCTAAGGAGTTGCTTAAAGGTGTCCGATACAGACAGTGAATATTGTAACTTCTAACATGGTAGATGTTGGACTATAATTTAGGGAAATAGAATAACACTGAGGAAATATAATTTCCATATGGAAAAGAGCATTCATATAAAACAAAGTGAACCCCATTTTGTTTCTGGTTGAGCTGTTATCTATATAATTTTGGACAAACCATACTGGGGACCTATTTCCTCATCCATAAGATAAAACGGATGCCTTAGAGGTCACGATAGCAGCGGGATTCTATGACTTTCCTAATTACTTTTTGATGTTATTGTAAAATTGTAGCGATTGTGCGCCTGGGTGGCTCAGACGGTTAAGCGACTGCCTTCGGCTCAGGTCATGATCCCAGAGTCCTGGGATCGAGTCCCGCATCGGGCTCCCTGCTCCTTGGGAGCCTGCTTCTCCCTCTGCCTCTCTCTCTCTCGCTCTGTCTCTCATGAATAAATAAATAAAATCTTTAAAAAAAATAAAATAAAATAAAATTGTAGCGATTGAAGGAATGTAGGAGGACAATTAAGAATAGCACATTTTTAAAAGAACAGTGTATCTTATATCCCATGAGGGAAAAAAATTTTTGGCAAAAGTAACCTAAAAACATCAAAAAGTAGCATTTATATATTACATGGAAAATTATCATATGCCTTCTACATACTTAGATATTTTTCATTTGCTTTTCCAAATCCTGTCATTAGGTAAGTATGCAACAATTAAAAGGAATAACATACTTTTAAGAAGATCTGTTTATTAAGGTTTTATGTTCCAGATATTTCTGCAGGAATGAAATTGTTGGGTTGTACTCTGGACTACTATTTTGTGCTCTTTGAATAGACTTATTTTTGAATAAAGACAATACATGTATCAGAATTTAAAAAAAACACAGATATGGGAACTGAGAATGTGTCATCAACTTGATTTAAAATAGTCTGTATTCTGTAGTCCTGAGGAACTCAGAAGTATGTCAAAGGACAAGGGGAAAAAAGCCATCTAGAAAAAAGTGAGGACAATGTGCCCGAGTGTGATTTTGGAGGAAGCAAGAATGACATTTGCAATATTTGGCAAGATAAGTAGGGGAAAGGGCAAGAGCTAGAATAGCTGCTTCCAAGGGTTAGGGCAATCAGGAATCAAAACTCCGGAGAAACTCAGATGAAGGGAAATTCCACTCTGACATCCCTGGGAATGCTTCAGCTCACAGTCTTGCCTGATAATATTATTGAAAGGATGCTAATTTTTTTCCTTTGGCTAAACCAAGACAGAGAAAGAAACATGTTTTGTAAAACCCAGGCACATTATGGCAAAACAAAAAAAAAAAAAAAATTGCATTTCACATTAGATGTTTTCTCCAAACCAGAACTCCTTTCTTTGAGGATTTAATAAATAAATAATTCGGAAAATTCTAAGGAACATAAGCATATTCTAGGGACTATGTTGGAGCAAAAACACATATATTAGAAATATAAATCTCAACAATTGCTTGGAAAAGCACAGCCTTCAAAGCATAAATGAAGTTGCAACCTCTGCAAAATCTTTACCAAAATGATGTCTCCAAGGGAGGAAAAGGAGATAAAGAACCCCTTAAAAAAAAATCAGCCCTTGTCAAAGTCATTCATGATTCTTCACACCCATACATAATGATTAATCCACTCAGAACTAATCAAGGGGATGACTTTATTGGTAGTAGATGAACCTGTCACTACGTGAAGGTTTTCATTTACCAATATCTGACACTAGCAGCAATTTTTAATAGAGATGTTCAAAGGAGTTTTTCAGCATTTGTATTCATTGAAGTACCTTTGAAGAATGACTTATGTCTTTAAGTAGGCAAAACAATTATTCTCGGTAGAATCCTCGCTCTGTGCAGTATTAATGATCAGGAGGCAGGTTCGTGGTGCATGCAACCACGGGAGGGTCATGAAAAGGGCAACTGGTCCCAATGGTGCACCCTCAGGCATGGAAGTCATAATGTTAGGAAACACAATCCACAGTTTCCTAAATTTTAAATCAGATTTTATGCTAGCTTTTCTCTGTTTCCACATTAAAGGAACGCCTATGCTATTTAAATATGCCATTTGATATTATCATTTATTTATTGCAGATTTGCACTTAATTTGATTTGGCTACCCAGGTCCCTGACTGATAAACCCCATCATGCAACACGGTCTTTAATATGTATAAGTCACTCCCTAATATTTATACACTAAAGAGAATAAGCATTCTAAGAGAATTAGAATCAAAGTAACTCTTTTTAATCCCAGAAAAATACAATATTTCCAACTTGCTTTCTATACTTAAAAATAAAGAAAATCACCTCCATTGGGAACTATAAGTACAAATCCTCAGGCACCCAAAAGGCACAAAGGGGGAAAAGCATATTTTATAAGGGCCTCCAGGGAGTAGTTACGACCAAAGCATAGTCGTTGTAATTTTCCTGCTTCCTTATTTGGAAAGCATACGAAAACATGGCAATTGGAAGATGAATACTCTACCTGTCTCTGACC